>NC_084617.1:66613178-66750678 GCF_033978795.1 Nerophis ophidion
TCCTGCTCGCTACCTGCTAGCTTCCACGCTAGGCTCTTTATTTTCTAGCTCCCATGCTAGCTCTTTTAGTTGTTTGCCTTAAGTGCTGTGAGCACGTTTTTCTTTGGTCTGTCTGATTTATTTCTTAATAAATAATTTTTCCTACCTGCACGCTGTGTCCGAAGCCTGTCTGGATTTCTGGGAGAACGAAATCCGCATCACCCTGCGCCCGGGTCGTTACAGCTTTCTAGTGATTTTGTGTTGGTTTGATGCTGTGTTCGAATTTATTAAGCGGCAAGTTTAGAGCTATTTAGTACCAAGTTGGTAGCGTGTGAATTTTCGTCTTTAAAGAAAGGTAAAACCGTTTTTAATCTTTTAACCTTTTTGAACAAGTCGTGCATGCTTTTATTTTGAAGTGGCCTGGACTACTGCGATGCACTTTACGCTGGCATTAGCCAAAAAAATGCTTTTTTCCCGGTTGCAGTTAGTCCAGAACGCGGCAGCGCGACTTTTAACAAGGACCAGGAACACGAGTATATAACCCCAATTCTTCAGACTTTGCACTGGTTCCCTGATCATTTTAGAATTGGTTTTAAAACTTTGCTGATTGGTTTTAAAGCTTTACATGGACTGGCACCTCATTATATCTCGGACCTTATCCAAATTCTGAGGTCCGAGAACTCCCTTTGTTTGTTTCCATGACGACTGATTAGTTTCACCTGTCCCACGTTTTCGGATCACGCACCTGCTCTAATCAGAGACTATTATTTAAGCCTGCTCTGCCAGTCAGTCGGCCTGGTGACATTGCCCTGTTTAGACTTTTCTTGTTTTAGACCATGCTGTTCGATTCATGCTGTGTCCAGAAAGTCTTTTTGTTTCATGTCCATAGTTCTTGCTCTTTGTTTCAAGCCACAGTTTAGTGAGTATTTTTCATGTTTTATGTCCATAGTTTATGCTAAGTCTTAGCTTTTGTTTCCTGCTTTAAGCTGTGCCTTCGACTTGAGTGTTTTTTGTAGTACTTTGAGTTTGAATCCTTAAAATAATGTTCCTACCTTGAAGTCGTGTCCAGTATAGTCCGATTGCATCCCGGGAGAACAATCCCCGCAACAATCCCCCCGTCAGGACACATTGTAATTGTTATACCATCCGTTTTCTACCGCTCGTCCCTTTTGGGGTGGCGGGGGGTGCTGGAGCCTATCTCAGCTGCATTTGGGCGGAAGGCGGTGTACACCCTGGACAAGTCGCCACCTCATTGCAGGCCCAATACAGATAGACAGACAACACTAGGGCCAATGTTTAGTGTTGCCGATCAATCTATCCAACGGTGCATGTTTTTGCTGGTGGTAGTAAGCCAGACATTGTGAGAATCGGTTTGAATCGACAATCATCACCCCAGAAATCGGATCGAATCGTTAGGGGCACAAAGATTCCCATCACTAACAGCTTGGTCACTATGCAGGTCACACCTGTCAAAGTTTGTTTGTGACGAACCCCAAAATGCAGAGAAGGAGGCAGGCATTGAATAAGAAAACATGGTTTTAATTTACACACTAAAACAAAACCAAACAAAGGGTAGAAACAAAAAGTGCGCACGAAGCAGATAACAAACTAGGCTATGAACAAACAAAACTGGAAGCAGGGAACAAAAGACAGTAAGGTACACAGAGCTACCAAATATAGCTTACCGCTACGCTGCAACGACACGAGACTGGAGGAGAAAACAGGTCTAAATGGGAGTGGGCTGATTGACACCAGGTGTGGCCAGGTGCCAATCAGCCGCAGCTGAGGGTACACAGCACTCAGGGAGAAAGACAGGAAACCAACAAAATAAGAGCGCTGACAGGAAACACTACACACACAGAGGAAACAAAGACAAATGCAGAGGAAAAAACTCAAACATAGTCAAACTGTCAGGGACAAGCCTGACAACACCATGCAATTTGAACCTTTTTGGCATGTTTTTCGAGGGATTTATCGTTGGAATAGATCAGTCCCATTACCTGATGTGTTGACTGCCTTGTACTAGCAGTTTTTTACTATTTAAATTCCCAGAAAATGGAAAGTCATGTGTTATAATCACACATGGATGATGGGCAAAATTCAAAAATAAGTACAGTTCCCCTTCAAGAAACACATTGGACGTAGTTTGAGGCAATTGATTGATGAAATGGTTACTTCACTTTAAAGTCCTTCACACTTTTTCACAAAGGACTATTGGGAGCAGACTGAAAAAAAGGCAAATCTATGGTGCGTAACATTTTTGAGAAGCCATTAGAAGTTCTTACAAGGACATTTGACAATTCCCATTTAACTGTAAAGACAAACACACCCAAGACAAGATGAAGCATCAACACATTGAACGGCTTCAGCTGAGGATGGTGTGGAAGCGTCGACACGTGAATGGAATGAAATGAAGACGTCGTATTTTGTGATCGTAGGTCCAAAAATGAGTTGTCCAAGAGGAACTTTGATGGGTATCCAGGCATCATATCAATTACAGTCATGCTCATAAGTTTAGAAACCCTGGAAGAATTCATGATTTCTTGGCCATTCCTCAGAGAATATGAATGATAACACAAAAAACTTTTTTCCACTCATGCTTAAAGGCCTACTAAAATGAGATTTTCTTATTCAAACGGGGATAGCAGGTCCATTCTATGTGTCATACTTGATCATTTCGCGATATTGCCATATTTTTGCTGAAAGGCTTTAGTAGAGAACATCGACGATAAAGTTTGAAACTTTTGGTCGCTAATAAAAAAGCCTTGCCTGTACCGGAAGTAGCAGACGATGTGCGCGTGACGTCACGGGTTGTAGAGCTCCTCACATCCTCACATTGTTTACAATCATGGCCACCAGCAGCGACAGCGATTCGGACCGAGAAAGCAACAATTCCCCCATTAATTTGAGCGAGATGAAAGATTCGTGGATGAGGAAAGTGAGAGTGAAGGACTAGAAAAAAAAAAGACGAGGACAGTGGGAGCAACTCAGATGTTATTAGACACATTTACTAGGATAATTCTGGGAAATCCCTTATGTGCTTATTGTGTTACTAGTGTTTTAGTGAGATTATATTGTCATACCTGAAAGTCGGAGGGGTGTGGTGAACGCCAGTGTCTCCGAGGTAAGACACGGAGGAGCCAAGAGAGTCGCAGCTGCCTCTTTGACAGCTGCAGGAGGAACGGCACAAGCTCCGCTCATGTCCACGGTAAGATCCGACTTATTATCACAATTTTCTCACCAAAACCTTCCGGTTGACATGTGGTAGAGAATGATGTTCGCTTGACCGCTCTGTTCCATATTAAAGTTTCACCGTCATCTTTAGGGAATGTAAACAAAGAAACACTGGCAATACACCGCTTTCCACCTACATCTTTCTTCTTTGACGTCTCCATTATTAATTGAACAAATTGCAAAATATTCAGCAACACAGATGTCCAGAATACTGTGTAATTATGCGATTAAAGCAGACGACTTTTAGCCGCGATCGGCGCTGGAAGAACATGTCCGCTACAACCGCTGACGTCACGCGCAGGCGTCATCATTCCGCGACGTTTTCAACAGGACACTTCGCGGGAAATTTAAAACTCCAATTTTGGGAACTAAAGCGGCCGTATTGGCATGTGTTGCAATGTTAATATTTCATCATTGATATATAAACTATCAGACTGCGTGGTCGGTAGTAGTGGGTTTCAGTAGACCTTTAATGGTTGTGTGAAGCTATTTATTGGCAAACAACGGTGTTTACTCTTTTAAAATCAAAATGACAAAAGAAAGTACCCAAATGACCCTGATACAAAGTGACCCGAGTGACTCTGATCTGATAACGCACACAAAAGTTGACACAAACAAGTTTGAATGGCTAATCAAGGTTCCAAACTTCACCTGTGTCATGTTTTTTTGTAATTCATGTGTGTGTATAAAAGGTCAGTGAGTTTCTGGGCTTCTGACAGACCGTTACATCTTTCATCCAGTAATGCACAGATGATTCTGAATTCTGAGTTAAGGGGAAGGCAAAGGATTTGTCAAAGGATCTGCGAGAAAAGGTAATTGAACTGCATAAAACAGGAAAGGGGTATAAAAAGATATCCAAGGAATTGAGATTTGCCAATACATAGATTCACACAACCTTTAAGCATGTGTGGAAGAAAGGAGTTTGTGTTGTCATTCATATGCTCCGAAGAATGGCCAAGAAATCATAAATTCTGCTATGGTATGTACACTTATGAGCACGACTGTATATTACCTTGAATTTTTCATATCAAGATTCTGATTAAAAAGAGTGATTGTTGCACAGGTGTGCCGTAGGCTGCCCACGATAAAATGCCACTCCGAAATGTGCGGTTTTGGCACACAGCGCAATGCCACAGATACTGCAACTTTCGAGCCAGCATGCAGTTGGCATGTTGACTGCAGGAATGTCCACTAGAGCTGTTGCCCGTCAATTGAATGTTAATTTTTCTACCATAAATTGTCTCCAAAGGCGTTTCAAACAATTGGCAGTACATCCAACCGGCCTCACAACCGAATACCACGCACAGCAGTCCAGGACCTCGGCATCCAGCAGGTGTGTACGACAGAGTGTTTTAGTCCCTGGCGATATCCAGCAACTTGGCATTGAAGAAGAGTGGACCGACATTCCACAGGCCACAATCAACAACCATATAGGCAAATAGTGGTCACACCAGATATTAACTGCTTTTCTCACCCCCTAAAACCCATAATAAAGCAAAACTGCTCATTTCAGAATGGCCTTTTATTGTGGACTGGCTAAGGCACACCTGTGCAATAATCACGCTGTTTAATCAGCATCTTGATATGCCACACCTGTGAGGTGGGATGGATTATCTTGGCACAAAAGAAATGCTCACTAACACAGATTTGTGAAAAATATTTGAGAGGAATATATATTTTGTATATATAGTAAAAAAAAAATTAAGATCTTTGACTTCAACTCATGAAAATGGGAGCAAAAACAAGTGTTTATATTTTTGTTCAGTATATGTAGGAATCACAGATTTCAGCTTAAAACAAGCATAACATTAAAACAACTTGTAATTTTAAGAGTATTTATTTTTTATCGATAAAGAAAGATAATCCTAAATCTAGATTATGTAATAATAATTTGCTTAAATCGAGTCTCATAAAAGTACATTTTATTTCAATTTGTGAATATAATAAGTATCTAACCCAATCTAATAATAATTGACTCTATTCCAATAAAATATGGCTTAATCTTACCCTGTGGTAGGTACTCGTTACTTAAATCCAGCTATGTGTTAAGAACAATTTGCTTAAACTTAGACCTGAATTCCTATTTTAGGACTCATAATATTGTTAAAGTCACAAGAAAAAAATATAGTTTTAAAAATTCTAGTTAAGCAAATTTTTTTATGAAAAAAATTTGAGTTTGTTTGGCATATAACTGTTTTTGCAGTGTGCTATAATAACAATATTAGTAAAAAATTACAAATAGGAAAAGATTTTATATTTCAATGGGCAATTCAAAGTGTTTTACGGAGGCATATGATTCAAAGAAGGTGACTGAAAGGTGAATAAAATATAGAATAAAAATAAAATAATGATGAATTAATATAATTTGCTTTGTTATACCTATAACACAAAGCTACGATGTTGGTGTTTTTTCCCAGATATTAACACATATTGTCCTATGTCAGGGGTCGGGAACCTTTTTGGCTGAGAGAGCCATGAAATCCAAATATTTTAAAATGTATTTCCGTAAGAGCCAAATAACATTTTTCAACACTGAATACCACTAAATTTGTGAATTTTTTCGTATGACCAACATTTGTAGAGTATAATAAGTCTCTTATTCTTTTTAACAACATTGTTATTCTAAAAGTTAACCAATAATAAATATAATACTTCTTACCATTAATGCGACATCTTGAACAGGTGCGGTAGAAAACGGATGGTTGGAATAAAATAAATGAGAATGTTTTATAATTTGAACGTTATTTTTGAAACTGTGATTACCAGTGGAATTATTCATTTTATCGTGTTAAGCAATGTCAGCTAAGATTTATCTGATGACTGCATCTGGCTCTAGAGCCATAGGTTCCCTACCCCTGGTTTAAGCATTAGACACCTTTTTACCTGCACGCTGCCTTCCGCTGTTTTCCACATCTACAAAGCAATTAGTTTCCGACTGCCACCTACTGATATGGAAGAGTATTACACGGTTACTCGGCATAGCTCGGTTAGGAGAGTGGCCGTGCTAGCAACCCGAGGGTTCCAGGTTCGATTCCCGCTTCCCCATCCTAGTCACTGCCGTTGTGTCCTTGGGCAAGACACTTTACCCACCTGCCCCCAGTGCCACCCACACTGGTTTAAATGTAACTTAGATATTGGGTGTCACTATGTAAAGCGCTTTGAGTCACTACAGAAAAGCGCTATATAAATATAATTATCTGAGAGCCATATGTAGTCATCAAAAGAGCCACATCTGGCTCTAAAGCCATAGGTTCCCTACCCCTGTACTATATAGTCCTTCAATGTTCCTGTATACTTCCATTTTTATATTTTGTGGCCCTGTCTGTAAAAAGGTTGAACACCACCGTTTTAGATGTAATGTATTCACCTCTCTAATTTTCCAACTTAGGTTATGAAAGCAATAAACGTCCATGCTTTTTATTTTATTTTTTTAAACCACGTAACGTCAAATTAGCAATATTTTGGTACCGGAACCTAAATGTATTTCGCTACTTTTCGATATTTTTTTATAAATAAAGGTGACCACAAAAAACTGCATTATTGGCTTTATTTTAACAAAAAAAAAAAAATCCTAAGGTCCAGCAAACATGTTTTTTATTGCAAGTTTGTTTTTTATTGCAAGTTTGTCTTCAAATAAAATAGTGAACATATAAGACAACTTGGCTTTTATTAGTAAGTAAACCACGTAATGTCAAATTAGCAATATGTTGGTACCGGAACCTAAATGTATTTCGCTACTTTTTGATATTTTTTTTATAAATAAAGGTGACCACAAAAAACTGCATTATTGGCTTTATTTTAACAAAAAACAAAAAATCCTAGGGTCTATCAAACATGTTTTTTATTGCAAGTTTGTTTTTTATTGCAAGTTTGTCTTCAAATAAAATAGTGAACATATAAGACAACTTGGCTTTTATTAGTAAGTAAACCACGTAATGTCAAATTAGCAATATTTTGGTACCGGAACCTAAATGTATTTCGCTACTTTTTGATATTTTTTTTATAAATAAAGGTGACCACAAAAAACTGCATTATTGGCTTTATTTTAACAAAAAAAAAAAATCCTAGGGTCCATCAAACATGTTTTTTATTGCAGGTTTGTTTTTTATTGCAAGTTTGTCTTCAAATAAAATAGTTAACATATAAGACAACTTGGCTTTTATTAGTAAGTAAGCAAAGAAAGGCTCCTAATTTAGTCTGCTGACATATGCAGTAATAAAATGGGTAATTTTACATTCTATTATTTTGTCAAAATTACTAAAGACAAGTGGTAGAAAATGTTTTATTAATCTACTTGTTCATTTACTGTTAATATCTGCTTACTTTCTCTTTTATCATGTTCTATCTACACTTCTGTTAAAATGTAATAATCACTTATTCTTCTGTTGTTTGATACTTTACATTAGTTTTGGACGATACCACAAATTTGGGCATCAATCCGATACCAATATTATATTCAAAGTCATCATGTCTCCAGGGACATATTTTCTGAGTTTATAAAGAATAATATAAACTAAAAAAACTCAAAAGATTTTGTGATGCTAAAAAATATTGACGTAATCATAGTAGTATCGACAAGATACGCTCCTGTACTTGGTATCATTACAGTGGATGTCAGGTGTAGATCCACCAATGGCGTTTGTTTACATTGTGACGCCGGTGAGCTACGGAGCGTAGTGAAGCATATTTAGCTATTCCTCGTCCTGCAGGGTTGATACTTTTAACAAACTTCCTTTTTTTGTCGCCATGGAGACGAGGAATAGTGATTTAGAAGTAGACTGCGGATGGACTTTAGCCGCTAACTAGCTAGCCATGTTTTAAAGCACCTCTTCCTGAGGGCGTTTCAGTGTTATAACTTCACCTTTATTGTTAGTTTTTACACCGAAATGCATCCGTTCTCCCTTTTCTGTCTACACACTGTGTCTGCTTGAAAGTACTCTGTGATCGTGCGCTGCTGAACATGCTCGTCTGCTCGTAAACCAGCAGTGACACGACGGTGGGTGTGGGGGAATGGCGGACCGGTACTTTTCAGAGGTGGTATGGTACCGACTATGATTCATTAGTATCGAGTATGTCGATCCTCCGGGTAGGGGTGTATCCCTTTATGGAGGATGCCTGTGCGTGACGACTAGGGGACCTTTTTCTGCTGCAGCCTTCTTCCGCCATCGCAGCCGTTGCGGTAGTGCTTTAAAAGAAATACTGTCTTCCGCTAGCTCCGCCGTTGAGGTCTTCACCGTATCCCTGGCTAAGGGGCAGTCCGGTTCTAGGCCTTTGCCAAGGGCCACCTGGGGTTACAGTAGTAAAGGGGCTATCCTCCTAGTGCCCCAAGATCCCGTAGAGGAGTCTCCACTTTAAAGTCATGCCCAGGACACAAAAAAATCGCGGTGCTATACTAATACCGGTATTCCGTACAACCCTACGTCGAATAAATGTAGCAGAAAAAACTGTTTTATTCAAAAAGATGAACATCTGTTGAGAGAAAACATGCACGCATCCGTCGACTTAGCACTTTCATAAATCTACTTTGCAGGCAATTAAATACGGGGGGGAACGCGGAACATAGGAAAGCAGATAAAGCCGTAATGAGCTTCTGCTAACGAGAGGAGAAAAAGCCGCCTGTGAGTGGTCGACTGTGAAGCCAGAGCGAGAAAGAACCGGTGACAATTCCCATCACGTTCACACTATCAACAATCTCGGCCTTTTGCCTAACTCGCCTTGACACTAAAGCATACTTGCCAACCTTGAGACCTCCGATTCCCGGAGGTGGGGGGCGTGGTTGGGGCGGGGGCGTGGTTAAAAGGGGAGGAGTATATATATATATATATAAAAATAAGAGAAATACTTGAATTTCAGTGTTCATTTATTTACACAAAAAAACACACACATAACACTCATCTACTCATTGTTGAGTTAAGGGTTGAATTGTCCATCCTTGTTTTATTCTCTGTCACTATTTTTCTAACCATGCCCTGATGATGCATTGCTGTGTGGCACGCACAAAAGTGCTTTCATTTTAATGCATTAGTTCAGGGGTAGGGAACCTTTGGCTCTAGAGCCAAATGTGGCTCTTTTGATGACTGCATCTGGCTCTCAAATACATCTGAGCTGACATTGCCTAACACGATTAGTAATGAATAATTCCGCCAGTAATCGGTGTTAAAAATAACGTTTAACATATAAAACATTCTTATGCATTTTAATCCATCCATCCATCCGTTTTCAACCGCACCTGTTCAATAAGTCACATCAATGGTAAGAAGTCCATCCATCTATTCTCTACCGCTTGTCCCTTTTGGGGTCGCGGGGGTTGCTGGAGCCTATCTCAGCTGCATTTGGGCAGAAGGCGGTGTACACCCTGGACAAGTCGCCACCTCATCACAGGGCTAACACAGATAGACAGACGACATTCACACTCACATTCACACACTAGGACCAATTTAGTGTTGCCAAAGAAGTATTTTATTTATTATTGGTTAGCTTCAGAATAAAAATGATATGAAATATAAGACTTATACTCTAAAAATGTAGGTCTTACTTAAAAAATGCATGCATTTAGTTGTATTCAGTGTTGAAACATATGATACGGCTCTCACGGTAATACAGTTTAAAAAATTGGGCTTTCATGGCCCTCTCAGCCAAAAAGGTTCCCGAGCCCTGCACTAGAGTCTGGAATCTTCCATCTCTCCCTAGCCTGGCCCAAAACGTACAGTAGATGGCAGTATTGTCCTGTTTAAGAGTGTAACAACATCGCTGTTAAGGCAGACGGACTGCTTTACGGTAGAAGAAAACGTGACTGCTGTTGTTGTGTGTTGTTACCGCGCTGGGAGGACGTTAATGAAACTGCCTAACAATAAACCCACATAAGAAACCAAGAACTCGCCCTCGGTTATTCTACAGTTATAACGTCGTTGGGCAGGCTCGCTGTTTATATTGTGGGAAAGCGTCACTCAGGTCTGCATGGAGCGTGGCCTCCAGCTCCGACTGAATTTCGGGAGATTTTTGGGAGAAAATTTGTCCAGGGAGGTTTTCGGGAGAAGGGGCTGAATTTTGGTAGTCTCCCGAAAATCCGGGAGGGTTGGCAAGTATGCACTAAAGCCAGCTCCGGTGCACAGAAAAGAACCAAAACCGCCTCGGAAAACCACTTTGCAACGTGAGTGCTGGTTTGGGGAGAAGGTTTGGTGGTGTGAGATGGACGGGAGTCACGGCGGACACCTCATGTAGGACCAGGGATGAAATTTCGGGAGAGACGCCGACTGCTCGACCGGCACTGAACTGGAACGCATTGCCATCGCTTGTTCAACCATAAACACCAATGCTGACTCAGCAAACAACACCACCTTCGTAAGGGTCGAGCCGACTTATCTTACCTTCTGGAGCAGGTCAATCTCCTGCTGCTTTGCATTGAGTACAGCCAAGGCCTGCTCATGCTCCAACTCCAGCTGCTGCCTCCGCTCCGCAGCCTCACGCATATGCTGTCCGCAAAGGGAAGAGAGGTTGGAGAACCCGGGGGGAGGAAGGGGGTTATGGTAGGGGGGTGGGAGGGGCATAATGTTAGTGTTGCCAAGATCCAAGGCAAAGTGCATCTCAAGTCTTTCACCACGCATTCCACTCGTGTAACAGAGAATGTACTGATCCGATTACAGAGCGACATCAACTACTGTGACCCCTCGATAGTGGGGGCAGCCGCTATTTTGCCAAAATAGCAAAAATAACCCCCCAAAAAAGGGAAAATGCTGGTCATGAATTTAGGGGTTGCCAACCATTCCCGGGAAAAACGAAATTGTCCGGGTATAAAAAAGTATGAGCAGGTGCCACCGCTTTTTATACGCAGATAACGCTCTGTGTTTGACAGGGGTTTTAACCTCCCTCCCTCCTCATCGTTACCCGGAAGTCGAGCTTTGCATGCAGATCGGCCCCAGGCCTATGGGCACTACATCACTACATCCAAAGACAATGGGCATATTCACAAACACACTCCCCAGCGACCGGGCTGTATATATATGCACTAATTGACAGAAAGAGCACTCACTTGGCGCTATGATGTCATGTTGTCGATGAAAAAATGCATTTTTAGACCATATGATTTGCCTGAGCGGCTAGGACACCCCGAGAGTAACAAGCGGTTGCCTTGTTGCCTTTCCATTAAGAAAAATAAATGTGTTATTAGTATAAGCTTGCTGGTTTCAAGAAATGTAATGCCGAGCGCGTATCATTATTTCAAGATAACTGCACTAGCGTTTACTTCATTTAAGAATATTTTTCAGCATATTGAGCAAAAAAATCTCATATTTGTTTTTTCTACAAAGAAAAGTGCACTTGTTATTAGTGAGAATATACTTATTTTGAGGTATTTTTGGGTTCATTGAGGTTAGCTAATTTGACTTGTTTTAGAAAGTCTTGACAAGCCAAATGTTCGTTATATTGGCAGATAATTTTGCTTAGTTCAGGTAAATAAACCCTCATTTTTGTATTTTTTAAATCTTGTTTTTGACCACTGACTTTTTGCAGTGTAAGCAATTCTTTTGACTCGGGGGGCCAAATTTAGAGAAAACAATGTGTCCGGGGGCCAGTATATCTATTTTTTGGAACGCTAATACAACACCTCCCAATATTGTCTGATTGAATGCTAGACACGTTATGACAAACCGCATTGAAAACGGAATGGAATTTTAAATTTTTTAACTACATGAGACCTAGAATGGTCATGAAGATAAAGAACGTGGTATTTACAATATTAACTATGAACGATAAAACAGTGAATATTGACAACATACTGTATGAACACCACACCCGCTTCGATCGACATATTTTACAATCATGCGAAACGCAACAAAAATGAAACAAACAGGAAAATATGAGTGTGAAAACAACAACAACAACAAAACACCCACAATCCAATACATCTCTAAGCTTTAGAACTTTGTTGTAAAAATCTGTGTCTGACCCTGACACCCACATTTCCGGCTGGCCACTTTGGAAACACTGTAACTTAGATTACCATAGTAACTAATTAGATTACCATAGTAACTATAGAAGTTGCTTCCTAGCAGTTCCACTGTACACACGTCACTGTAGCCAGGCGTGCAGTTTTTAACAAAGTTTTAATGCTCAAGAATGCATCAAAAAGTATTTTCAGAAATCCGTGACTTTTCAGTCTCTCCCAGTCCTCCCCTGCTCTCGGCCACTTACTGTTAAAGACAACAGATGACTATATTAACACGTACCAGCTGTGAAATCTAATCACCTGTCAGCCGTGTTTCGCCGTCAGCACATGCCCCGCCTCCGTCCGACGGTGCTCGTCCTCAGCACCATAGACGGAGGCGGTGACCTTTGCTCCTGAAGGCGCGCTGGCCACACCTCCCCCCACAGTAACTAATTAGACTACCATTGTAACTGGTAGATCATGCAAAAGGAAAAGAGGCTTCAATTGGGACTGTGATAACCATATGCTTGAGAAGAGACTACCTGTCGAGCTCAACGCTGACATTTGAGTTGTGACTTAAAACAGTTGTTTTCCGGACACTTACACACGGACATTTCCTTACATGGTCAGGTTGTGCTGTCCTGACTTACCACACACCCAGACTGAGACAGAAGGAATACATAACTGATGGTTTGGCTTCCCCGGCAGACCTGAATAATGACGCCCGCTTGTAACAAAGCAACGTTTGGTTCTGGGAAGCGTCTCCGTCGTCTCTTTTTGATCCACCCTGCGGAGGAAACTCATTTCGGCCGCTTGTACCCGTGATCTTGTCCTTTCGGCCATAACCCAAAGCTCATGACCATAGGTGAGGATGAGAACGTAGATCTACCGGGAAATTGAGTGCTTTTCCTTCCGACTCAGCTCCTTCTTCACCACAACGGATCGATACAGCCTTTGCATTACTGAAGACGCCGCACCGATCCGCCTGTCGATCTCAAAATCCACTCTTCCCTCACTCGTGAACAAGAGTGCCTCGGAGTCTTGATAAGGCAAACCACCAAGTTTAATTAAATAGTGGTATTTCAGTTTGAGCACATAAATAGATAAGGCCCCTTTATTCGATATTCACAGGTGGATTGGATCACTTCTCGTAGGAAAATAGGCTTTAATTGGGACTGTGATAACCATATGCTTGAGAAGAGACTACCTGTTGAGCTCAACGCCGACATTTGAGTTGTGACTTAAAGCAGTTGTTTTCCAGACACTTTCATCTCGGACATCTCCTTACATGGTCAGGTTGTGCTGTCCTGACTTACCACACACCCAGACTGAGACAGAAGGCTTCTCCGGGTTAGGGGGTCCTTCATTTTTTAACTGGAGATACTGCAGACCTGACTAATGATGCTCGCTTGTAACAAAGCAACGTTTGGTTCAGTGAAGCATCTCGTGTCATCCTTCTGTCCGGACGAAGATGAAAAAAACAGAAATGCACATCGGTTCCCAAATACGACGGGTTGATTCTGTTTTTCAAGGGACGGTTGGCAACCCTACTCTTTTGGTCAGGACCAGATTGTAAACCACAAGTGTGGATGCTTAACACGGATGCTTCGAGGGCGCTAACTTTCCAATGTAAATTAGTCAATCAATCGATCAATGTTTATGTATACAGCCCTAAATCACACGTGTCTCAAAGGGCTGCATAAGCCACAGCGGCAACCTCGGTTCAGATCCCACATAAGGGCAAGGAAAAACTCACCACCCAGTGGGATGTGAATGTGAATGACTATGAGAAACCTTGGAGAGGACCGGAGATGTAACTAGTATGATGTAGCTTTGGGTGTTGTTAGATTATGCAGCCCTTTGAGACACTTGTGATTAAGGGCTATATAAATAAACTTTGATTGATTGATAACATTACTGCAAATTATTTGTTGGACTGTTCTTGTATATGTACACGCACTCTCTGCGCGTACGTGTTGACGAGACAGGGTGAGTGACCACTGGAAACACCAAACTTATTCTCCGGGCGGTAAAACGAATCGTTACACAAAAGTAGTAATTGTGAAAAATATAGTAAGTTTTACCACATATATTTTCTGTCAAAGCACGAATGGGAACATACTTGCCAACCTTGAGACTTCCGAATTCGAGGGATTGGGTAGCCGATGGGGTTTGGTGGTGGTGGTGGTGGGGGTGGGGGGGGGGCGGGGGGGTGTATATATTGTAGCGTCCCGGAAGGGTTAGTGCTGCAAGGGGTTCTGGGTATTTGTTACGTTGTGTTACGGTGCGGATGTTCTCCGAAAATGTGTTTTGTCATTGTCTATTACCTTCTCATTCAAAAGTCCAAAGGATTAGGAAGTAAACGACCCAAAAAACAGCAAAGACACTTCCCGCACCGGGCATCCGGCTCTTCAAAATAAAACCGATACTTCAAAATAAAACATAGCACCCTGTCTAGTTCGTAATATAGCGCAACAACATCACGCTATTACATAAACATAATTATTCTAACAATATTGTAGCGTCCTGGAAGAGTTAGTGCTGCAAGGGGTTCTGGGTATTTCTTACGTTGTGTTACGGTGCGGATGTTCTCCGAAAATGTGTTTGTCATTGTCTATTACCTTCTCATTCAAAAGTCCAAAGGAAGAGGAAGTAAACGACCGAAAAAACAGCAAAGACACTTCCCGCACCGGACATCCGGCTCTTCAAAATAAGACCGATTCTTCAAAATAAAACATAACACCCTGTCTAGTTCGTAACATAGTGCAACAACATCACGCTATTACATAAACATAATTATTCTAACAATATTGTAGCGTCCCGGAAGAGTTAGTGCTGCAAGGGGTTCTGGGTATTTCTTACGTTGTGTTACGGTGTGGATGTTCTCCGAAAATGTGTTTGTCATTGTCTATTACCTTCTCATTCAAAAGTCCAAAGGAAGAGGAAGTAAACGACCGAAAAAACAGCAAAGGCACTTCCCGCACCGGGCATCCGGCTCTTCAAAATAAAACCGATACTTCAAAATAAAACATAACACCCTGTCTAGTTCGTAATATAGCGCAACAACATCACGCTATTACATAAACATAATTATTCTAACAATATTGTAGCGTCACGGAAGAGTTAGTGCTGCAAGGAGTTCTGTGTATTTGTTCTGTTGTGTTACGGTGCGGATGTTCTCCCGAAATGTGTTTTATCATGTTCTGTTTGTGTTGTGTTGTTTGCTCGGTATTATCTTTTAACCTGTCCATTGTACAGCACTTTGGCTACCCCTGTGGTAAATTTTAAATGTGCTTTAGAAATTAAAAAAAATAAATAAAATAAATTAAAAAAAAGGGTTATACTTGTATAGCGCTTTTCTACCTTCAAGGTACTCAAAGCGCTTTGACACTACTTCCACATTTACCCATTCACACACACATTCACACACTGATGGAGGGAGCTGCCATGCAAGGCGCCGACCAGCACCCATCAAGAGCAAGGGTGAAGTGTCTTGCTCAGGACACAACGGACGTGACGAGGTTGGTACTAGGTGGGATTTGAACCAGGGACCCTCGGGTTGCGCACGGCCACTCTGCCACCGCGCCACGCCGTCCCAAATAAAGTTGATTTGATTTGTCATTTTTGTTTGGTGTAGTTTCACAGTGTGGTGCATATTTGTAACAGTGTTAAAGTTGTTTAAACGGCCACCCTCAGTGTGACCTGTATGACTGTTGACCAAGTATGCCTTGCATTCACTTACGTGTGCCGCATATATTATGTGACTGGGCCGGCAGGCTGTTTGTACGGAGGAAAAGCAGACGTGACGACGGGTTTTAGAGGACGCTAAAAGCAGTGCCTTAAAGGCACGCCCCCAATATTGTTGTCAGGGTGGAAATCGGGAGAACTTCGGTAGAATGTTGGAGTTTTTCGGGAGGGGCAATGAAATTCGGGAGGGTTGGCAAGTATGCTGGTGGTGTTCTTCTTATAATTTTTACTTTGAAACATGTAACTTTGAGCAGGTTTCAAACAGCCCTTTTAAGCATTAGTGTAAGCTTGGAACAAACGTTTTTTTGTCGCATGCAGTTGAGGTAGCATCAATTGCTCTGTGACCGGAAATCAGTCCAGGTTCTGTTTGCCTTTCAAGTCCGGGGGTCTCTGCAACCCCGAACCTGCTAACCAGAATGGATACCTTCGCAGTCACACAATTTGTTTGTCAATGCATGACACAATTAAGTGCGCAGCATTCTCACATGTACCGTTGGCCACAGCGACCTTGTGACAACATCCGAGTGATAACAAGCAGAAATCAGAAAAAAAAAAGAGCTAGATTTGCTGCCCCCTTTAGGTGGCAAAATGCCTCTCAGGAGTCTCATTACAGGGAGTAATAATCGCATCCTCAGTTCTTAGTCAAGTTACATGAAAAGGGTGAGCAAATTCCACAGTGAGCCTACTTCTTGTTGTGATCCGTTGCCCGGATCAGGTTCTGTTTGGTTTTGGAATCCCTCAGTTCCTGTTTTGTGCAACCCCTGGGTTAGTTAAAGGCTAGAGCTTCCCACCTCCATCTTTCTACTTTGACTTCTCCATTATTAATTGAACAAATTGCAAAAGATTCAGCAACACAGATGTCCAGAATACTATTTAATTGTGCGATGTAAAGCTGAGCGGTTTAGCTCAGTTGGTAAAATGGCCGTGCCAGCAACTTGAGGGTTGTAGGTTCAATTCCCGCTTCTGCCAACCTAGTCACTGCCGTTGTGTCCTTGGGCAAGGCACTTTACCCACCTGCTCCCAGTGCCACCCACACTGGTTTGATTGTAACTTAGATATTGGGTTTCACTATGTAAAGTGCTTTGAGTCACTAGAGAAAAAGCGCTATATAAATATAATTCACTTCACTTTCTGTTACCATGGGTGCCGATTGGTTGCAGCTGCCTCTGATTAGTGTCTGGGATGCTCACCTGCTGCCAGGCACTAATCAGAGTGCTATTTTATTCACGTTCCTCGCCACACACACAGTGTGGCTTCCTAGTTTGCTACGTATAAGAGTTCAATCAATCAATCAATGTTTACTTATATAGCCCTAAATCACTAGTGTCTCAAAGGGCTGCACAAACCACTACGACATCCTCAGTAGGCCCACATAAGGGCAAGGAAAACTCACACCCAGTGGGACATCGGTGACAATGATGACTATGAGAACATTGGAGAGGACGAAAGCAATGGATGTCGAGCGGGTGTAACATGATACTGTGAAAGTTCGATACATAATGGATCCAACACAGTCGCGAGAGTCCAGTCCAAAGCGGATCCAACACAGCAGCGAGAGTCCCGTTCACAGCGGAGCCAGCAGGAAACCATCCCAAGCGGAGGCGGATCAGCAGCGCAGATGCTAGGCTCTTTTTGTATGCTAGCCCCCTAAAGCTTTGCCTTCCGTGCTATGAGCACGTTTTGTTTTTTTTCCTCCCTGATTTTTTGTTCAAATAAATCCTTTCCTACCTTCAAGCTGTGTCCGGAGTCCGTCTGCATCCTGGGGGAACAACCCCCCGCATCACAATGTCAATCAATCAATGTTTATTTATATATTACAGCCGTAAATCACAAGTGTCTCAAAGAGCTGTACAAGCCACAACGACATCCTCGGTTCGGATCCCACATAAGGGCAAGGAAAAACTCACAACGCAGTGGGATGTCAATGTGAATGACTATGAGAAACCTTGGAGAGGACCACAGATGTGGGTGACCCCCTCAAACCCCTCTAGGGGAGACTGGATGCAATGGACGTAGAGTGGGTGAAGTGAAGGGAAGTGAATTATATTTATATAGCGCTTTTCTCAAGTGACTCAAAGCGCTTTACATAGTGACACCCAATATCTAAGTTACATTTAAACCAGTGTGGGTGGCACTGGGAGCAGGTGGGTAAAGTGTCTTGCCCAAGGACACAACGGCGGTGACTAGGATGGCGGAAGCGGGAATCGAACCTGCAACCCTCGAGTTGCTGGCACGGCCACTCTACCAACCGAGCTAGGCCGCCCCAGGGTCTAGCATAATATAGTGAAAGTCCAGTCCATAGTGGATCTAACATTATAGTGCGAGTCTAGTCCATAGTGGGGCCAGCAGGAGACCATCCCGAGCGGAGATGGGTCAGCAGCGCAGAGATGTCCCCAACCGATGCCGGGTCCCGATTCTGGACTGTGTTAGAATAATTATGTATATATTATCATCATAACTTTATGCTTAAGGGCTGTTGATATAAATTATTGTCAATTGTGGTATTTTTGTATAAATGCAAGCTGGCAATCCAAAAGATTGCCAGTTGTTTTTATCAGTGTTGTGTCTAGACTAGAATTTTAATTTATTCTATAATCTTATATTGTGTCTAACTGGAGTTGTCGAGATTACCCCCTTACCTCAGCGACAGTGATGTAATTGGGACTTTCCTAACAAATAGAGGAGGCACGCGGGCTTGACTTTTAGAACGTACAAACCTCATTTCCATATGAGTTGGGAAATTGTGTTAGATGTAAATATAAACGGAATACAATGATTTGCTAATCCTTTTCAACCCATATTCAATTGAATGCACTACAAAGACAAGATATTTGATGTTCAAACTAATCAATGTTTTATTTATTTTTGCAAATAATAATTAACTTAGAATTTCTTGGCTGCAACATGTGCCAAAGTAGTTGGGAAAGGGCATGTTCACCACTGTGTTACATCACCTTTTCTTTTAACAACACTCAATAAACGTTTGGGAACTGAGGAAACTAATTGTTGAAGCTTTGAAAGTGGAATTCTTTCCCATTTTTGTTTTATGTAGAACTTCAGTCGTTCAACAGTCCGGGGTCTCTGCTTCATAATGCGCCACACACTGTTCGTCAGCCTGGGAACTTTGCTTAGTTACTGCCCACTTACGTACCTACCTACCGGACTTTGTATCGAACCCTCAAGACCATGCACCTACCTTTCTTTGCCATGCTGAATATTGATTTGACCACGCCACGTAAGATCTTGTTTATATCTATGCCCCTGTGCAAGTTTTTGGTTTGTTTTGTACCATTGATAGTATCTTTTGTTTATTTGTATATAGTCATGCCATTGTGCTGTTTTGTTTGGGGTTTAGTATAGATTATTATCCGCCACTGAGCACGCCCTTTGTTTTCTCTTTTTTTTTGTCTTATAGAGTGTAAATAAATTAACTAATGTACATTCACGCCTGGCTCGTTCCAAATATTCTCTGCATCGAAGAAGCAAAACAAATCCAAGTCAAAGTCCTGACACTTCTTACCATTAATGCAACTTCTTGAACAGGTAGAAAAGGGATGGATTAAAAATGCATGAGAATGTTTTATATTTTGAACATTAGTTTTGACACTGTGATTACAAGTGGAATTAAAGCTGCAAGCACCGTTGGTCGGGTCCGCCATAGGCCGTTGCCAAGCCCTGGTCTAAGTCAGACCTACGTAGAGGTATTTGTTTCATGTCTCTACGACATTCCTAACAGAAGTTACAAGCAGTTTTGTCTGTTTTTTTTCCTAGGGGGCGCTAGAGCGCAATTTCGACTTTTGGGGTTTGTTTTTTATTAGATGGCAATTTTCGCCAGTCCTGATGTGTGTGTAAAATTTGGTGAGTTTTGAAGCATGTTAAAGGGGTCAAATTACAGATCGGTGTTTCTGGATGTTGTTGATAAATGGCTTTCGCTTTGCATAGTAGAGCTTTAACTTGCACTTTGAAGCATTTTAAGGGGGTCAAATTACAGCTCAAAGAGGCAAAAATGACATTTTTTAGGAAACTTTGCGCAGGGGTTCTTTGAAGGCGCGTAAAATCAAAACTGGAGCAGTAATCAAAACTTTGTTGGATAGTTTTAATCAAAAGGGTTCAATCTCTCTTCTGTGCGAGTTTGAAGGCGAAACGACAAACGCACTCGGAAGAGTTTACATTTGAAAAAGGTGACGGGTTTTTACGAAACTTTTATTTTGAAGGGGTAATTTTTAACTTCCTGTTGATTTTTGCCGAAGGATGTCAATTATCTAAATGTAGGTCTAAGTGAGACCTACATAGAAGTTGTTGTTTCATATATTTCCAGCATTCCCACCGGAAGTTACAAGCAGTTTTGTCTGTGTTTTCTTCCTCGAAGCAGTTTTTGCTGTGTTTTGATCAAAAAATGCGCAAGAGCGCAATTTTTTGTTTTTTTTTTGTGTTTTTTTTCATTAGATCGCAATTTCTGCCAGTCCTGATGTGTGTGCCAAGTTTGGTGAGATTTGAAGCATTTTAAGGGGGCCAAATTTCAGCTCAAAGAGGCAAAAATTGAATTTTTTGCGAACATTTTGTTTTGAAGGGGTTTTTTCCAACTTCCTGTTGATTTTTGCCCTAGAACAGGGGTCGGGAACCTTTTTGGCTGAGAGAGCCATGAAAGCCAAATATTTTAAAAACGTATTTCCGTGAGAGCCATATTATATTTTGGTAATACTTTGATAAGGGGAACATATTCACCATTAATTAGTTGCTTATTAACATGCAAATTCGTAACATATTGGCTCTTAATTAGTCATTTTTAAGTACTTATTAATGCCTTTTTCTGCATGGCCTTATTTTACAAGCAGTAAGCCATTAACTAAGAGTCTTCCTTTATAACCTCAGAATTATTGCTTATTAGTAACCCTAACCCTTATATGGTCCCCTAATGTCCAAATAACTCCTAATTAAGTCTTTGTTACTTAGAATATGTTCCCCATACTAAAGTGTTACCAATATTTTTAACACTGAATACAACTAAATGTGCGCATTTTTAAGTTGGACTAACATTTTTAGAGTATAATAAGTATCTTATTCTTTTTAATACCATTGTTGTTCTGAAGCTAACAAATAATAAATTAAATGCTTCTTACCATTAATGCGACTTCTTGGATTGATGGAATAAAATGCATGAGAATGTTTTTAATTTTGAACTTTATTCTTAACCCTGTGATTACCAGCGGAATCAGTTATTACTTATCGTTTTAAGCAATGTCAGCTAAGATTTATCTGAGAGCCAGATGTAGACATCAAAAGAGCCACATCTGGCTCTAGAGCCGCAGGTTCCCTACCCCTGCCCTAGAAGGTAGAATTAGGAAATGTAGGTCTAAATTAAACCTACGTGACAGTTTTTGTTTCATGTCTGTACGACATTCCTAACGGAAGTTACAAGCAGTCTGTTTTTCTTTCCTTCCTAGGGGGCGCTAGCCTCGCAATTCTGATTTTTCTGGTTTGGCTGCCTAATAAGTTGGGAAGGCATGCCAGACCGATGTGTGTGTCAAATTTGGTGAGTTTTGAAGCATGTTAAAGGGGTCAAATTACAGCGCATAGGTGCGGAATAATAATAAAACGCACCAGTTTCAATAGGGTCCTTGGCCCATGGCAAAGGACTTGGGCCTGCGGACCCTAATTATTCATTACTTGAATAATGAATAATTAGGGCGGCGTAGCTCAGTTGGTAGAGCGGCCGTGCCAGCAACTTGAGGGTTGCAGGTTCGATTCCCGCTCCCGCCAACCTAGTCACTGCCGTTGTGTCCTTGGGCAAGACACTTTACCCACCTGCTCCCAGTGCCACCCACACTGGTTTAAATGTAACTTAGATATTGGGTTTCACTATGTAAAGCGCTTTGAGTCACTAGAGAAAAGCGCTATATAAATATAATTCACTTCACTTCACTTATCAGCTCAAATTTATCCGAGAGCCAGATGCAGTCATCAAAAGAGCCACATCTGGCTCCCGAGCCATAGGTTCCCTACCCCTGCTCTAACCACTAGACCACCGAGTAGGTTAAATGCTTCTACTGATCCAACCCCATCATTACAATAACCAATCGGCACCCATGGTGACAGAAAACGAATCCAGGTGAGCACAAAACAAGAACTGAGGGAGTCCAAAACCGAACAGGAACACAATCCGGGCAACGGATCCTAACACTTGTGCCTCATCCAAAACTCCAACATAAAATGGTGTTCAATACGCCCGTGTCATCCATTCATATCCCAGAGTGAACGTCTGTGGCAGCAAAGTGAAAGGAGCCAATGTTGGTGCCAGTGGAAGCTGAAGGGTAATATGTGTTGGTGGATATGTGCGGGGGACAGGATCATCGTGGCGGTCTCACAAATCCGCTCCACCTCATGCATCAATCAATGTCCGAAAAAGTGGAGGACTGGGTGAGCGTTTCTATGTTTGTCTGTAAGCGTCCCACCAACAAAACTGCGGTGGACAAAACAGCACTGCCTTCTTGGACGGACATAGCAGCTGATACCTTTTAACTCTAGCAGGGGTAGAGGCAATTAAGGAAGGGCGAGGAAACATAAAATATCGAAATAGCTCCGAGCGTCTAATCGCTCACTGCTCCTGGTCAGACCTTCCCGTGCGGCGCTGGAAGGCAACAGACACGTCAGGGACATTAGACCGGTGAATGGGAACACAAGCAACAGAAGGGGGGCGGCGAAGGGAGATGTACTTGTGCACACGTGACGCTGCCGTACTCACCTTGAGCACCTGCTCTAGGTTCTCCAGTTTGCCTTGGAGCTGGTTCCTCTCCCACTGAGCTAAATCTCTCTCCTGCGTCACAGCACCAAGCGTATCTTGGAGTTGGGCATACTCAGTCTTCACCTGTGCACACAGAACAAGCAAAGGGTCTATTACAGACCTGGGCAACTATTTTGACTCGGGGGGGACAAATTTAGAGAAAAAAATGTGTCCGAGGGCCTGGATATCTGATTTTTAGGAACACTAATACTGTTTTCCCGTGGTCCAAAGCCAATGGACCGGACACGACGTGAAATTAATGACATATTTTAATTTTACTTCAAACAGGAACAAACAAAAGGCGCTCTCAGCGGAGGTTCAAAACTTGCACGATGGCATGAATAACGAAAAACTTACATGGAACGAGAAAGGAACATGGATACCAATGGGGTGTCGAGGGTGAGGAGAAAGAATAATACATAATGTTGGGTATAGAGAGCATACAAACCCTTTATTTATTGAATCAAAGATACTGAAATTCCACGACATAGTGGAATTGCAAACAGCTAAGATTATACACGAAGCAAACTATAACCTGCTTCCCAAGAATATACAACAATTCTTCTCAACAAAAGAAGAGAAATATAATCTTAGAGAAAAATGTCATTTAAAACACTTGTATGCACGTACAACACTTAAGACCTTCAGTATATCAGTATGTGGAATTAAATTATGGAATGGATTAAGCAAAGCAATCAAACAATGTACTAATATGATCCACTTCAAGAAACTCTTCAAACTGGAAGTGTTTACAAAGTACAAAAATGAAGAACCATGATAAACATTCTGATTTTACTCACCAATTAATTCTCAAAATAATCTGACTTATCTCATCGTATGGAATAAAATTTACTTCACCGATTATTTATTTATTTATCTATTTGTATTGTGATTACTTATGGAGTATACATTGTGAATACATTGAGAACAGGAAGTGAACAAAAGTTTTAGCAACCGTTATGTAAAGAAAAGGAATAGCATTAAATAAACTCTGCTTCTTCCTACTCCTTTTCGAACATGTTGAAAAGAGAAACTAGAAATTGTGATGTATCATGTTGTATGCTTGCATGTTCGAAATAAACTCAAACTCAAGGTGGTAGAGGGGTGATGTCGCCAGGCCGACTGCCTGGCGACTACAGGCTTAAATGGTGGTGCAGTGATTGACAGGTGCGTGAGTCCAAACAAATCAGGTGCGTGAGTTGTGAACACATAACACAGGGGTAGGGAACCTATGGCTCTAGAGCCACATGTGGCTCTTTTGATGACTGCACCTGGCTCTCAGATAAATCTTAGCTGACATTGCTTAAAACGAAAGGTAATGAATAATTCCGCTGGTAATCACAGTGTTAAAAATAACGTTCAAAATATAAAAACATTCTCATGCATTTTAATCCATCCATCCGGTTTCTACCGCACCCGTTCAAGAAGTTGCATTAATGGAAAGAAGTATTTTATTAATTGTTGGTTAGCTTCAGAATAACAATGTCTTTAAAAAGAATAAGAGATTTATTATACTCTCTAAAAATGTTGGTCTTACTTAAAAATGCACGCATTTAGTTGTATTTAGTCTTAAAAAAATTATTACATGGCTCTGACGGAAATACTTTTTAGAATATTTGGCTTGTATGGCTCTCTCAACCAAAAAGGTTCCCGACCCCTGACATAAAAGGGGAACTAATTGGTAAGCATGGAAACAAAAAAAAAACCAGGGTGCGCAAAAACAGGAACTAATGGAGTCAAAAAGAAAACAGAACATAACTAAACAGAACATGATCCCAAAGACATGACAAATACAAAACCTCAAAATCATGTCTAAATGGCTAAAAACGTTATGACAGACCACCTTAAAAAAAGGAATGGAATTTTATTAAATCGTTTTTTTTACTAAATGAGACACCCAGAATGTACATGAAAATGTACATGAACGATAAAACACATTGACAACATAAAGCCCAACCAAGTTTAATTCCTACAATGTTTCTCCAGAAAAAAAAACAACACTATAATAAAAATGTTTCCTGAAATGTGTGAGAATCTAGAACAAGGGTGCCCACACTTTTTCTGCAGGCGAGCTACTTTTCAATTGACCAACTCGAGGGGATCTACCTCATTTATATATATCATTTATATTTATTTATTTATGAAAGAGACATTTTTGTAAACAAGTTAAATGTGTTTAATGATAATACAAGCATGTGTAACACATATAGATGTCTTTCTTTCACAAACACAAGAATATAAGTTGGTGTATTACCTGATTCTGATGACTTGCATTGATTGGAATCAGACAGTAATGATGATAACGCCCACATTTTCAAATGGAGGAGAAAAAAAGTGGTCCTTTCTGTACAATACCACATGAAAGTGGTTGGTTTTTGGCATCTAATTCATCCAGCTTCCATACACTTTACAAGAAAAACATTGGCGGCAAATTCCGTAGCTTGCTTGATTGACATTCACGGCACCCGAGGGTCTTGTGAGATGACGCTGGCTGCTGCCAGTTCATTAGTATGAAAAAATGACAGAGAGGAAGGCAAGAAACACTTTTTATTTCAACAGACTTTCGCGCCGTCCCTTCCGTCAAAACTCTAAAGGCCGACTGCACATTTCCTATCTTCACAATAAAAGCCCTGCTTCATGCTGCCTGCGCTAACAAAATAAGAGTCTCGGAAAGCTGGCGTGCACAAGTGATGTGCACGCCAGCTTTCTGAGGGATCACTTGTGCACGCCAGTTTTCCGAGACTCTGTATTTAGTTAGCGCAGGCAGCATGAAGCAAGGCTTTTATTGTGAAGATAGGAAATGTGCAGTCGGCCTTTAGAGTTTTGACGGAAGGTACGGCGCGAGAGTCTGTTGAAATAAAAAGTGTTTCTTGCCTTCCTCTCGGTCATATTTTCATAATAATGATCTTGCAGCAGCCAGCGTCATCTCACAAGACCCTCCGGTACCGTGAATGTCATTTAAGTGACGTCTTGGTGAAGATTGATGATCACTAATTTTTAGGTCTATTTTTTTTAAAAGCCTGGCTGGAGATCGACTGACACACCCCCCGCGGTCGACTGGTAGCTCGCGATCGACGTAATGGGCACCCCTGATCTAGAATATGAAGTATGTGCCTTTCCGTTTAAGAACACCAAAGGGCAACAAGGTACATCGATTCTCGGAGCAGCCATGAATAACTAATTGGTCCAAGAAGTTGGCAAAGTCAAACAAGCACAAGCTGGCGCTGAGTGTGGCTCCACACTAAACTGTCTGACCAACATTGTGGGATTGAATTGTAAATATAGCTGATAAATTCCAGTTCCCCCTGATGAGTGTAGTCACAGGAATCCACAAACAGTAAAAAGCTTGCTTAGCTATCTGGGTATGGAATCAGGAGCTAATGCACTATATTGCCAAAAGTAATTGGCCACCTGCCTTGACTCACATATGACCTTGAAGTGCCATCCCATTTCTAACCCATAGGGTTCAATATGATGTCGGTCCACCTTTTGCAGCTATCACAGCTTCAACTCTTCTATGATGGCTGTCCACAAGGTTGCGGAGTGTTTTTATAGGAATTTTCCACCATTCTTCCAAAAGCGCATTGGTGAGGTCACACGCTGATGTTGGTCCAGAAGGCCTGGCTCTCATCGCTGTTCTATCGGCTTCAGGTCAAGACTCTGTGCAGGCCAGTCAAGTTCATCCACACCAGACTCTGTCATCCATGTCTTTAGGGAGCATGGAATTGTCCAAAATGTTTTGGCATCCTGGATACCAAAATTTATTCAATTAAGGGGCCAAGCCCAATTCCTGAAAAACAATCCCCATACCATATTTCCTCCTCCACCAAATTTCACACTCGGCACAATGCAGTCCAAAATATACCGTTTTCTTGGCAACCTCCAAACCCAGACCCGGCCATCAGATTGCCAGATGGAAAAGCATGATTCATCACTTCAGAGAACACGTCTCCACTACTCTAGAGCCCAACGTGCTTTACACCAGTGGTACCCAACCTTTTTGTAGCTGCGGACCGGTCAACGCTTGATCATTTGTCCCTAGGCCCGGCAAGGGGGGGGGATTGCTATTATTATTTTTTTTACTTATTTGTTAATTTTTTTCTTATGAAAAAGGGAGGTTTTTTAGGGTTGGTGCACTAATTGAAAGTGAATCTTGTGTTTTTTATGTTGATTTAATAAAAAAAATAATAATAATTAAAAAAAAAAAAATAATTATTATAATAAAAAATTCTTCTGCGGCCCGGTGGTTCAGGACTGTGTTTTTTATGTTGATTTAATAAAAAAACTAAAAAAATAAATTAATCAAAAATAATAATAATAATAAAAATTCTTCTGCGGCCCAGTGGTTCTGGACTGTGTTTTTTATGTTGATTTAATAAAAAATAAAAAATAAAAATAATAATAATACTAAAAAAATATTCTGTGGCCCGGTGGTTCGGGACTGTGTTTTTTATGTTGATTTAATAAAATAAATTAAAAAAAAAAAAAAAAATAATAATAATGATGTATTATTCTGCGGCTCGGTGGTTTGGGACTGTGTTTTTTATGTTGCTTTAACAAAAAAATAAAAAATAAATAAATAAATAAATCAAAAATAATAATAATAATAATAATAATAAAAAATTCTTCTGCGGCCCGGTGGTTCGGGACTGTGTTTTTTATGTTGATTTAATAAATTAAAAAAAAAATAAATAAATAAATAACAATAATAATAATAAAAAATTCTTCTGCGGCCCGGTGGTTCGGGACCCCTGCTTAACGCCACTGCATCCGAAGCTTTGCATTGGACTTGGTGATATATGGCTTAGATACACCTGCTCGGCCATGGAAAACTATTCCATGAAGCTCTCTGCGTACTGTACGTGGGCTAATTGGATGGTCACACGGATTTTGGAGCTCTGCAGCAACTGACCGTGCAGAAAGTCCGCGAGCTCTTTGCACTTAGCAGCCGCTAACCCCTTCGTGGCTGAGTTGCTGTTGTTCCCAAACTCTTCCATTTTCCTATAACAAAGCCGACAGTTGACTTTGGAATATTTATGGGCTAGGAAATTTCACGGACTGGATTTTTTCCACAGGTGGCATCCTATGACAGTTCCACGCTGGAAATCACTGAAAGCGGCCCTTTCTTTCACAAATGTTTTTAGAAACAGTCTCCATGCCTAAGTGCTTGACTTTATACACCGGTATCTGGGCCAAGTGATTAGGACACCTGATTCTGATCATTTGGATGGGTGGCCAAATACTTTTGGCAATACAGTGTACATGCTAAGGTAGCTGCTGCCTATGTGCCGACAGGACATAACAACACACATCCCACCTTTTCCTCAACCCCAAAAGCTCCTTCTTGCCAATAAACTCCCTCATGTAATTTGTTTATGTCCCGAGAGAGTCATCTTTTTTTTTTCTTGACGTATCAGGTTCAGGTGGTAGGGATGAAAAGAGGATTGATGAGTTCTGTTGCATCAGCAGAGTCTCGCTGCTCTTCTACTTCATCAATCAACCATTTTAATGCAAGCAAGAAGTATAAAAAAAAAAAAAAACATTTACATGAATTCCACACATGTTGACGTTAAATTGTTAACACTCCATATCAGGGGTGTCAAACCTACGGCCCGAGGGCCTGATCAGGCCCATGAACAGGTTCTATCCATCCCGCGGGATGAGTTTGCTAAGTATAAAAATGAACCTGAAATATTTGAATGAAAGAAACTGCTGTTCCAAATGTGTCCACTGGATGTCGCAATAGCAATTATTTGTATCTTTGTAGATGATGCTGTCAGAGTTAGTTGGTGACGAACCCCAAGATGCAGAGACGGAGGCAGGCATGGAGTGAGAAAACATGATTTAATAAATATGATAAAATAAGAACAAATCAAAGGGGTAGAACCAAAAGCCCGCACGAGGAGGATGACAAACTAAGGGAGCTAGCATGGGAGCTAGAAAACAAAAGGAGCCTAACATGGAAGTTAGCAAAAACAAAAAGGGTCTAGCGTGGAAGTTAGCGGGTAGCGAGCAGGAAAACAGAAGTCGTAACGTGTATTACAAAACAAACTGGAAGCAGGGAACAAAAAACAGTAAGCTGCAAGCATCTAACAGATATAGCCTCCCGCTACGCTGCAAATACAAGACACGGCACGACACGACACGACAGGAGCGACATCGACAAGACACAACAATAATCCAGCACTGACTGGAAGACAAAGCAGGTACAAATGGGAGCGGGCTGATTGACACCAGGTGTGGCCAGGTGCCAATCAGCCGTAGCTGAGGGGAAAACAGCGCACAGGGGACAAAAACAGGAAACAGACAAAATAAGAGCGCTGACAGGAACTAAAAACAGGAAATACTAAACACACACAGAGGAAAAACTAAAACACAAACAAACTGTCAGTGGCAAGCCTGACAGATGCTACATATGTACAAAATAAACCACATGATGTCTGTACATCGATTAAAGTACCAATGATTGTCACACACACACTAGGTGTGGCAAAATTATTCTCTGCATTTGACCCATCGCCCTTAATCATCCTCCTGGGAGGTGAGGGGAGCAGTGAGCAGCAGCGGTGGCCGCGCCCGGGAATCAATTTTGGTGATTTAACCCCCAATTCCGTCCCGTGATGCTGATTGACAAGCAGGGAGGTAATGTGTCCGTTTTTTTTTTTTTATAGTCTCGGCCGGAAGGTTTTTTTTGTAGAGAATGAATAAAAAAAAAACACTTAATTGAGAGGTTTAAAAAAGGAAAAAACAGGAAAAAAATTTGAAATGAAATTGTGAAACATAGTTTATCTTCAATTTCGACTCTTTAAAATTCAAAATTCATCCGAAAAAAATGAAGAGAAAAACTAGCTAATTCGAATCTTTTTGAAAAAATGGAAACAATTTTTTATGGAAAACCATTAGTAATTTTTCCTGATTAACATTAATTTTACAATTTTGATGACATGTTTTAAATAGGTTAAAATCCAATCTGCATTTTGTTAGAATATATAACAAATTGGACCAAGCTATATTTCTAACAAAGACAAATCATTATTTCTTCTAGATTTTCCAGAACAAATTTTTTTTAAAGAAATTCAAAAGACTTTGATATAAAATTTAAATTTGATTCTACAGATTTTCTAGATTTGCCAGAATATTTTTTTTAAGTTTTAATCTTAATAAGTTTGAAGAAATATTTCACAAATATTCTTCGTCGAAAAAACAGAAGCTAAAATGAAGAATTAAATTAAAATGTATTTATTATTCTTTACAATAAAAAAATACATTTACTTGAACATTGATTTAAATTGTCAGGAAAGAAGAGGAAGGAATTTAAAAGGTAAAAAGGTATATGTGTTTAAAAATCCTAAAATCAATTTTAAGGACGTATTTTTCTCTAAAATTGTCTTTCTGAAAGTTATAAGAAGCAAAGTAAAAAAATAAATGAATTTATTTAAACAAGTGAAGACCAAGTCTTTAAAACATTTTCTTGGATTTTCAAATTCTATTTGAGTTTTGTCTCTCTTAGAATTAAAAATGTCGAGCAAAACGAGACCAGCTGGCTAGTAAATAAATAAAATATTTAAAAAATAGAGGCAGCTCACTGGTAAGTGCTGCTATTTGAGCTATTTTTAGAACAGGCCAGCGGGCGACTCATCTGGTCCTTACGGGCTACCTGGTTGGTGACCCCTGTACTATCTTTATCTGATATGAGTTTGACACCCCTGCTCTATATGCTAATATCCAGTAGGAACGTAATTATCCAATTAAGTTGGGATGAATCCACAACGAGCTACTTAAGATGTCTTCCCGTGACATTATGCATGCAAATTCAGTGGCGGTTGATTTGAAATCTGGAATGACAGCAAGTGTACATCTTCGTTGTCTCTTACCCGCTCATATTCAGATGATTTGTGGCTGCTGTTGAAAAACCGGAGGCCTAAGTGTGTGTTCTCCTGGAGAAAATCTTGGAGCTCATTCTCCTAGGCATAAGAAAGATGATGTTTAGACTAAAGGACGTCGCACTGAATTATTGGAGATAGATCCGTCGTTAGTCATCTTAATAGACTTCTCCGTGTTTTGTCCTCCTATAAAACATACTTTTAACAGTTGTGTGCGCCATATAAGTTCTCACTGTGTACCAACTTGTACCTTTTATAATGTTTTTCCTAACCTTAAAATGAGGTCAGGAATCAGTGGGGCATTAGAGGGTTGGTCTTGAACTGCGAAAAAAAGCTACAAAAATCCCAAACCAGAGGAGTTGGCATGTTAATGGTAAATAAAAACAAAATACAATCATTTGCAAAACCTTTTCAACTTATAATCAATTGAACGGACTGCAAAGACAACATACTTAATGCTCGAACTGGAAAACCTTGTTATTTTTGGCAAATATTAGCTCGTTTGGAATTCTTTCAAAAAAAGCTGGCACAAGTGGCAAAAAAGACTGAGGAAGCTGAGGAATGCTCATCAGACAGGTGAACAGGCTCATTGGGAACAGGTGGGTGCCAGGGACACACACCTGTTGTTGTTGACTTTGGACTGACTGGCGGCTGCAGGCTTACACACACACACACTTGAATCCACACAAAAAAAATACGCCACACACACATTCCCCCCCATCCAACGCCCTTGACGGGAATCCCTTAGGGGTAATGGGCGGCTGGGCAGTGCCTGAAGAGCTGGTATGCCACCTTAGCACACCACTTTCTCCACTCTGTTGCAAGTCTCGAGTTGTACGTTGTAATATGTATATGTGCTTTACTCTTGGTTTTTTTTCCCACTCCGGACTGGTCCCCTTTAGCCCAGTCTAGATTATATATTTTTTACTCATCCTCCCCCATTGTTTGCCTTTCTCCCATCTTTTATCTGGCGATTTGTGGTTCCTGTTCTGTAACCCTGTACACTGTTTGTTTGTCTCATCGTAAACGGGTTGGTGCTCTGTTTTTTCCCACTCCAGACTGGGGCCCCTTAGGAGCCCAGTCTAGATTGTTTTTTTTTTACTCATCCTCCCCCATTGTTTACCTTACTCCCATCTTTTACCTGGCGATTTGTGGTGACATATCAGCGTTCCTGTTCTGTAACCCTGTACACTGTTTGTTTGTCTCATCTTGAACAGGTTGGTGCTCTGTTTTTTTCCCACTCCAGACTGGTCCCCCTTAGCCCAGTCTAGGTTATATTTTTTTACTCATCCTCCCCCATTGTTTACCTTTCTCCCATCTTTTACCTGGCGATTTGTGGCGACCAATCACCGTTCCTGTTCTGTAACCCTGTACACTGTTTGTTTGTCTCATCTTGAACGGGTTAGTGGTCTGTTTTTTTCCCACTCCAGATTGGGCCCCCTTGGGAGCCCAGTCTATATTGTATTTTTTTTACTCATCCTCCCCCATTGTTGACCTTTCTCCCATCTTTTACCTGGCGATTTGTGGCGACCCATCAGCGTCCCTGTTCTGTAACCCTGTACACTGTTTGTTCGTCTCATCTTGAACAGGTTGGTGCTTTGTTTTTTTCCCACTCCAAACTGGGCCCCCTTAGTAGCCCAGTCTAGATTGTATTTTTTTACTCATCCTCCCCCGGCGTTTACCTTTTTCCCATCTTTTACGGGGTGCTTTGTGGCGACCCATCATCGTTCCTGTTCTGTAACCCTGTACACTGTTTGTTTGTCTCATCTTAAACGGGTTGGTGTCCATTTTTTTTTCCCACTCCAGACTGGGCCCCCTTAGGATCCCAGCCAAGATTGTCTTTTTTTTACTCATCCTCCCTCAGTGTATACCTTTTTCCCATCTTTTACAGGGCGCTTTGTGGCGACCCATCAGCATTCCTGTTCTGTAACCCTGTACACTGTTTTTTTGTTTAATCTTGAACGGGTTGGTGCTCTGTTTTTTTCCCATTCCAGACTGGGCCCCCTTAGGAGCCCAGTCTAGATTGTATTTTTTTTACTCATCCTCCCCTAGCGTGTACCTTTTTCCCATCTTTTACGGGGCGTTTTGTGGTGACCCATCAGCGTTCTTGTTCAGTAACCCTGTACACTGTTTTTTTGTCTCATCTTGAACGGGTTGGCGCTCTGTTTTTTTCCCACTCCAGACTGGGCCCCCTTAGTAGCCCAGTCGATATTAGATTTTTTTACTCATCCTCCCCCAGCCTTTACCTTTTTACCATCTTTTACGGGGGGCCTTGTGGCGACCCATCAGCGTTCCTGTTCTGTAACCCTGTACACTGTTTTTTTGTCTCATCTTGAACGGGTTGGGGCTGAAAAGAAAGTTTTGTAGTACTTGTGCAATGACAATAAAGACCTACCTACCTACCTACCTACCTACCTACCTAGCTACCTTCATAAGTGTCATTCTGTCAGAGTTAGTTTTTGACGAACCCCAAGATGCAGAGAAGGAGGCAAGCATTAAGTAAGGAAACATGGTTTAATAAAACATTAAGACAAAACCAAACAAAAGGGGTACAAACAAAAAGCGCGCACGAGGCGAATAACAAACTAGAAGAGCTAGCATAAGAGCTAGAAAACAAAAGGAGCTTAGCATGGAAGCTAGCAAAAACAAAAGGGCCTAGCATGGAAGATAGCGGGTAGCGAGCAGGAAAACAGAAGTCGTTACGTGTAATACAAAGACAAATTGACAGTAAGCTACAAACTGCTACGGAAATATAGCTTACCGCTACGCTGCAATGGCACGACTCGACAATACAGAAGTGACATCGACAATAATCCAGAACTGACTGAATGGAAAGACAGGTCTAAATAGGAGCGGGCTGATTGACACCAGGTGTGGCCAGGTGCCAATCAGCCACAGCTGAGGTGAAAACAGCGCACAGGGGGAAAAAAAACAGGAAACAGACAAAATAAGAGCGCTGACAGGAACTAAAGACCGGAAATACTACACACACACAAACAGGAAAAACTAAAACACAAACAAACTGTCAGGGGCAAGCCTGACACATTCAAAAGTTTAGTTTTATGAAATACATTTGAGGCTGTGTCCAAACCTTGCAAAAGCAGCAATTTGGGACCTTAAACAGCAGAGAAATTGTGACCACGTTACAAAAACAAATACCTGAGTAACGCACTCGCACAAAATTTCTGACGCGGCACAAAGTACTGTCAATTTAAAGTTTACTCTCCAATGTACATCGATAAGACACCATCAGCCATTGGAACTCTCAAACGCGATTGCGTCCGGAAGACTATTCGACGTAAAAACTAAGCCAAAGACCACATGCAAGTGGCGCTGGAAGGAAAACGTATTGATTTTGTGTGCATGTTTAAAGGGTACATTAATTAAGTCCAATTACTGCACATGTATTAACATGCTTAGCATCAACTGTCAAGGACAGGCTGCCATGACGAAACTGAAGCCTGAGGACGATATTATGTTACTCACACTTGCATCAGAGATTGGATTTTTTCCTTCATGTTATTTAACGCACACGCAGACGCACAATTTATAACTTCAAGACCTGGATTGCGTGGATAGTTCTCTTCATTGTCATTCATTCCTTTATTTGGAATTTGTGCTAGCTATGAGTCCAGGTGCTTACTTTGAAGGAACAACATTCCTATGTACTCTAGTTTTGTCCCGATACCAATATTTTAGTACCGGTACCAAAATACTTATTGGTACTTTTCTAAATAAAAGGAACCAAAAAAATCTTACGGAACATTAAACATATATTTCTTATCGTAATTGAAGAACAATTTAGTCCTTAAATAACAAACAAAGGCTCCTTATTTAGTCTGCTGACATATGCAGAAACATATTGTGTTATTTATCATTCCATTATTTTGTCAAAACTATGAGGGACAAGCTGTAAAAATGGATTATTAATCCACTTGTTCATTTACTGTTAATATCTTGCTTACTTTCTCTTTTAACATGTTCTATCTACACTTCTGTTAAAATGTAATAATCACTTTGTGGAGGGGGGCGTGGCATGCGGGCCTGCCGCGGAACAGGGTGTGCAAGGACTGGCCTTGGAAGACAGCGACAGGTGAGTGGATGGCCCAGGTGGGCCTTGTTATATAATCACCTGTCGCCTTTATTGGAATTAGCCGGGACGAGAAACATTGTTGGAGTTGGAGTGAGAGCCAGAGAGAGAGAGAGACACGGACTCAGAAAAATACACTTTGCTGGAAGCCTGACACGATTTATGAAAATAAAACAGTGTTGTACCCTAAAATCCGGGCTCTCGTAACAGTGTGTGGTGGTCCGAGGAACCCACTACAGGGCAACCTATACACACTTACTCTTCTGTTGTTTAATACTTTGGATGATACCACAAATTTAGGTATCGATCCGATACTAAATAGTTACAGGATCATATTCAAAGTCCTCATGTGTACAAAGACATATTTCTTAAATTTATACACATGAATTTTAAAAATTGGAAAAGATTTTGTTAGGATAAAAAATATCGATGTAATCATAGTAGTATTGACTAGATGCGCTATTGTACTTGGTATCATTACAGTGGATGTCAGGTGTAGATCCGCCCATGGTATTTGTTTACATTCAGGGTGCTAGCTTGCTGTTAGCGGTTAGCTATTGTATCCTCCTACGGTGTGTAGTGAATGATGTTTAACTATTCCTCGTCCTGCAGGGATGATAATTTTAACAAACGTACTTTATTTGTCACCATGATGATTAGTGATTAAGAAGTAGCTAAAACACTGCCGACTTGGAATGGACGTTCGCAGCTAGCTAGCTAGCCATGTCTTAAAGCACCTCTTCCTGAGGGCGTTTCAGTGTTTTAACTTCACCTTTATTGTTAGTTTTTAAGCCCAAAATGCGTCCGTTCGTCCTTTTCTATCTACACACCGCGTCTGCTTGTAAGTACTCCGTGACTCTGCGCTGCCGAACATGCTCCTTTCACCGTAAAACCAGCAATTTCTTGACGTTACCATGCGCCGTTATGCCTGGGAACCGATACTTTTCAAACAGAATATACCGTATTTCCTTGAATATAGTATGCGCCTGCCTTGAATTACTGCCGGATCAAACTCGCTTCGCGAAATAATTAGCACATGCTTACTATTACCGCCTGGGCAAACTCGTGACATCACGAGTGACACTTCCCCTGTCATCATTTTCAAAATGGAGGAGGCTGATTTCAATACCGGTAATTTGAAATCGCATAAAGGGAAGAAGAATAAGAGCTATTCAGTAGGATTTAAGGTCCAAACTTACATCACACTCACATTTTTACTGCATGCCTTTGGTAAGTGCCGGAGTGAGAAGAGGTTTTAAATTATTAGCGCCCGGTGGCAATTCAAGGAAATATGGTAGTATTGTTTATGATTCATTAGTGCGTCTGCCTCACAATACGAAGGTCCTGCAGTCCTGGGTTCAACTCCAGGCTGAGGATCTTTCTGTGTGGAGTTTGCATGTTCTCCCCGTGAATGCGTGGGTTCTCTCCGGGTACTCCGGCTTCCTCCCACCTCCAAAGACATACACCTGGGGATAGGTTGATTGGCAACACTAAATTGGTCCTAGAGTGTGAATGTGAGTGTGAGTGTTGTCTGTCTATCTGTGTTGGCCCTGCGATGAGGTGGCGACTTGTCCAGGGTGTACCCCGCCTTCCGCCCGATTGTAGCTGAGATAGGCGCCAGCGCCCCCCGCGACCCCGAAAGGGAATAAGCGGTAGAAAATGGATGGATGGATAGTACCGCGATACTATACCAGTATCGGTATACTGTACAACCCTAGTATAGATTGGAAGAACTGTATAGTGGCAAACACAAAAGTGTTTATCGAACTGATTCTTGAGCCCTAAATTTTTTAAAAAGCAACCACCATACTCTAAACAATGTAGAAAACATCACAATGATTCCCCTCAGTGAAATTACAGCATATGAATAATAAAAGTGATATTGCGGAGTATTGATAGGCTTGGTTCCTAATCGCCTGGGTTACGTCTAGACTCGGCCTGACTCATGGCCACAGATGTGTGCTTAACATCCAGCAGACTGACGGATGAATCAGTGGTGCCATTTGACAGACCAATAAAGCAAACATTCCACTTTCTCTAAGCTGGCTGGATGCAGTTTAAGCAGCCTCAGTAGAGGCATGTAAACACAACACAAACACACACATAACAACACACTATTCGTCTTTGTCCAAAAGACCTGACCCAGTCAGCATGTCGAACTTGTCAATTAAAAGTGGAAATCCAAACGTTACATATAATACAAAATCATGAGTTTTTTTCCCCTAAGATGGCACTGATGTAGTGGCTGCTGGTGGAAGGAGCTCGGGATGTCATCCTTTTGTGTTCCTGAAGTTTTCATGTGTTTTTTGGGCCTTTTGGTTCGGGACCCTTTGGGACTGTGTGACCATACTTGCCAACCCTCCCGGATTTTCCGGGAGACTCCCGAAATTCAGCGCCTCTCCCGAAACCCCCCCGGAAGAAATGTTCTCCCGTAAAACTCCCGAAATTCACGCCCCCTCCAGCTCCATGCAGACCTGAGTGGGGACAGCCACTACTTACGTATAAAATACTACACGGTCTAGCTCCAGCCTATCTTGCCGATTGTATTGTACCGTATGTCCCGGCAAGAAATCTGCGTTCAAAAGACTCCGGCTTATTAGTGATTCCTAGAGCCCAAAAAAAGTCTGCGGGCTATAGAGCGTTTTCCGTTCGGGCTCCAGTACTCTGGAATGCCCTCCCGGTAACAGTTCGAGATGCTACCTCAGTAGAAGCATTTAAGTCTCACCTTAAAACTCATCTGTATACTCTAGCCTTTAAATAGACCTCCTTTTTAGACCAGTTGATCTGCCGCTTCTTTTCTTTCTCCTATGTCCCCCCCTCCCTTGTGGAGGGGGTCCGGTCCGATGACCATGGATGAAGTACTGGCTGTCCAGAGTCGAGACCCAGGATGGACCGCTCGTCGGGACCCAGGATGGACTGCTCGCCTGTATCGGTTGGGGACATCTCTACGCTGCTGATCCACCTCCGCTTGAGATGGTTTCCTGTGGACGGGACTCTCGCTGCTGTCTTGGATCCGCTTGAACTGAACTCTCGCGGCTGTGTTGGAGCCACTATGGATTGAACTTTCACAGTATCATGTTAGACCCGCTCGACATCCATTGCTTTCGGTCCCCTAGAGGGGGGCGGGGGGGTTGCCCACATCTGAGGTCCTCTCCAAGGTTTCTCATAGTCAGCATTGTCACTGGCGTCCCACTGGATGTGAATTCTCCCTGCCCACTGGGTGTGAGTTTTCCTTGCCCTTTTGTGGGTTCTTCCGAGGATGTTGTAGTTGTAGTCGTAATGATTTGTGCAGTCCTTTGAGACATTTGTGATTTGGGGCTATATAAATAAACATTGATTGATTGATTGATTGACAGCCTGTTTTCACGTCCGCTTTCCTGTTAAATAAACAGCTTGCCTGCCCAATCACGTTACAACATCTACGGATTTGAATAAAAAACTGCACACACAAGGAGACGAAGAAGAAGAACAAGAAAGTTACGGCCATGGCGACACCGTCTGTAATAGAGTGATTCTATGTTGTCTGTTGCCATCTCCTGGTGAATGTTGGCTATAGCGTTATGGGGTTGCTTTTTCATTGGCCAACGATTTACGTGGTGTTGCGCACCTGACGGCAAGTGACTAGCTCTCACCAGGACGCAAATGGCAGAACAAAGGTTACTCAAATAGTGAAAGGTAAGTGTTGTTGTTTTTTTTTTTAAATAACCAGCAATCACAGTACAGTTAGTAGAACAACTGTGTTTTTATTACTGTGTATTTGATAGGTGCCGTCTGGAATTAAACTATTTATTTTAATTATATATATAATAAAATAAATATATAAAGCTAGAATTCATTGAAAGTAAAGTATTTCATACATATACATATATACATATATGAAATATATATGAAATATTCGAGTTGGTGAATCATACTCGTCCCCTCTTAACCACGCCCCCTGCCCAAACCACGCCCCCGACCACGCCTCCTCCCATCCCCATCCCCGACCACGCCTCCACCCCACACCCCCAACCTCCCGAAATCGGAGGTCTCAAGGTTGGCAAGTATGTGGGAGACAAAGGGTGGCACTTTTGTGAATTCTGCGGTGCTTTTTTGTGAACCTCTGGATCTGCCTCCCGGGAGCCTTTTGGCCATGGAGACCAGCTTCTGGGTCTCTGCCACACTAGAGTCCGCATTGAGAAACTGGAGGAGATGCGGATGAAGAGACAGGGCTGCGGAACTGGTGTTGAGCGCCGGGACGGACAAGCTTCCCAGTGTCTTGGCTGAATGAGTTGGTATCGGACACCTCGGTCTCCTTGGACGCATCTTCGCTCATCCATGTGGACTGGACACTAATCCTATCTCTGGCCATGTCAAAGCGTGGATTTTGGGGGTTTATTTTCCCCTAATGCAAAGGAAAGTTGGAGCGGGCAAGGCATGAAGGTAAGGACATAAATTTAATCTTAACTCAAGATATTACAAATGCAAAGGGTATAAACAAAAGGCGCTCTCAGAGGAGGTACAAAAACTTGGCTCTAAAAACAAAAACTTGAACTATGGCATGAATAACAAAAACACTCACTGTGACCGAGACAAGGGGTATGGATCATTGGCATGGAATCATGGGTTTGTAGAAGGTGATAGAAGGAGATTTCGCCAGGCTGACTACCTGGCAACTGTGGCTTAAATAATACTGTGGTGATTGGAAACAGGTGCGTGACATGGGGACAGGTGAAACCTAATGGGTTGGCATGGAAACAAAACAATGGAGTGAAAAAACAGGAACTATTGTAGTCCAAAAAACAAACCGCACATGGCCAAAGAAAAACATGATCAACAGACATGACACCCAGCAGACGATGGCGTGGAACACTGCAGAGGCCACCACAGTGTATATGTATATTTTTTGTTGTTATGTTTTTTGTTTTAGTTTTGTGACTGGTGGCATCAGTTCTGCTCTTTTAATGTCTCTAATGTCTTTTGTGTTCTTTGATATTTCCCTCTTACACACATGTTTGTGGGCTGTGGCTATGAGTTTTTTCTTTCATTGGCCTCAGTTCAGACCGCCTCTCCAGGGGCCTAGGCATAGACTGAATTTGTTGAATCCCCTATCATCCGAGTACCCCAACTCACCCCCAGAGAGGAGTTGTACAGTCTGATGGCATGTGGGACAAAGGAGTTTTTGAGTCTATTAGTCCTGCACTTGGGATGAAGCAGTCTAGCACTGAACAGGCTCCTCTGGCTACTGATAACGGTATGCAGAGGGTGATAATGCTCAGTAGTTGTTCCACAGTTTTCTTCTCTGCCACCGTCACCAGAGTCCAGTTTTATTCTGATCGCAGAGCCAGCCCGCCTGATCAGTTTCTTCAGTCTGGAGCTGTCCTTCTTAGATGTACTGCCCCCCAAGCACACTACGATGTAGAACAGAACACTGGCAACCACGGACTGGTAGTACATCCACAATAGTTTTTTACAAATGTTTTGTAGGAGCGCAGCCACCCCAGGAAGCACAGCCTGCTCTGTCCTTTCCTGTACAAGTGGTCCGTGTTAACAGTACAGTCCATCTTCTTGTCCAACCACACCCAGAGGTACTTGAATTAGTCCACGGTCGGGACCTCGACTCCCTCGATCCCAACAGGTTGTGACCTTGGACTCGACCTCTCAAAGTGAATGACCACCTCTTTGGTCTTTGACGGATTGAACTGCAAGAGGTTTTTGTGGCACCAGACAGCAAAGTCCCTCACCAGGCTTGGAAACTCCTCCTCTCTGCCGTCCCTGATACACTTGACGATGGCTGTGTCATCCGCGAACTTCTGGATGTGACACAGCTCTGAGTTGAGTCCTGTTCTGTCTCCGGTGTAATGTTTGTCTGATCTTGAATGGGATTGTGCTGAAAATCTTAATTTCCCCTCGGGGATTCTCAAAGTATTTCTGATTCCAATTCAGATTCTGATTCAGAGAGAGAACAGGCAATCTTTAGACGGGTAAGAATGTGTGTGTTGATATACTGTAATGCACGGCGTGAGGCTGATACACAAGCGCTGCCAATCACACTTTTAACAGAAGGCGTTGTGTTTGCAAACAGCGTGCCTCGAAAGCTAAAGGGAACACGACAGCATGCTACTAACACCAGCGAGCGAGGTCAGTGTGACAGGACGGAGAGACACTCTCTGCAGTCCCTCCACTTGTTGACTCTCCCTGGCGTCTGCCCACGTATTGATCTTTGATTAGCACTGATACGGTACATATTCGAGTGACACTCGCAAAGCCGACGCCGGTTGCCAGGGTAACAGCACAGCCAAGGGTCTAGCGACGCACGCTTCATTCGCCGGAGGGTGGAGGTGCCAGATGGCAATGGCTGTGTGTGCTGTCACTCCCACAGATGATGTGTACACTCGGTAACTGAACATATATTAACAGACATGACGTCCGTACTTGAAGAAGACTTTACAGTAACACTTTAAGTACTCAAGGCATGCTATTTGTTCACCTAAAAGGGAAATAAACTGCTTCTATGAAAATGCACTATGGCTAGCGTTCAATCAGGTTAATGGCAAGTAATGAACTTATTCATATCGAAGTGATCAGAAAAATGTATGTGCAAACCAGTGTCCTATTCCATAATGTGCTGTCAACCAAGTTCTAACTTCAGATTGATCACACTTTTGAATTGTGATTAATCGCACTAAAGGTTTTTTACCGCCGGCGATCGCAACAACCACCCTCCGTCCAGACCTCGTCCTATGGTCTGAAACCTGCCAGACTGTCTATATCAATGGTTCCCAAACTTTTGCAGGCTGGCGCCCCCTTGGCTCCCCAGTGAATTCCTAGCGCCCCCCCCCCCAGACACATATGGAAACAAACACCTCTTTCTTGATATTTGGTATGCTGCAATTTGAAAAGAGAAAGGTTAAACACAAATGTGTATTTCACAAATAAAACCCAATTTAGTAAACCAATTTATTTTTTAGCAGTTTTAACTGTTTCAGCAACATAGAATGGTAAATAAACATTCCACCAGTAACCTTCATTGTCTCACACTTAATATTAATGGGATGGATGTGCTTGGTGCAGGGACATAAGCTTCTCAACATCAGGCTGGAACTCACCAAGAAGAAGTCGTAGATCCCCGCGGTCAGTAATTTTCAGTCGGTTTCTTTGCTTGGAAAGAAGCAAGGCGACTGCACTGAAGCCCCGTTCTACTAAATATTATGTTGGCATGTGGTAACCGGACCCTGATGCGTCGTCCACTGACTCGTCCTGCTGCACGTGTTGTGTATCAAACAAACGTTCGAACTTCTGACTTCGACTTCGGACTGCCGCCCCCCTACCGCCCCCTTCTTCCTCACCGCCCCCAGGGGGGCGGTACCGCCCACTTTGGGAACCACTGGTCTATATCAATGAAAAGACAGTTCCGTTGGAGGATGCCATAGAAGAAGCGTATGAACGCAAGAAGCTGCGGTGATCCAACATTGCAGCTGAGGTAGAGGGTAAGGGTGCGCCCAGTAGAGGTGGGGTGTAGGGGCTTTGTAGCTAGTACATCAGCAAAGTTTCTTAGGGAAGTTGGAGTCCGAGGGCAGGCTTACAGACAAGCCATTAAAGAGCTGGCCAACACAGCAGAGAGGATGAGCCATTGGTTAAGGTTGAGGAGGAGTGACATCAGCTGGGCTGCGAAAGGCTAACACCTAATGGGACGCACACACCCAGGGATTCGATCACCCCGGGGTGGGCCCTTCCTCGGCAGAGGGTGTCTTGTGGTAAGCCGGGCCGAAACACCCCGTGACGCTGGGGCCCACAACTGAAGATGTGTCCTAATGGTGGAAAAGCCTCCCAGCAGTGTCACCTCGCCTCATTTAGATATACGGTCAGGTGCAAGTCTGGTTCAGGGAGGAGGACGCCCCTGCCATGCAGAAACCCCAGGGATTGTACCAACTAGTCCTTTCAACAACTAATTCTTAGTTGCATAATACCGTGTTTTCCGGAGTATAAGACGCACCTGCCGAAAATGCATGATAAAGAAGGAAAAAAAACATATATAAGTTGCACTGGAGTATAAGTCGCATTTTTGGGGGAAATTTATTTGATGAAACCCAACACCAAGAATAGACATTTGAAAGGCAATTTAAAATAAATAAAGAATAGTGAACAACGGGGTGAATAAGTGTACGTTATATGAGGCATAAATAACCAACTGAGAAAGTATGTTAACATAACATATTATGGTAAGAGTCATTTTAATAACTATAAAATATAGAACATGCTATACGTTTACCAATCACTCCTAATCGCTAAATCTGATGAAATCTTATAAGTCTAGTCTCTTACGTGAATGAGCTAAATATTATTATTTAATATTTTACGGTAATGTGTGAATAATTCCACACATAAGTCGCTCCTGAGTATAAGTCGCACCCCCGGCTAAACTATGAAAAAAACTGCGACTTATAGTCCGAAAAATACGGTATATAATATATGCCTTTGAAAACCTTTGAACAACAACCCACATTTTGAAATTAATTACAATCTTATTTCAGAATCTCATACACAAACCTTTCCTTTAATGTTTTACTTAAATGTGCATTTTATTTTATTTTTTTAACTTGATAGAAGCTTTATCTAGAGTGCCATCTAGGTTCATTTTGAAAGCAAAATTTGTCACAGATCCATGGCTGCCACAGGCAGAACTGAGTAACAAGGGACTAGGAATGCAGTTGGGGTAACATTTCAATATTAAGTGCCTTGTGTCACACCTATGGATCATGTTTTGTTTTGTCATGTTATGTTTTGATTTGATTTTGGACATTAAGTCACGTTTTGCACTTCCTGGTTTTGTTTGTTTCCATGCCAACTCATTAGTTTTCACCTGTCACGTCCCTGTTCTCAGCCTCACACCTGTTTTCACTAATGATCATAGCTATTTAAGTCACTCTTTTTCTTGTCTTCGTCCTGGGATCTTCACACACACGCTACCCTTGCTGCACCTCCTTCATGCCCTCGTCCAGTTCTATGCCTTGTAAGATTGTGTATTTATGCTATTGTGCCAGTTTTGTTTATAGTCATTATCATTCATGCCAATCGAGCAAGTGTTTTTGTTTCATGTTTCTTTGCAGCATTTATGCTAGTCTTTTGTTTGTTCCTAGCCAAGTGTCTGTACATCCTTGTGAGCGCCCTTAGTTTGTTTATTTTGTATTATAGTGTTTAAATAAACAACTATGTACTCACGTCCACGCCGCGCTCGTGCTGATTCTCATCTGCGTCGAGGAAACAATCCACGTCCAAGCCATGTTGTGACACCTTGAACTTCATTAATTTACTTTTTTACACGGTTTTGTTCGCGCAAAACGGGGACCTGCGCAGAAGGTGTGTTTCGCCTATAGGGAGAGGCATCTCTGCACAAAGTTTGTGTATTTATGCTATTGTGCTAGTTTTGTTTAGAGTCATTATCATTCATGCCAATCGAGCAAGTGTTTTTGTTTCATGTTTGTTTGCAGCATTTATGCTAGTCTTTTGTTTGTTCCTAGCCAAGTGTCTGTACATCCTTGTGAGCGCCCTTAGTTTGTTTATTTTTTATCATAGTGTTTAAATAAACAACTATGTACTCACGTCCACGCCGCGCTCGTGCTGATTCTCATCTGCGTCGAGGAAACAATCCACGTCCAAGCCATGTTGTGACACCTTGAGCTTCATTAATTTACTTTTTTACACGGTTTTGTTCGCGCAAAACGGGGACCTGCGCATGAGGTGTGTTTTGCCTATAGGAAGAGGCATCTCTGCACAAAGTTTGTGTATTTATGCTATTGTGCTAGTTTTGTTTAGAGTCATTATCATTCATGCCAATCGAGCAAGTGTTTTTGTTTCATGTTTGTAGTTTGCAGCATTTATGCTAGTCTTTTGTTTGTTCATAGCCAAGTGTCTGTACCTCCTTGTGAGCGCCCTTAGTTTGTTCATTTTGTATTATAGTGTTTAAATAAACAACTATGTACTCACGTCCACGCCACTCTCGTGCTAATTCTCATCTGCGTCGAGGAAACAATCCACGTCCGAGGCATGTTGTGACACCTTGAGCTTCATTAATTTACTTTTTTACACGGTTTTGTTCGCGCAAAACGGGGACCTACGCACGAGGTGTGTTTTGCCTATAGGGAGAGGCATCTCTGCACAAAGTTTGTGTATTTATGCTATTGTGCTAGTTTTGTTTAGAGTCATTATCATTCATGCCAACCGAGCAAGTGTTTTTGTTTCATGTTTGTAGTTTGCAGCATTTATGCTAGTCTTTTGTTTGTTCATAGCCAAGTGTCTGTACCTCCTTGTGAGCGCCCTTAGTTTGTTTATTTTTTATTATAGTGTTTAAATAAACAACCATGTACTCACGTCCACGCCGCGCTCGTGCTGATTCTCATCTGCGTCGAGGAAACAATCCACGTCCAAGCCATGTTGTGACACCTTGAGCTTCATTAATTTACTCTTTTACACGGTTTTGTTCGCGCAAAACGGGGACCTGCGCACGAGGTGTGTTTTCTCTATAGGGAGAGGCATCTCTGCACAAAGTTTGTGTATTTATGCTATTGTGCCAGTTTTGTTTATAGTCATTATCATTCATGCCAATCGAGCAAGTGTTTTTGTTTCATGTTTGTTTGCAGCATTTATGCGAGTCTTTTGTTTGTTCCTAGCCAAGTGTCTGTACATCCTTGTGAGCGCCCTTAGTTTGTTTATTTTTTATTATAGTGTTTAAATAAACAACTATGTACTCACGTCCACGCCACGCTCGTGCGGATTCTCATCTGCGTCGAGGAAACAATCCACGTCCAAGCCATGTTGTGACACCTTGAGCTTCATTAATTTACTTTTTTACACGGTTTTGTTCGCGCAAAACGGGGACCTGCGCATGAGGTGTGTTTTGCCTATAGGGAGAGGCATCTCTGCACAAAGTTTGTGTATTTATGCTATTGTGCTAGTTTTGTTTGGAGTCATTATCATTCATGCCAATCGAGCAAGTGTTTTTGTTTCATGTTGTTTGCAGCATTTATGCTAGTCTTTTGTTTGTTCCTAGCCAAGTGTCTGTACATCCTTGTGAGCGCCCTTAGTTTGTTTATTTTTTATTATAGTGTTTAAATAAACAACTATTTACTCACGTCCACGCCACGCTCGTGCTGATTCTCATCTGCGTCGAGGAAACAATCCACGTCCAAGCCATGTTGTGACACCTTGAGCTTCATTAATTTACTTTTTTACACGGTTTTGTTCGCGCAAAACGGGGACCTGCGCATGAGGTGTGTTTTGCCTATAGGGAGAGGCATATCTGCACAAAGTTTGTGTATTTATGCTATTGTGCTATTTTTGTTTAGAGTCATTATCATTCATGCCAATCGAGCAAGTGTTTTTGTTTCATGTTTGTTTGCAGCATTTATGCTAGTCTTTTGTTTGTTCCTAGCCAAGTGTCTGTACCTCCTTGTGAGCGCCCTTAGTTTGTTTATTTTTTATTATAGTGTTTAAATAAACAACTATGTACTCACGTCCACGCCGCGCTCGTGCTGATTCTCATCTGCGTCGAGGAAACAATCCACGTCCGAGGCATGTTGTGACACCTTGAGCTTCATTAATTTACTTTTTTACACGGTTTTGTTCGCGCAAAACGGGGACCTGCGCATGAGGTGTGTTTTGCCTATAGGGAGAGGCATCTCTGCACAAAGTTTGTGTATCTATGCTATTGTGCTAGTTTTGTTTAGAGTCATTATCATTCATGCCAATCGAGCAAGTGTTTTTGTTTCATGTTTGTTTGCAGCATTTATGCTAGTCTTTTGTTTGTTCCTAGCCAAGTGTCTGTACATCCTTGTGAGCGCCCTTAGTTTGTTTATTTTTTATTATAGTGTTTAAATAAACAACTATGTACTCACGTCCACGCCACGCTCGTGCTGATTCTCATCTGCGTCGAGTAAACAATCCACGTCCAAGCCATGTTGTGACACCTTGAGCTTCATTAATTTACTTTTTTACACGGTTTTGTTCGCGCAAAACGGGGACCTGCGCATGAGGTGTGTTTTGCCTATAGGGAGAGGCATCTCTGCACAAAGTTTGTGTATTTATGCTATTGGGCTAGTTTTGTTTAGAGTCATTATCATTCATGCCAATCGAGCAAGTGTTTTTGTTTAATGTTTGTAGTTTGCAGCATTTATGCTAGTCTTTTGTTTGTTCATAGTCAAGTGTCTGTACCTCCTTGTGAGCGCCCTTAGTTTGTTTATTTTTTATCATAGTGTTTAAATAAACAACCATGTACTCACATCCACGCCGCGCTCGTGCTGATTCTCATCTGCGTCGAGGAAACAATCCACGTCCAAGCCATGTTGTGACACCTTGAACTTCATTAATTTACTTTTTTATACGGTTTTGTTCGCGCAAAATGGGGACCTACGCACGAGGTGTGTTTTGCCTATAGGAAGAGGCATCTCTGCACAAAGCACACCAGTCGGAAGTCTCCTCACTCATGTCAGCAAGAACGTACTTGATCACTGACCGTGTAGAAACCCACGCCACCTTCTAGGTAACCATCCGTGGCTGAGGTAAAGAGTGAAAATAAATTGCCTGATGAATCTGTGTTGATCCATGATTAATGCAGTGATTATTTACACGCGTTAAAATCCCAAATTTGGCAGCCCAAAGTCTAGGGTTTTGATGAAAGTGGTCATATAGTAGAGGCATAGAGTAAAGGCATTTAAGTCCCATCTTAAAACTCATTTGTAAACGCTTGCCTTTAACTAGACCCCTTTTAGACCAGTTGATCTGCCGTCTCTTGTCTGCTCCGCCCCCCTCTCCTGCGTGGCGAGGTTACCAGGTGACCACAGATGACGCGCTAGCAGTTCAAAGTCGGGACTCGGGGTGGACCACTTATCTGCGCATCAGTTGGGGGCGTCTCTGCGCTGCTGACTTGTCTCCACTCAAGATGATCCCCTGCTGGCCCCCACTAAGGCCTGGACTCTCACACCATTAACTAGATCCACTCGATGCCCATTGCAACGGTCGCCCCTCCAAGGTTTCTCATTGTATCTCATTGGGTTGAGATTTTTGCTTGCCCCGATGTGGCTTGTGCAGCCCTTTGAGACACTTGTGATTAAGGGCCATATGAATACACTTTCATTGCTTGATTGATTGATATAGGAACTTGTCAATGCATATCTGTTGGAACTTAGAGTAGACTTCGCAAACTTGGCTATTTGAATCATAATACATTCTCTTTAAAATTTAAAGTTACAGTACCAATGATTGTCACACACACACTAGGTGTGGTGAAATTTGTCCTCTGCATTTGACCCACCCCCTTGTTCGCCCCCTGGGAGGTGAGGGGAGCAGTGGGCAGCAGCTTTGCCACGCCCGGGAATAAGTTTTGGTGATTCAACCCCCAATCTCAACCTTTGATGCCGAGTGCCAAGCAGGGAGGTAATGGGTCCCATTTTTATAGTCATTGGTATGACCCTGCTGGGGTTTGAACTCACAACCTACCGATATAAGGGCGGACACTCTAACCACTAGGCCACTGAGTAGGTTAAGTGTTAATTAGGAGCAGTGTTGTTGTCAGTGCGTCAAAGTCTAGAATCAGTTTTCCTGTGGCAATGTATAAAACTGATCTTTAAAATCGTAAGCCTTTAAATAGACTCCCTTTTTAGACCAGTTGATCTGCCGTTTCTTTTCTTTTTCTCCTATGTCCCACTCTCCCTTGTGGAGGGGGTCCGGTACGATCCGGTGGCCATGGATGACGTACTGGCTGTCCAGAGTCGGGACCCAGGATGGACCGCTCGTCCAGAGTCGGGACTCTGGATGGACCGCTTGCCTCTGTATCGGCTTGGGACATACCTGCGCTGCTGATCCGCCTCCACTTGGGATGGTTTCCTGCTGGCCCCGCTGTGAACGGGACTCTCGCTGCTGTGTTGGATCCGCTTTGGACTGGACTCTCGCGGCTGTGTTGGATCCATTATGGATTGAACTTTCACAGTATCATGTTCGACATCCATTGCTTTCGTCCTCTCCAAGGTTCTCATAGTCATCATTGTCACCGACGTCCCACTGGGTGTGAGTTTTCCTTGCCCTTATGTGGGACTACCGAGGATGCCGTAGTGGTTTGTGCAGCCCTTTGAGACACTAGTGATTTAGGGCTATATAAGTAAACATTGATTGATTGATTGATCTTTGCTCTATTCTGTTTTAAATGGTAAATGGGTTAGACTTGTATAGTGATTTTCTACCTTCAAGGTAATCAAAGCGCTTTGACACTATTTCCACATTCACACACTGATGCCGGGAGTTGCCATGCAAGGCCCTGACAACGACTCATCAGGAGCAAGGGTGAAGTGTCTTGCTCCAGGACACAACGGACGTGACTAGGTTGGTAGAAGCTGGGGATTGGACCAGAAACCCCTTTAGGTTGTTAGCATGGCCACTCTCCCAACCGCGCCACGCCATCCTAATATTTGGCGGACCGGATTAAGGGGACCAACGGGCCGGCTGTGGCCCATGGGCCGTAGTTTGCACATAGGGCTAGCTTTTTAATCAGCTAAACAGACTCAATCTTGGTGATGTTTTGGTAAATTTATGAAACAGAAACATCACAAAAAGAATGCCATTGTAAGTTAATAATACTAATGCAGACACTTGTAATTGTATTAGCATACATGACAACACTCCTACAGACTTTAGACATACAGTTAAGTAAATATGAATAGTTTTAGTTATATTGTAAAACTTACAAACGCTGTTTGGAGTGGTGAAGGTAGAATCCTTTTGAGCAGAAACCTTATAGGCGGTTATACTTCCGGTTCAAGGCACAAAACAGGTGGTATATATTCAACCTGCAGCACTTGCAGCGAGCAAACTTGTCCTAAAGATGGTGCCAAAACACAAACAATATCACCATTTTTCTCTGCCGATGTAATCCATCCATCCATCCCCATCCATGGGAACTCATCTAGAAAATCTCAACTACAATTGGGCGGAAGGCGGGGTTACACCCTGGACAAGTCACCACCTCATCACAGGGCCAACACAGATAGACAGACAACATTCACACTCACATTCACACACTAGGGTATATTTAGTGTTGGCAATCAACCTATCTCCAGGTGCATGTCTTTGGAAGTAGGAGGAAGCTGGAGTACCCGGAGGGAACATGCAAACTCCACACAGAAATATCCCGAGTGCGGGATCGAACCGAGAACCTTCGTATTGTGAGGCAGACGCACTAACCCCCAAATCCACCGTGCTGCCCTGCCGGTTTAATATGAGAACTATTTGTTGAATGCAAAACATTACGGACGTTAGTGAAGAAAAATCCATAAAGTAGCCGCACAGTTGTCTAAGCCGCAGGGTTCAAAGTGTTGGAAAAAAAGTACCGTCTTGTAGTTCGGAAAATACGGTACATAAAAAGATCAGAGTTGACAAAGAAAATCCGAATTGGACTTTCTACCCCTGGTGTTTTTGATCAGTTTTCACACCCTGGTTTAGGCGAAGGTCTGTGTAGAACCGGCCATTTCGGGACAGTTTGTCCTTTGGGGGGGGGTTGCATGTACGCCGGGCCTCAGTGGGCTGACAATGGCTGGGAATGGAAGTGCCTCTGAGGGGATCTGGAATTTGAGAGGACTGCTGCAAGGATAAGACTCCTAATGGAGTGTTTATTTGTTGCAGAGAACCACATACAAAGAGATGGTCTCAAAAAGAGTTAAAGGAGAAGATGAATTCATAGTGGCATCTAAATGACTGCTGTACATCCCCCAGGTCCGTTCTTATTCATCGGAACGCTCAACCTCCGGGTCACCCACACTACTCTATGCCTACCCTTGCTTCCACAGGTTAAACTCAATTGTAGTCTTGAAGGCTGTCTACATTATCTAAAAGTCAAACCAATAAATGTGGACTTGAATACATGTTAACTCCAGTCAATTCGACAATTTGCGTAAAGAGTCACTGCTGGCACATTAAGGCCGCGGTTAGTCACATTCTCTCAAAATAAACGGGAACCAAACGGCCTGTAATATAAAAAGATAATAATAATAACAGAGACAACTGCGTTTTCAGTCTACCGAGCGGGACTTTCATAACTACAGAGGTAAAAACCCCTAAGACCATATTAAGTTTATGTTGTGGTCGGAAACCTTCTTCACAGCAGCTCTTGCTCTCTTAATAAAAATATCACCCGGTTGAAGTTGGAAAGTAACAGAACCACACAGAATGAATATTACGGATATTAGGAATAGACGAGAACAGGCCTGGGCTATTATTTTGACTCGGGGGACCACATTTAGAGAAAAAAATGTTTATCTATATCTATTTTTAGGAACACTAATACAAAACTGCACAATAATGGGTTTTTTCTACCTTCAAGGTACTCAAAGTGCTTTGACACTACTTCCACATTTACCCATTCACACACACATTGATGTCGGATTGAATGCTAAAAACGTTATGACAGACCGCTTTAAAAAAACTCATAGAATTTTTCACTTTATGAATGAAAAAACCGTACTTGCCAACCTGGAGACCTCCGATTTCGGGAGGTTGGGGGCGTGGTTAAGAGTCAAGTATTTCATATATTTATATAAGAAATACTTGACTTTCAGTGAATTCAAGCTATAAATATATTTATTTTATTATACATACATAAATACAATTTCAGTGTTAATTTATTTACAAATATACACACACATAACACTCATCTACTCATTGAGTTATGGGTTGAATTGTCCATCCTTGTTCTATTCTCTGTCACTATTTTTCTAACCATATGCATGTACAGTAGATGGCAGTATTGTCCTGTTTAAGAGTGTCACAACATTGCTGCTTACGGCAGATGAACTGCTTTACGGTAGACGAAAATGTGACTGCTGTTGTTGCCGCGCTGGGAGGACATTAGAAACCAAGAACTCGACCTCGATCATTCTTCAGTTATACCGTCATTGGGCAGACACGCTGCTTATATTGTGGGAAAGCGGACGTGAACACAGGCTGTCCTCACTCAGGTCCGCATGGAGCTGGAGTGTCACAACATTGCTGTTTACGGCTGATGAACTGCTTTACGGTAGACGAAAACGTGACTGCTGTTGTTGTATGTTGTTGCCGCGCTGGGAGGACGTTAATGAAACTGCCTAACAATAAACCCACATAAGAAACCAAGAACTCGCCCTCGATCATTCTTCAGTTATAACGTCATTGGGCTGACACGCTGTTTATATTGTGGGAAAGCGGACGCGAACACAGGCTGTCCTCACTCAGGTCCGCATGGAGCTGGAGTGTCACAACATTGCTGTTTACGGCAGATGAACTGCTTTACGGTAGACGAAAACGTGACTGCTGTTGTTGTATGTTGTTACTGCGCTGGGAGGACGTTAATGAAACTGCCTAACAATAAACCCACATAAGAAACCACGAACTCGCCCTCGATCATTCTACATTTATGACGTCATTGGGCAGACAAGCTGCTTATATTGTGGGAAAGCGGACGCGAACACAGGCTGTCCTCACTCAGGTCCGCATGGAGCTGGAGTGTCACAACATTGCTGTTTACGGCAGATGAACTGCTTTACGGTAGACGAAAACGTGACTGCTGTTGTTGTATGTTGTTACTGCGCTGGGAGGACGTTAATGAAACTGCCTAACAATAAACCCACATAAGAAACCACGAACTCGCCCTCGATCATTCTACATTTATAACGTCATTGGGCAGACACGCTGTTTATATTGTGGGAAACCGGATGTGAACACAGGCTGTCCTCAGTCAGGTCCGCATGGAGCTGGAGGGGGCGTGGCCTCCAGCTCTGCCTGAATTTCGGGAGATTTTCAGGAGAAAATCTATCCCGGGAGGTTTTCGGGAGAAGCGCTGAATTTCGGGAGTCTCCCGGAAAATCCGGGAGGGTTGGCAAGTGTGGATAAAACACTGAATATTGACAAAATATGAATGTCACACCCGCTTTCAATCGAAATAATTTACAATCAAGTGAAACGCAACAAAAATGCAACAAACAGTGAAATGTGAACGCCAAGGGTACGAAATAAACGCAGCCACAATCTGATATATCTGATATTTGCTGAATTCCCCCTAGGGATCAATAAAGTACTTTCTATTCTATTATATTCTATTGACCATAGTAACTAATTAGATGACCATAGTAACTAATTGTATTACCAAAGTAACTGGTATATCATCCATTAGCGCGGATTCCGGCCATTGAAATACTTTGTATAGTTGAAAACTATACAAAGTATAGAAAACATGACTGCATATCATAATGGCAACTACAGTTTACAGCTTAAAAATCTAAAAATAAATATTTGGGAATGTCCAGCGGGCCAGATTGAAAAGCTCAACATGTGGGCCTTAATTTACCCAGGTCTGCACTAGAACGATATGGAGATGGTTTATAGCTGTATCAAAACAGTAACTATGTATCTGATCCTATTTATCAATGTTATTTTATTGTTTGCGCTATTATGTATCCTAATAAGATTATAAAATTGTTAGAAAAACCTTTCAGTATGGTGCAGTATAATGTCGCTTGACCCGGTATGACGATCAAATAGTTCATGAATACCTTGCTGACAGTGTCAATCAAAACTGTGCAATATGACATTGCATGTACCGTATTTCCCGGACTATAAGGCGCACTTAAAATCCTTTTTTTCCCCTCTCAAAACTCGACAGTGCGCCTTATAACCCGGTGCTCCTAATGTACGGAATAATTCTGGTGGTGAGAACCGACCTCGAAACTATTTTATTTGGTGCATGGTGAAATGATAAGTGTGACCAGTAGATGGCAGTCAAACATAAGAGATATGTAGGTGTAGACTGCAATATTACTCAAGTAAACAACACCAACACTTTATATGTTCCATTGACAATATAGAACATTACACACGGTGCTTAAAAATCCATGAAAATGTTATACTACGACTTTGGTAAGCTATGAAGCCGCACCTCTTGATGGATTGTACTGTGCTTCAACATACGAGTATCTAGAAAGATAGATAGATAGTACTTTATTGATTCCATCAGGAGAGTTCCCTCAGGAAAATTAAAAATTATTATGGTGTGTCGGTATTTAAACTGTACCCATCAAATTTTAGGAGAAAAAATATTTTTTGCATATATTTGCTGCATATATATACATATAAACATATATATATATATACCGGTAAGAAATATTTTGTAAATATTTATTTACATACCTTAATTGCTTCCAAACGGTGTCTTTCACACTGTAGTAAAATGGTTGATCCAACAAAACAGAAGTCATCGTCATGTACCCACTAGCTGCGGAAGTTAGCTCTTTAATCAGCTAAACAGACTCAATAACTCCATGGTGATGTTTTGGGAAATTTATGAAACAGAAACAATACAAAAAAAAATGCCATTGTAAGTTGATAATACTAATGCAGACACTTGTAAACGTATTAACATATTCCCTAATGCTAACGACGCTAGCTTGATTATATTCGCATTAACAAATATGCATGACAACACTCCTATAGACATCAGACATAAGACGAAATATGAATAGTTTTAGTTATATTGTAAAACTTACAAATGCCGCTTGGATTGATAAATGAAGACTATTTTTGAGCAAAAAGGTCATAGGCAGTTATACTTCCGGTTCATGGCACGAAACAGGTTTTCAACCTGCAATACCCTCAGCGAGCAAACTGGGCCAAAAGATGGCGCCAAAACACAAACAATATCACCATTTTTTTCTGCCGGTGTAATCTATCCATTTTCTACTGCTTATTCCCTTCAGGGCTATGGGGGGGGCGCTGGAACCTATCTCAGCTACAATTGGGTGGAAGGCGGCGTACACCCTGGACAAGTCGCCACCTCGTCACAGGGCCAACACAGATAGACGGACAACATTCCCCAGGTGCATGTCTTTGGAGGTGGGAGGAAGCGCACACAGTCACGGGGAGAACATGCAAACTCAACACATAAAGATCCCGAGCGCGGGATCGAACCCAGGACCTTCGTATTGTGAGGCAGACGCACTAACCCCTCCGCCGCAGTGCTGTCCTGCCGGTGTAATATACTATTTGTTGAATGCCAGAAAAAACATAAATTATCTGCACGTTTTTTTAAGCCGCAGGATTCAAAGTGTTGGAAAAACATAGCGTCTTGTAGTTCGGAAAATACGGTACATAAAAAGATCAGAGTTGCCAAAGAAACTACGAATTGGACTACCCACCCTGCTGTGTGGACATGGTAGCCTAAGTCGGGCTCTGTAGAACTGAACAGCCGTATCCAAGATGTTTTTTTTCTGTCAGCGTTCCCGTATAAAAACTAAACAAAACATTCTCTCATCTCCCGTTGGATGATCCTCTGTAGCCTTCAATAGTCCAGTTTGTTTTCCAAGGACTGTATATTTTCCAGCAGGATGGACGGACAGAGGGCCGGACTTGAGCCTTGCACAAACCATACCTGTCAATCTTTTGGTTTTTGACAGAACATTCTTATTTTTTTTTTCCTTCTTTAAAGGCGTCTTTCCGATGTAGTTTTCGTTACGCACTTCACACAACAAAAGACAACTTTCTGGTACTGCTGCTAAACTGCAGCGATCAGGTCAGCTCGACTTAAGCCTCGGCAACACTAGAAGGTGGGCTCATGGAAGGGGAGCGGCGGTGCATGATTCAATCAAATCAACCAAGCAAGTGAGACGAATGGACACGAAGACATCAAAGAAGACATGTGTAAATATCTTGGCATATAGAAGACTTGTTATATCTGCTTAGAGGAGATAAGGCAGCTGCTCACACTTCCACTTGCATTCTGTTACATCGTGTAAGGACTGACGGGAGCAGCCTGGAGAATGTCTGGACTATAAGCTCTGGTGGGGAACCCGGAATTGTTTTTAATTTCAATTTGGGCGATATCAAAGGGTTCCTCACTAGGAAATCTTATCTTAAGCCCGTTAACTGCTGGGCATGTGTGTCAGAGTAGATAGCTTAGCGCCGGGGGTCAGCAACCCGTGGCTCTTTAGTGCTGCCCTAATGGATTTATGAAAAAAGATTGAAAACGGAAAAAGATTGGTTTTAGTATGTTTTTTGTTTGAGGCCAAACACGACTCAAACGTTCCCAATTGTTAGAAACCCCTCTGTTTGATATGTTTCTGCGTACGCTTCACTGATGAGAGTATTTGGTCAACATTGTTTTGTCCTACTAATTTTGCCGGTTCTTCAACTCACTGTGACCCAACAGTTTGTTTGCATGTAAAATCTTCCACTCCTTTGTCTCATTTTGTCCACCAAACCTTTTATGCTGTGCCTGAATGCACAACGGTGCGCTTTGTTAATGTTATCGACTTGTTGGAGTGCTAATCAGGCATATTTAGTCAGTGCATGACTGAGAACCATCAATCCATCCATCCATTTTTCTACCGCTTATTCCCTTTTGGGGTCGCGGGGGGCGCTGGCGCCTATCTCAGCTACAATCGGGCGGAAGGCGGGGTACACCCTGGACAAGTCGCCACCTCATCACAGGGCCAACACAGATAGACAGACAACATTCACACTCACATTCACACACTAGGGCCAATTTAGTGTTGCCAATCAACCTATCCCCAGGTGCATGTCTTTGGAAGTGGGAGGAAGCCGGAGTACCCGGAGGGAACCCACGCATTCACGGGAAGAACATGCAAACTCCACACAGGAAGATCCCGAGCCTGGATTTGAACCCAGAACTGCAGGACCTTCGTATTGTGAGGCAGACGCACTAACCCCTCTGCCACCGTGAAGCCCGACTGAGAACTAATTAAAGTTAAAGTGTCAATGATCAGTGGTCTAGTGGTTAGAGTGTCCGCCCTGAGATCAGTAGGTTGAGTTCAAACCCTGGCCGAGTCGTACCAAAGACTATAAACATCGGACCCATTACCTCCCTGCTTGGCACTCAGCATCAACGGTTGGAATTGGGGGTTAAATCACCAAAATGATTCCCGGGCGTGGCCACGGCTGCTGCTCACTGCTCCCCTCACCTCCCATGAGGCGATCAAGAGTGCTAATGCTAACATGCTATTTACACTAGATGTATGTAAATATTACATCATTATGCCAAATCTGTAGGTATATTTGAGGTCATTTAATAGGCTCCAGCGACCCCAAAAGGGACAAGCGGTTGGAAATGGATGGATGGATGCATGGATAATATCCTTAACTTGTATCCTCTTTGTATATAATTTAGTTTTGCATGCCTCATAAACACATTATATGTATGTAATATTGGCTGCATTTCTGATAGTTGTTTGTGTGTCATGCTGTTCCAGACCACAGCAAACATTACCTAGCTTGCCAAAGATTGAAATAAATCTATTAAAAGAAGAAAGCCTGTTGTTTCCTTTAACTTGGACACACACTTCTGTACCTTTGGTCATTTCCAGGAGTTATCTCACCTTGTGAGTAGCCTGTGGTTTCCATTGTGGTAAAATTGTGTAGAATAAATAATACATTTCAACATTTCTGTCAAGCCTGCGACACATAGTAATTTTGATAGTAGGCTATTATATCTCATATAGACATTTATGTCATGTGTTGCTTTCATTATAAGACTTATAATACGGTTTTTAGTTTTTTTCGGTTCCATAAAGATTTGTTTCTTGTATTTCTGGTCCAATATGGCTTTTTCAAAGTTTTGGGTTGCCGACCCCTGGCTTAGTGGTTTGCGAAAACAGGTCATGGATTCGAGTCCTGATTTGCTATTGTTAAAATACATTCAATGGCATTATGTGATGAAAAATAACCATTTTGCCATATTGTGAAATTGAAAAGGTATGGCATGAACTAGAGATGTCCGATAATATCGGACTGACGATATTATCGGTATCAGAAATTATTGGTATTGGTTTCAAAACGTAAAATGTATGACTTTTTAAAACTTAGACTTAGAAAATCTTTGTTGTCCCCGAGGGGCAATTTGGTTTGCAGCTGTAGTCATTAAAAACAAGGTTCAACAGTAAAAACGAGGTACACCAGTAAAAACGAGGTACAACAGTAAAAACAAGGTAATAATAAATATAATACATATAATAATACATATATATATATATATATATATATATAATAATATATGTAATAAAATACAGATAACATACAAACCATCATAAAACTACAACCTAAAAACATTTGTAATACAATAAAAACTAATCACACGTCGCATCCCAAACGCCGCTGTATGGAGTGGTACACGGACGTAGGGAGAGGTACAGAGCGCCAACAAACCTTAAAGGCACATAATATCTACGGCTTTTCACACACGCAAGTGAATGCAAGGCATACTTGACCAACAGCCATACAGGTCACACTGAGGGTGACCGTATGAACAACTTTAACACTGTTACAAATATGCACCACACTGTGAACCCACACCGAACAAAAATGACAAACACATTTCGGGAGAACATCCGCACCGTAACACAACAAAACAAATACCCAGAATCTCTTGCAGCACTAACTATTCTGGGATGCTACAATATACACCCCCCGCTAACCCCAACCCCGCCTCTCAGGGAGAGCATGTCCCAAATTCCAAGCTGCTGTTTTGAGGCACGTTAAAAAACAAAAATGCACTTTGTGACTTCAATAATAAATATGGCAGCGCCATGTTGGCATTGTTTTACATAACTTGAGTTGATTTATTTTGGAAAAACGTGTTACATTGTTTAAGGCAGGGGTGTCAAACTCAAATACAGAGTGGGCCAAAATTTAAAACTGAACGAAACCACGGGCCGAGGTTGAACAAATTAATCCTTTAATAGGGACCCAAACAAGTTTTGCATTGAATATTGACCAAGCAATGCTTATATAACTTTATAGTGACATGCAAAATTGAGTTTTAAATAATAATAATTAAAAAATATCAATGGCATATCAAATAAAATAAAAATAGAAATTGAATGCCTCTTTTCGGCGGCGGGTTTGAGTTGGGGCGGGGTTTGGTGGTAGTGGGGATGCATATTGTAGGATCCCGGGAGAGTTAGTGATGCAAGGGATTCTGGGTATTTGTTCGGTTGTGTTTATGTTGTGTTACGGTGTAGATTTTCTCCCAAATGTGTTTGTCATTCTTGTTTGCTGTGGGTTCACAGTGCGGCATATATTTGTAACAGTGTTAAAGTTGTTTATACGGCCACCTTCAGTGTGACCTGTATGGCTGTTGACCAAGTAAGCCTTGCATACACTTGTGTGTGTGTATGAGCCGCATATATTATGTGAGTGGGCGGGCACGCTGTTTGTATGGAGGAAAAGCGGACGTGGCGACATGTTGAGAACGCCAAAGGCAGTGCTTTTACGGTCCGCCCCCAATATTAATCGGGAGAAATTCGGGAGGGGCACTGAACTTTGGGAGTCTCCCGGGAAAATCAGGAGGGTTGACGAGTATGAGTATTAGTGGTGAATGCGGTGTTACAGCGGCGGGCCAGCTCTAATGTCAATTTGATATTGGCTCAAGGGCCAAATTAAATTAAACGGCGGGCCAAATTTGGCCCGCGGGCCAGAGTTTGACACCCATTGTTTAATGCATCCAGCAGGGCATCACAACAAAATTAGGCATAATAATGTGTTAATTCCACGACTGTATGGATTGGTATCGGTTGATATCGGAATCGGTATTTAAGAGTAGGACATTATGGGAATAATGGCAAAAAAAGCCTCTAGAATGGACACCTCCACCTCTTGCTGTGCTACTGGGTTAGTTTTTACAACGCCTCCTCTCTCTGACTGCTACTGCAAGCAAGTCCGCGTTCTCCGCTGGACACCCCCGTGTTAATTGCTACCATTTGTCCATTTCTGTCATCGCCTCTTGAGAATCAAGCTATCATTACAGAAAGATGGAAACTCATTTTATCAGAGGGGATTTTTAAGAGCCCGAATCAATTTATTTTATTTTTTTCTTTAGGCCGTGTCTTTTCACTCCGAGGCCAAGGTGTATTTTTCAAACACTTACCAAAGTCTGACATGTTTGATTTTTTCTCTTCACCTCCGCCTCAAGCGATTTGCACTCCTGTCTCTTGGCGCCGATCTCGGTCTCCTGGAACAGAAAAAAATTGCACGGCTTCTGATCAGTCAGGAATAAAGGATAATTGCACAGACCGGGGCAGTGTACTACAAGACGAGGTCTTGCGGATTTTTAAATGGGTTACAGAAAATAAGATGAAACCTAATATGGTCATGACTTGGACCGTGGTGTGGTTTGTTTTCCCGACTGGATCGGACATGGCGTGAAGGTATTAAATTAATTTCATTAAATTAAATTATTGCCTCAACTCCCCCCAAAATGGATCAACTCGCTGGAATAAAAAAGACAATATAACATACATCCATAACTGTGGAGGCATGTGAAAAAGCGCAATATATTTATCTGTACAGTAATCTATTTATTTACTGATATATATTTATTTATTTTATATATATATATATATATATATATATATATATATATATATATATATATATATATATATATATATTTATATATGAGTTATATATATATATATATATATATATATATATTTAATAATATATGCACCTTATTCCTTTTTTTATCCTGTACTACCATGATTTTACGTAACGAAATTTCGTTCTTATCTGTGCTGTAAAGTTCAAATTTGAATGAAAATAAAAAGGAAGTCTAAGTCCAAGTCTAAAGGTACTGACATCTTTTAATATCAACTCGAAAAGTACAAACAAAACAAAGGGTGTAAACAAAAGGCGCTCTCAGAGGAGGTACAAAACTTGGCTATGAAAACAAAAACTCGCACAATGGCAGAACAATGGACAACAAAAACGAAAACACTTACAGTGACGTGAAAAGCAAGAAACTATGGCAAGAAGTGAGCAATCAGGTATCAAGGGTGTGTAGAGGGTGATGTCGCCAGGCTGACTGCCTGGCAACTACAGGCTTAAATGATTGACAGGTGCGTGAGTCCAAACAAATGAGCCAGGTAAAATGGTTGTCATGGAACCTCAGACAAACCGGGGTGCACAAAAACAGGAACTGATGGAGTCAAAAACAAAACAGAACATAACTAAAGAGAAATGATCACGAAGACATGACAAATATTTCCAAAACAGTCTTATTTGCTCAAAACATGCTCAGAGAAAGGAACGCATATTGAATGTTTCTTTGAACGTAGTTAATTTTGAACAAGTTAAAAAGGCCAGGATTCTAGGAGTTACAATACATGAAAGACTATCTTGGGCAACACACATTAATAACACAGTAACAAAAATGAGCCGAAGCATTTCAAGCATAAGAAGAAGTTCCTATTTTTTTAACTAACACAACTACTAAGCGAGTTATACAATCCCTTGTCCATCCATCCATCTTCTTCCGCTTATCCGAGGTCGGTTCGCGGGGTCAGGAGCCACTCCGTCCAGCTCTTCCCGGGGGATCCCGAGGCGTTCCCAGGCCAGCCGGGAGACATAGTCTTCCCAACGTGTCCTGAGTCTTCCCCGTGGCCTCCTATCGATTGGACGTGCCCTTAACACCTCCCTCGGGAGGCGTTTGGGTGGCATCCTGACCAGACGCCCGAACAACCTCATCCGTCTCCTCTCGATGTGGAGGAGCAGCGGCTTTACTTTGAGTTCCTCCCGGATGGCAGAGCTAGTGAGACCCCCACCACCCGGCGTAGGAAATTCATTCCGGCCGCTTGTACCCGTGATCTTGTCCTTTCAGTCATAACCCAAAGCTCATGACCATAGGTGGGGATGGGAACGTAGATCGACCGGTAAATTGAGAACTTTGCCTTCCGGCTCAGCTCCATCTTCACCACAACGGATCGATACAGCGTCCGCATTACTGATCTCACGATCCACTCTTCCCTCACTCATGAACAAGACTACGGGGTACTTGAACTCCTCCACCTGGGGCAGGTACCCCTCCCCAACCCGGAGATGGCACAATCCCTTGTATTGTCACATATTGACTACTTCCCAGCAATCTGGTCTAATGCCTCTAAACAAGAACTAAATAAAATCCAGCTTACCCAAAACAGAGCTGCCAGACCAGCTCTCCATTGCTCATTTAGGACCAGCATTAAGATCATTCATAATGAATTGTCATGGATGAGTGTTGGCATGTAGTTTGATTCAATTTTTTTTTTTTAAATCTATACATACCATAAACCTTCATATCTGTAGTCTCAGCTGTTGCTTGCTATTGAAAGTCACAACTATGGTACCAGGCTAGCCCTAAGAGGTGCTCTCACCTCGTTTTAAACCCAAAACTAATGTTTTGAAAAAGACTGTTGTGAGATAGGCGCCGGCACCCCCCGCGACCCCGAAAGGGAATAAGCGGTAGAAAATGGATGGATGGATGTGTAGAGAAATCACTTACTGGAATCGACTTCCACAATATCTGGTATCAATCAACCAGCATAGTGGGTTTTAAGAATAGATTATGAGGAGAAGTATTGCGGAATGAGATCATCTAGATTGTACCTAATGTCATGACTGTTTTTATTGACTATTTTATTGATTATGGGACAAGCAGTAGAAAATGGATGGATGCTAGAAAAGCGCTATACAAGTACAACCCATTTATTTTATTTACTTTTTCGTCACTTATTGTTTGTCTTTGGTATTTTAATGTGTATATTTTAGGCTATTGATTATTTCTTTTATATTTGCAAAAAAATATTTATATCTATTTTTGTATTGCTCTTTTTACAATCACCGTTTCCATATGAGTTGGGATATTGTGCTCGATGTAAATATAAACGGAATACAATGATTTCTAAATCATTTTCAACCCATATTCAGTTGAATATGCTACAAAAACAGCATATTTGATGTTCAAACTGATAAACATTGTTTTTTTTTGCAAATAATCATTAACTTTAGAATTCGATGCCAGCAACACGTGACAAAGAAGTTGGGAAAGGTGGAAATAAATACTGATGAAGTTGAGGAATGCTCATCAAACACTTATTTGGAGCATCCCACAGGTGTGCAGGCTAATTGGGAACAGGTGGGTGCCATGATTGGGTATAAAAGCAGCTTTCCAAAAAATGCTCAGTCTTTCACATGAAAAGATGGGGCGAGGTACACCCCTTTGTCCACAACTGTGTGAGCAAATAGTCAAACAGTTTGAGAACAACGTTTCTCAAAGTGCAATTGTAAGACATTTAGGGATTTCAACATCTACGGTCCATAATATCATCAAAAGTTTCAGAAAATCTGGAGAAATCACTCCACGTAAGCGGCATGGCCGGAAACCAAACATTGAATGACCGTGACCTTCGATCCCTCAGACGGCACTGTATCAAAAACCAACATCAATCTCTAAAGGATATCACCACATGGGCTCAGGAACACTTCAGTAAAACCACTGTCACTAAATACAGTTGGTCGCTACATCTGTAAGTGCAAGTTAAAGCTCTATTATGCAAGCAAAAGCCATTCATCAACAACATCCAGAAACGCCGCCGGCTTCTCTGGGCCCGAGATCATCTAAGATAGACTGATGCAAAGTGGAAAAATGTTCTGTGGTCTGACGAGTCCACATTTTAAATTGTTTTGGAAATATTCGACATTGTGTCATCCGGACCAAAGGGGAAGCGAACCATCCAGACTGTTATCGACACAAAGTTCAAAAGCTAGCAACTGTGATGGTATGGGGGTGTATTAGTGCCCAAGGCATGGGTAACTTACACATCTGTGAAGGCACCATTAATGCTGAAAGGTACATACAGGTTTTGGAACAACATATTTTGCCATCCAAGCGCCATCTTTTTCATGGACACCTCTGCTTATTTCAGCAAGACAATGCCAAGCCACATTCAGCACGTGTTACAACAGCATGGCTTCGTAAAAAATTAATGTGGGTACTATCCTGGCCCACCTGCAGTCCAGACCTGTCTCCCATCGAAAATGTGTGGCGCATTATGAAGTGTAAAATACGACAGCGGAGACCCCGGACTGTTGAACGACTGAAGCTCTACATAAAACAAGAATGGGAAAGAATTCCACTTTCAAAGCTTCAACAATTAGTTTCCTCAGTTCCCAAACGTTTATTGAGTGTGGTTAAAAGAAAAGGTGATGTAACACAGTGCTGAACATACCCTTTCCCAACTACTTTGGCACGTGTTGCAGCCATGAAATTCAAAGTTAATTATTGTTAACAAAAAAAAAATAAAGTTTATGAGTTTGAACATCAAATATGTTGTCTTTGTAGTGCATTCAATTGAATTTGTGTTGAAAATGATTTGCAAATCATTGTATTCCGTTTATATGTACATCTAACACAATTTCCCAACTCATATGGAAACGGGGTTTGTATCTTTGGTATTATTATGTAAACTCAAAGTTGTTATTATTTTTGGGGGTTTTTGTTGTTGGAATTTTTGTATTACATTTTATTATTTGATCATGTTGTACCGCGTTGTAATTTTTGTTTTGTGATTGTGTGATGTTTTTGCCTGGACCCCAGGGAGAATAGTCTCCACTGCGGTATAGACTAATGGGGATCCTTAATAAACTAAACTAAAAGGGTCCAGAGATAATTTGTTGCAGTGTTGATGTTAGAATAATTATGTATATATTATCCCACTAACTTTAGTATGCTTAAAGTCCGTTGCTTTAGTTATTAGCTATTATGCTCAAGTTAGACTTTTTCTAATCTATGCAAGGACCAAACTTCTTGTCTGAGGAGTGGCCTCAGCTCAGCCACAGATGTTATCTTTGTTTTAGCCCGCTAACAGCCAAGGACCTTCAAGGAACTCAACAAAGATAAGATGACAGCACACACAATATATGTAACCACTCCTTTTAGAAGTGGCCTTAGTGATTTTGACTATGGAACTCTGAATGAAAAGAGGGACGCAGGAGCTGAACCTTAGAGCGTAGGGCAAGACTGTGACTAAGTGTTCAGCTCCATGCGTTCTCCTCATGAGCTAAATTGAACTCTGTCTCTACATGAGTCCTTGCTTCTTGTCTGATTAATAGATGTCATCAGTGTGTGAAACTGAAAGTTGCCATAAAACAAGTAAATAAAAGGATATCAATGGACAACATTTTAAAAAGTAAGAAGTATAGTAAAAACCTAAGCAGCCTGTTTTATTGGGTTTTACATACCAAAATTTTGTCTTGATACATTTTTTCTGATTGGTCCTGACGTGGGCATGCATCTTTTGTCAGCAGATACTAGGTCACACAAAAACGAAGTATCACCTTAAATCACACCAAGTCCTGTGAATTTCCTGATTTCATTCCATCAAGCGCTGGCACGAGCTATTGAAAACAACACTCACCTTTTTTTAACCAAACAATGTCTACATCACTTCCATATGGATGATGACTTATTTAGCCTATGTCAGCACCATATGCTTTTCTCCTAAGTAGGCCACAAAAAAATTGATGTTTTTGAGTTCACTACTGTTCCAAGACGAACACACACACACACACACACACACACACACATACACACACACACACACACACACACACACACACACACACACATACTGGTTATCATTTGGAATGGGGACCCAGTTTTTGATCATGACTTGTGGGGACCTCCCTTTCTGCAGGTTGTGGAGGCATAAAAAAAAAAAGAGGTAGAATGGCCACTGCCCAGTTAGCTCATACACGTCTTTAAATCCCTGGATTGATGAAGTAATGTGCTGATCAGTCTTACTGGGGACTCTGGGGAAAAATAGTTATCAATCAATCAATCAATCAATGTTTACTTATATAGCCCTAAATCACTAGTGTCTCGGAGGGCTGCACAAACCACAACACAAACCACTACGACATCCTCGGTAGGCCCACACAAGGGCAAGGAAAACTCACACCCAGTGGGACGTCGGTAACAATGATGACTATGAGAACCTTGGAGAGGACGAGAGCAATGGATGTCGAGCGGGTCTAACATGATGCTGTGAAAGTTCAATCCCTAATGGATCCAACACAGCCGCGAGAGTCCAGTCCAAAGCGGATCCAACACAGCAGCGAGAGTCCCGTTTACAGCAGAGCCAGCAGGAAACCATCCCAAGCGGAGGCGGATCAGCAGCGCAGAGATGTCCGCAGCCGATACACAGGCGAGCAGTACATGGCCACCGGATCGGACCGGACCCCCTCCACAAGGGAGAGTGGGACATAGGAGAAAAAGAAAAGAAACGGCAGATCAACTGGTCTAAAAAGGGAGTCTATTTAAAGGCCTGAGTATACAAATGAGTTTTAAGGTGAGACTTAAATGCTTCTACTGAGGTGGCATCTCGAACTGTTACCGGGAGGGCATTCCAGAGTACTGGAGCCCGAACGGAAAAAGCTCTATAGCCCGCAGACTTTTTTTGGGCTATAGGAATCACTAATAAGCCGAAGTCCTTTGAACGCAGATTTCTTGCCGGGACATATGGTACAATACAATCGGCAAGATAGGATGGAGCTAGACCGTGTAGTATTTTATACGTAAGTAGTAAAACCTTAAAGTCACATCTTAAGTGTACAGGAAGCCAGTGCAGGTGAGCCAGTACAGGCGTAATGTGATCAAACTTTCTTGTTCTTGTCAAAAGTCTAGCAGCCGCATTTTGTACCAACTGTAATCTTTTAATGCTAGACATGGGGAGACCTGAAAATAATACGTTACAGTAATCGAGACGAGACGTAACAAACGCATGGATAATGATCTCAGCGTCTTTAGTGGACAGAATGGAGCGAATTTTAGCAATATTACGGAGATGAAAGAAGGCAGTTTTAGTAACACTTTTAATGTGTGCCTCAAAGGAGAGAGTTGGGTCGAAGATGATACCCAGATTCTTTACCGTGTCGCCTTGTTTAATTGTTTGGTTGTCAAATGTTAGAGTTGTATTATTAAATAGAGGTCGGTGTCTAGCAGGACCGATAATCAGCATTTCCGTTTTTTTGGCGTTGAGTTGCAAAAAGTTAGCGGACATCCATTGTTTAATTTCATTAAGACACGCCTCCAGCTGACTACAATACAGTTCATACAGTTCATGGGGACCAAATTTAAATCATTTTGCATAATTCACACAAATTTGGACGTGACTAGGACCATTTAAAAAAAAGAATTTAAAAATAAATATGAAATGATCCTCACTGTCTCCCTGCCGTCTCCTTCTCCCGCTGTAACCGTTACACTTAGTGAAATATCAGATTGTAGTTTTTTTTGTTTGGTTTTTAACCTTTGCGTTCATATTTCGCCTTGTTTGTTGCGTTTAGCTTGATTGTAAAATATTTCGATCGAGAGGGGGCGTGTGACATTCATATGTTGTCAATATTCAGTGTTTTATCCTTCATAGTTAATATTGTAAATCCCACATTCTTCATTTTCAGAAAAATTTACAATTCCATTACGTTTTTTCAGGACGTCCGTCATAACGTTTTTAGCTTTCAATCAGACATTAGTGTTACTTTTTGTATTAGTTTTTCTTAAAATCAGACACATTTTTTTCTGTAAATTCCACCCCTCTGAGTCAAAATTTTTAGACCAGTTGATCTGCCGTTTCTTTTCTTTTTCTCCTACGTCCCACTCTCCCCTATGGAGGGGGTCCGGTCCGATGACCATGGATGACGTACTGGCTGTCCAGAGTCGGGACCCAAGATGGACCGCTCGTCCAGAGTCGGGACCCAGGGTGGACCGCTCGCCTGTGTATCGGCTTGGGACATCCCTGCGCTGCTGATCCGCCTCCGCTTGGGATGGTTTCCTTCTGGCTCTGCTGTGGATGGGACTCTTGCTGCTGTGTTGGATCCGCTTTGGACTGGACTCTCGCGGCTGTGTTGGATCCACTATGGATTGAACTTTCACAGCATCATTTTAGACCCGCTCGACATCCATTGCTCTCGTCCTCTCTAAGGTTCTCATAGTCATTATTGTCACCGACGTCCCACTGGGTGTGAGTTTTCCTTGCCCTTATGTGGGCCTGCCGAGGATGTCGTAGTGGTTCGTGTTGTGATTTGTGCAGCCCTTTGAGACACTAGTGATTTAGGGCTATATAAGTAAACATTGATTGATTGATTGAAAATAATTGCTCAGGCCTGCCTTAAATGAAAGACACAAAGTTGCATTCATTGTCGCTTATTTTCCCTCTGAATGGCAGCTAAAGTTCACAAAACACTGAAGTGAAAGGCCAGGGCACATTAAGTGCAACCCTTAAATGTTCTCTCATCTTGAATAAATTCAGGTGTGATTTGTCGAGCGATTAATCCGCCATAAGGGCCAATGTGTACACGCATGCATACACACATACGACATAACAACACGTGCCCTGTAATTCTTACTGTGTGAGTGTTAATGTCTGTCCGTCTATACAGGTGGTCCTCGATTTAAAACGTGTGGAGATTACAGCACACTTGCAGAAATTGCTTTTGGCTTTTATTACTTAACACACACACAGCAGGCACAATACATAAAAACAACATTGAGAACATGATTTTTGATGACGTTTAACCAACGTTGGGTTCGGACGTTGATTTGACCATTGAATCTTGGTCAGTGTCCAGCCAATATTTTACAGCACAAATGTTGATACAACATGCTTTTTTGACAACATTTATTAAAAATGTCAGGCTGTCACACTGATTTGACCTTTGAAATCTGGTCATTTCCCAACAAACATCGCGGATCCAACGTTGGACATTAACTTCTCAATTTTAACAATGCAACTACTAATCAATCAATCAAGGTTTATCTATATAGCCCTAAATCACAAGTGACTCAAAGGGCTGCACAAGCCACGACGACATCCTCGGTTCAGATCCCACACAAGGGCAAGGAAAAACTCACAACCCAGTGGGATGTCAATGTGAATGACTATGAAAAAACCCTGGAGAGGACCACACATGTGGGTGACCTCCACCACCCCCCTCGTCGAGTGCGTCTAGCATAATATTTAATTACTAAGAATACTACACCTACTCAGTGGCCGAGTCATACCTGAGGGTGGCCGTATAAACAACTTTAACACTGTTGCAAATATGCATCACACTGTGAACCCACACCAAACAAGAATAAAAAACATATTTCGGGAGAACATCCACACCGTAACACAACATAAACACAACAGGACAAATACCCAGAACCCCTTGCAGCACTAACTATTCCACTAACCCCCACCCACCTCAACCTCCTCATGCTCTCTCAGTGAGATCATGTCCCTACTGTTTTGAGGCATTAAAAAAAAAATAATGCACTTTGTGACTTCAATAATAAATATGGAAGTTTTTTCCATAACGTACGTTGATTTATTTTGGGAAACCTTGTCACATTGTTTAATGCATCCAGCGGGGCATCGCAACAAAATTAGCCATAATAATGGTTTAATTCCACAACTGTATATATCGGTATCGGTTGATATCGGAATTGATAATTAATAGTTGGACAATATCGGAATATCGGATATCGGTGTCATGTTTTGTGATCATGTTTTGTTTAGTTGTGTTATGTTACTTCAAGACTCCATTAGTTCCTATTTTTTCACTCCCTTGTTTTGTTTCCATGACAACTCATTGGTTTCTCCTGTACTCATTTGGATTCACGCACTTGATTAATTTAGGACTCCCGCACCGGTATTAATCATGTCACTATTATTTAAGCTTGTAGTTGCCAGGCAGTCGGCCTGGCGTCATTGTTGTTGCTCCATGCTTTGTTCACTCTGGTTAGATATCTCTGCTCATTTCCTTGTTTATTTATGTCACGTTTAGTGTGTCTTTTGTTTCATATCCATAGTTTAGCCCTTGTGGTAATTCTTGTTTTTTTTTAGCCAAGTTTGTTCTCCGCCTTGTGGGCGCCTTTAATTTGCCCTTCTTTATATAGCTAAATTAAAATATGTTTTTACCTTCACGCCACGACCGGTCCAGTTCCTTTACAGTCCGGGAATACAAACCACACCATTCCCCCGTTCTGACAATCGGCAAAAAAAGCCATTATCGGACATCTCTAGTAAATAACCTTTACTTAATCCTAATACAGTTAATGAAGAATGACTTATATGGCAAAAACACAGTTTGTTTATACAGTTATGGTTTCAAGTTGGGTTTGGGAATTAGAAAATATGAATCTCCTCTGTTACCCTGTATTAAACTTATATAAACACAAAACAAGATTGTTATTCTGACAGATGTTCCTTCAACTCAATGGGATTTTAAACAGCGAAAAGCAACACAATCTAATCAAAAAGTACCCATGTGTACACTACAAGGCAGGATTATATTGGCTCTAAATGACTGGGAGAATTACACAGAGCCTCCACAGACAGCTTGTCATCTCCCATGCGGGCGGGCTTTTAAAGTGAACATTTTCCAGCAACCAGACGGCAGCGGCAGTCATACAAACGTGCACAATGAATCTTTCACTCACCAACGTGTCCGCAAACACGGCTCTCAGCCTCTTGGAAACACATTTGCCAATGCTCAATTAAAAATTCCTTCTGATGAAAGATTCAAATGGCTGCCATTGTGAGTAATGAGCTACCTCATAAGTGAGGAGGCGTTAGCTGCACGCCAGATGAAGACGGATGAGGAAGACCATCTCTTTAAGCTGGATCAAGCTGACACTAATGTAAATAAGGTGCAGAAGGAACGTCTAGTCTCTTACAGAGTGCGTAGCAGGAGGGACGGTTGAACATTTGGGACTACAGAAAAGTTTGCCTGAAGGGTACAGAAATTAGCAAACAGCAAAAATGGTTATTTTCTAAAATAGCTTCGGACAAAATATACTAATGATGATGGCATGGTATGATAGTTATTGTGAGGAGGTGTGGCCGGCGGACCTGCAGCGAGGCGGGGTGCAAAAATGACAAAACTGCTCGCCGTCATGTCCCTCATTGGAGGTCCAAGGAACCCCGGAGGGAAGAGGTCTTTCAAAATCCAGCAAAAGAAGTAACTGCAATGACCAAAAATTAAGGAGAACAAGAAAAAAACAGGAGCAAAGCAAGGAGGGAATCAAGGACATGGACTTGGACATGGACATGGATGCTAGAAGGCACGATAGACGAGATGATCTGGCAAAGGACAAACGGAGAAGTGAGCTTAAATATGACAACTCATTGGTTTCGCCTGTACTCATTAGGACCTCACGCACTTGATTTGTTTAGGACTCCCGCTCCTGTATTAATCATGTCACTATTATTTAAGCTTGTAGTTGCCAGGCAGTCAGGCCGGCGTCATTGTTGTTGCTCCATGCTTTGTTCACTCTGGTTACGTATCGCTCTGCTCATTTCCTTCCAAGTAAGTTTTGTTTATTTATGTCAAGTTTAGTGAGTCTTTTGTTTCATATTCATAGTTTGGCCTTTGTGGTAATTTTTGTTTTTTTAGCCAAGTTTGTTCTCCGCCTTGTGCGCGCCTTTAGTTTGCCCTTTTTTATATAGCTGAATCAAAATTAGTTTTTACCTTCACACCACGACCGGTCTAGTTTCTCTGCATTCCGGGAATACAAACCACACCATTACCCCGTTCTGACAATCGGCAAAAAAAGCCATTATCGGACATCTCTAGTAAATAACCTTTACTTAATCCTGATACAGTTAATGAAAAATGACTTATATGGCAAAAACACAGTTTGTTAGAGTTATGGTTTCAAGTTGTGTTTGGGAATTAGAAAATATGAATCTCTTCTGTTACCCTGTATTGAACTTATATGAACACAAAACAAGATTAAGGAGAACATGAAAAAAACAGGAGCAAGGCAAGGAGGGAATCAAGGACATGGACTTGGACATGGATGCTAGAAGGCACGATAGACGAGACAATCTGGCAAAGGACAAACGGAGAAGTGAGCTTAAATAGGACGTGGGAGTGATGGGGAACAGGTGGAAACAATTGGGAATCAAGGATGACGTCAGATTGGTGAGACAAGACGAAGGGCCCGTGATCTGAAACAAGAGGGTAGCTTTTCAAAATAAAACACATAGATCACAAGACAGAAAAACAAACAAGACTTCCCTCACCGCGGTGTGACATGTTAAAATAAAAGGTGATGTAACACAGTGGTGAACATACCCTTTCCCAACTACTTTGGCACGCGTTGCAGCCAAATTCTAAGTTAATCACAATTTGCAAAAAAAAAAAAAAAAAGTTTATGAGTTTGAACATCAAATGTCTTCTCTTTGTCGTGCATTCAACTGAATATGGGTTGAAAATGATTTGCAAATCATTGTATTCCGTTTATATTTACATCTAACACAATTTCCCAACTCATATGGAAACGGGGTTTGTACTTAAGGAGGTGAAAAATATTCCTAACAGCATATTCCCTTATCGTTAAAAAAAACTAAATAAAACATCATCACGAATGAGGCAATGGAAACAAGGATATATTTACTTTGAAGTCCGTATCTTTAACTGTTGAAATGACATCCTTAGTGACTGGGTAGTTGTTTTGATAGCTGCTAAAGCAGCATGTTGCAATACTCTATACAGGTGATGACATCGATGCTGAACAGATCCCCAGAGGGTTAACACAGCAATTGTGTGTTCTGCTGACAAGGTTTATTTTGCCAGTTCCTAGAGCTGTAACCAAAATTTCATTGTCCGTCTTGAAGATTAGTGGACTAACCGGATTATGAACTGTATGCAGTGGCTCTAATTTAGCCATCGGCTTTTAAAATTTGGCTTTAGATATTTTTAGGCATGTACTATCTAACAAAGATGACAACTTAATTCAGAAAAAAAAATGTTTTAATACTGTAACTGTGCAGCATGGTACAAAAACATTAATGCAGCGCTTTGACGCTATCTCCACATTCACCCATTCACACACTGATGGCGGGAGCTGCCATGCAAGGCGCTAACCAAGACCCATCAGGAGCAAGGGTGAAGTGTCTTGCTCAAAGACACAACGGATGTGACGAGGCTTGTAGAAGGTGGGGATTGAACCAGGAACCCTCAGTTTGCTGGCACGGCAACTCTCCCAACCGCGCCATGCCGTCCCCTGTTGAAAGTTATTTTCATGTTTTAACTGCATGTGTACTGACACTAGCGCTGTTATGTAATAAGTGACTGTAAAATGTGCGGCTTTTGTAGTTAAAGTTAAAATTGCTTTGTAGATGTCGGGAACATGGTTTGTCAGGATCACAATATGCAGGTAAAAATGTGTCCAATGCTTAAACCAAAAGTAAACAAAGGGCAAGGGCCGCTAAGAAAAGGCATTGAAGCTTAGGGAAGGCTATGCAAAACGAAAGCTAAAACTGAACTGGCTGCAAAGTAAACAAAAACAGAATTGCTGGACGACAGCAAAGACTTACGGCGCATGGAGCAGCAGACGGCGTCCACAAAGTACATCCGTGCGTGACAATCAACAACATAATAGGAGCGCAAATGTGACGGTTAGCTGGCATCGTGGTGTTGGTTCGTTCTCTCTATTATGCGGGCGGACTGGACACAGCATGAAGGTAAGAAATGATGATTTATTTATACTATAAAAAAGACTAAGAACAGAAACACTTGCACAAGGCACTAAAGGCAAAACGAACAGAACTAGCATGGGAGCTAGAAAGAACTAAAAGCGCTAGCATGTGAGCTAGGGAACAAACAAAAAAACATAGCGCGGAAACTAACAAGTACAAGAAATAGTCTTTTTACCACAATTGGGAAACAGCATTGTCACCTGTTGCACGGAACACAAACAAGAATGCGAGAGCGAGTAACGGAAAAGGCAGGCTTAAATAAGGGGAGTAATAACAAAGCAGGTGCGCGTAAAAAACGAGAGGCAGGTGACACTAATGCGTAACTATGACAACGGAAACAAACAGGAAGGGCCACCAGGAACTAAGGAAGGCCAATACCAACAGAACACGATACAAAACAGAACCAAAACCTGAATATGACATGATCCAAGTAGCGGATCATGACAGCAAAACAAGAATTACTAACACTACACACAGAAAAACACCAAACAACTCCAAATAAGTCACGGCGTGGTGTGACCGGTGGTGACAGTACCCCTACTTTGAGACAAGAGCTATAGTGATGCATGCTTGGTCATGGTTTGAATTAATTAAAAAGTACCATTATTGCCACACACACACACACACACACACACACACACACACATTAGGTGTGGCGAAATTATTCTCTGCATTTGACCCATTACCCTTGATCACTCCCTGTGAGGGGAAGGGAGCAGTAGCAGGGGCCACGCCTGGGAATAACTTTTGGTGATTTAACCCCCAATTCCAACCCTTGATGCTGAGTGTCAAGCAGGGTGGTAATGGGTCCCATTTTTTAGAGTATTTGGTATGAGGTATGACTCGGCCGGGGTTTGAACTCACAACCTATCAATCTCAGGGTGGACACTCTAACCACTAGGCCACTGAGTAGGTGGTAGTAGATGCTGTAAAAGGGTTTCTCTGTTATGATCCGATGGCCGGATCATTCCATATTCGTGTTTTGTCCCATTTTTGTATCGTATTCTGTTGTTTTACGTCCTAAGTTCCTGTTTTAGTCTGTTTCCATAGCAAGGTATTATTTTCACCTGCCGTGGTTTCCAGACGCACACCTGTTTTGCTAATCACCATCCTTATATAAGCCAGCCCTTTCTGTTCATTCATTCTCGGATCCTAATTTGCTCTCACGCAACAGATGACGACTTGCTTTCCATTTTTATACCCTCTAGCTCTCGTGCTGCGTTTTGTTTATTCCTAGCTCTCATGCTAATCGTTTTGTTTTCCCTTTTTGTGCCTTTGTGCCAAGTTCTTAGTGTTTCTGTTCATTTCCCTAGCTCCCATGCTAGCGCCATTTGTTTGCCTTATCTGCCGAGCACCAGTGTTTTTGTTCTAGCCTGTTTTATTAGTTTAATGAATACTTATTTCTTACCTTACGCTGTGTTCTTGACCGACGTATAAACGGAGGAACATATCCGGCATCGTTATGCCACGCAAGTCTCACATTCTCAGTCTTTCACACGCACACACACAAGCGCACACACACCATGATTGTTGTACTTGTACCATTAACACATATCTACTGAATACATTAGAAGATGCACTTTTTAATCAAGATACAATTAAGAAATAATTAAAAGATTTTATGGAATAATAAATGAACATTATACGAGAAATGCAAATGACGCATGTGTTCGGAAATGGATGATCGACTTAAACATTTCTGATGAAATTAGACATATGGTATGATATTTGGAAAAATGCCAAAGAGCCCTTTAGAAGCATTCTAAAGGGCCGGCATAGCTCAGTTGGTAGAGTGGCCGTGCCAGCAACTTGAGGGTTGCAGGTTCGATTCCCGCTTCCGCCATCCTAGTCACTGCCGTTGTGTCCTTGGGCAAGACACTTTACCCACCTGCTCCCAGTGCCACCCACACTGGTTTAAATGTAACTTAGATATTGGGTTTCACTATGTAAAGCGCTTTGAGTCACTTGAGAAAGGCGCTATATAAATATAATTCACTTCACTTCACTACTTATGGATTTTTTTGTGTCATGTTTGTGTATCTTCTCAATTGTGTCATGATCCGTGGTCCGGATCATGTTTTTGTTATTATCTGTTAGTTTTAAGACTTCATTAGTTCCTGTTTTTGTGTGCCCTTGTTTGTTTTGGTTTCCATGGCGACTTAGTTTCACCTGCCTCTGGTGATCGGGTCACGCACCTGCTCTAATCACGAGACCATGATTTAAGCCTGTCTTTGCCAGTCAGTCGGTCTGGCGTCATTACTAGCTCCATGCCATAGTTTTGTTAGTTGGTAGTATCATGCTCGTTTCAGGTCTGATTCCATAGTTTATGCTAGTTGTTTCATGCCTAAGTCTCACTTTTGTTTCTTGCTATGCCATAGTCTATGCTAAGTAATTACTTTAACTCCAAGTGCGATCAGCCTTCTTTTCCGTTTTTTTGTACCTTTTTGAGAGAAGATAATTAAATATGTTCCTACCTGCAAGCCTCTTCCGGAATAGTCCGTTTGCATCCTAGGAGAACAAACCTCGCAGTAAGCTGCGAAAACCACGTCGTGACAAATTGCTCTGTTGATTGTTGCTGTGCCTGGTTTGGTTTTGGAATTGCATTTGTATTATTATGGAATAATGGTGTATTATTTTGTTGGATTGATTAATTGAAAAAGAAAAATAAGACGTTACTCACCAGTTGATCAGTACCTCAGTAGATTTTTTACTGAACACTTATTCTTGTCACACCGCGGTGAGGGATGTCTTGTCTTGTTTTTTTTTGTCTTGTGAATTGCATGTTTTATTTTGAAAAGCAACTCTTCTTGTTTAAAACTCACTGGCCCTTCATCTTGTGTCACCAGTCAAACGTCATCCCTCACCCCTGATTGTTTCCACCTGTTTCCCATTACCCTCATGTTTCATATAAGCCCATGCCTCCCCTTCTTCTGTTCCAGATTGTCTCGAGCTTTCGTGCCTGTCTTGCTCCCATGTTTATGTCCATGCCTTGGCTCGTCCCACGCCTATTTCCTTGGATCCTGAATTCCCATGCTGTAATTTTGAGTTTAACTTTTTTTCCTCCTCAGAGTGAATTTTGTTATTTTGCCTTCGTTCAACCGAAGTGGTGAGTTGTTATTTTTTCCTAATAATCTTTCCTTCCTCAAATTTCTTGAGTGATTTTTCGTTTACCTTTATTAGATTAAAATTAAGAGTAGATATTTTATAGTCATTGTTTTCTTCCTCCTGTTGGAGCGTTTTATGTTAAGTTTCATAGCAGATACGGCAAAAATTATAGTTCCTCTTTGTTTTTGTATTTTCTTCCTTTTTAGGAGTGATTTTTGGTTGTTCCCTTTTTAGCTGACCATTTTTGTTATTAATAGATTTTGTATTACTCTGACTTTGGAAGTGAAAGAGTTGTCAAAATAAAATCCCTACTAAGAATCCCTACTCTGCATCTGAGTCCATTCTTTAGTCCAAGCCTGACAATTCTTACGTAAGTAATTAATCGGATGACTTCTTTTTGCTATCATCTACCACTTATACTGCTAAGTCGCAGGCCAGCTGGAGCCTTTCCCGAAGCTGGAGCTTACTTCGGGAAAGAGGTGGAGTGGACCATGCACTGGTCATCAGTCAATCACTGGGTACAAAGAGACAAATAACCTCACACTCATTGTCACGTCTATGGGTTCATGTTTTGTTTTGGTCATGTTCGGTTTTGTTTTTTGGACATTCGGTTCTTGTTCCTGCACTTCCTTGTTTGTCTTATCACCATAGCAACTCTTAATTTTCACCTTGTCCTCATGTCACACCCCTGTCCTCATGTAGCAAACCTGTTTGTAATCATCACGTCTATTATTTAAACCGGAAGTTGCTAGGAAGTCAGCCTGGCGACTTGTGTCAGGACTCGGACTATGACTTGGATTGTTTCTCCGATGCAAAGGAAAATTGGCATGAGCGAGACATGTTTATTTCTTTACTAATAAACTACAAACAAAGGAAGCAAGCAAAAGGCGCACACAGGGGCGGAGAACAAACTTGACTAGAAAACAAAACCAGCACTATAGCATGACTATAGACAAAAACAAAACTCAACAACTGTGACATAACAAAACCAAAAACTTACTTGGCACGAACAGGAGGGAATAAACAGCATGGCATGGCATGAAGGAGGTATATGTATATGTAAAGTCGCCAGGCTGACTTCCTGGCAACTTCCGGTTTAAATAATAGACGTGATAATTGCAAACAGGGGCGCGACATGAGGACAAGGTGAAAACTAAAGAGTTGCTATGGTAATAAGACAAACAAGGAAGTGCAGGAATAAGAACTGAATGTCCAAAAAACAAAACGTACATTCACACCTACTGTCACAAAGCTGAATTCCCTCTGTCTGCACGAAAGTTTGCGTTTTCATCACTTCTCAGACAATGTTGAATAAGAATAAAACAAAAGTGTGGAAGTCGCTTCCTTCCGGCATCACCAATCCTTCTCAGGGTCAACAATAATGTTTATTTTACAATAAACGCCAGATCGTGCAAAGTTTTTACGTGCTTTCCAGCAATTGTCTTTCCTCGATCGAGCACATGAATGGTTTCCCTACGAATGGACTGTCTTGCTCTCGCTCCCCTCGTGCTTCGCCAACCGCCATCAACAACTCTCCCTCGCCTTCCCGACTGCTGCCTTTAACAGGGCGACGGGTAATTACACAAACACTCTCAGCTGTGTCATCCACGCACCAGTCGCTAATCTCAAAGCCGGTTCTGCCACACCCTGCTTCGCTGCAGGTCCGCAGGCCACGCCCACCACAAGAAGATTGATGGAAAAAGGACCTCTGTCGTTTTTTTCTCTATAAATGACTTGCAAGCTACTCCAGTCCACTCTAATGTCTAATCCAGCTTTACAAATAACCAGTTTTTGTGTCTTCACCGACCTCACCAAACTCCCACTTATTCACTTATCACCGTCAGGGCTTAGCACCATGGAGAGCTCCCTTAAAAATGTTTGCAGGACAACCAGACGGACAAACGGCGTCTGTCCAACTGCTGAAACTCGGCTTTAGAAAAGAATATTGGATACCATTATTCCGACAATAACTCATCATTAACTCAGGAGGGTTTCCTGATCCCAACAGAAGCCTCTTCTGATCTTCAGTAGCTGGAAGAGCTCAGCACATAAGCAGGAGGAACCTCATTGCACTTTGCTCTTTCATCCTCCGTTGTGTTCAATATGCATAATTTGAATGAGGGGTAAATGATTTGTACAGAGGGCAGTTTTTTTTTTTCTTCATCTACTATTTTTGTGAAAACGACAGATAGCGTATAATACAGATCTCAAACGATATTGATCCACTTGCTGCTGGGTGGGTTTTAAAGTCTTTACTTCTAATCTAATGATGATACTGTCGGCTAATCCTGGCAGGGTGTGTGTGTGTGTGTGTGTGTGTGTGTGTTCTGGCAATGCTTACTTAATGGGGACATCGCTCTGTTTACACAGTCACCTTAAGGGGACCTCTGACGGTATGGGGACAAAAAAACAGGGAATCATTTTTTTAAAGGCCTACTGAAACCCACTACTACCGACCACGCAGTCTGATAGTTTATATATCAATGATGAAATATTCACATTACGGCCGGGTTAGTCTACTAAATTGCAATTTTAAATTTCGCGCCGAAATATCCTGCTGAAACATCAAACGTCATGGATTGTCGAGGTCTTTTGTTCCAGCATCGTTCTCAGCTATTAAGGAATCTGTTTTCATCGCAAAATTCCACAGTATTCTTGACATCTGTGTTACTGAATCTTTTGCAATTTGTTCAATGGACATAGGAGACATCAAAGAAGAAAGCTGTAGGTGGGAAGCGGTGTATTGCGGCCGCCTTTAGCAACACAAACACAGCCGGTGTTTCATTGTTTACATTCCCGGAAGATGACAGTCAAGCTTTACTATGGAACAGAGATGTCAAGCGAACACGGTTGGATTGGACCACACACACAAAGTACAGTGTATTATGCAGCGATCATTTGGAAAGATCGTGTTTCAAAGAGGGTCCCTTGCGAAGGGCAGAGATGGGCATGGCCACCACCTGTCGACTGGTACTGAAGAAAAGTGCGGGGTCGACCTTCAGGTTGTACAGGTACGACCATGTAATCTCACTAAAAGACTAGTAACACAATAAGCAGATAAGGGATTTTCCAGAATTATCCTAGTAAATGTGTCTAATAACATCTGAATCGCTCCCACTGCCCTGTAGTCTTTTTCTTTTCTTTTTTCTTCACTCTCACTTTCCTCATGCACGAATCTTTCATCTTCGCTCAAATTAATGGGGAAATTGTCACTTTCTCGGTCCGATTCGCTCTCGCTGCTGGTGGCCATGATTGTAAACAATGTTCAGATGTGAGGAGCCCTCACACCGGTGATGTCACGCACACATCGTCTGCTACTTCCGGTGCAGGCAAGGCTTTTTCATTAGCGACCAAAAGTTGTGAACTTTATCGTCGATGTTCTCTACTAAATCCTTTCAGCAAAAATATGGCAATATCGCGAAATGATCAAGTATGACACATAGAATGGACCTGCTATCCCCGTTTAAATAAGAAAATCTCATTTTAGCACGCCCTTAAATGATAGTCAGATCCATTCTGAAGATACCGAAGTGATTTTTTAAGCTTTGGCCCATAAAATATTAATAGTACTGTGATTCTGTATGGTATCCGTCCTTAGTTAAAACTAATTTTTCCAAAAACAAGATCGGGTTTAGTGTTCCTTAGGATGACATTTTTATACAGCGTGATTATAAAACATTATTACCTTAAAGTATGATTCACATTCAGAATTTTCCATCCTTCTATATTTGGTAGTTGGAGTTGCAGACAACTTCATTACTGCTAAACAGCAGTTTTCAGTAATGTCACGGAAGATGCAGGATTTGATTTAACATTTAAGTGGTGAAACTTCCTATAAGAGGACAGCTGTAGGACAGCTCGGTTGGTAGAGCGGCCGTGCCAGCAACTTGAGGGTTGCAGGTTCGATTCCCGCTTCCGTCATCCTAGTCACTGCCATTGTGTCCTTGGGCACAATGGCACTTTACCCACCTGCTCCCAGTGCCACCCACACTGGTTTAAATGTAACTTAGATATTGGGTTTCACTATGTAAAGCGCTTTGAGTCACTAGAGAAAAGCGCTATATAAATATAATTCACTTCACTATTCTGAGGATCATGTCATATTTAATTTGATTTTTTTTTTTTAAATGGTCCTAAGCAGTCACGTACAAATTTGTGTGAATTATGCAAAATGATTTAAATTTGGCCCCCATGAACCATATTAACTATTATTTCCCCAGGGTCCCCAGTAAGACTGATCAGCACATGACTTCATCAATCCAGAGATTTAAAGGCCTACTGAAATGAGATTTTCTTATTTAAACGGGGATAGCAGGTCCATTCTATGTGTCATACTTGATCATTTCGCAATATTGCCATATTTTTGCTGAAAGGATTTTAGTAGAGAACATCGACGATAAAGTTCGCAACTTTTGGTCGCTGATAGAAAAGCCTTGCCTTTTCCGGAAGTATGTCACGGGTTGCAGGGCTCCACACATATTCACATTGTTTTTAATGGGAGTCACCAGCAGTAAGAGCAATTCGGACCGAGAAAGTGACAATTTCCCCATTAATTTGAGCGAGGATGAAAGATTTGTGAATTAGAATATTGCTAGTGAAGGACTAGAGCAGGGGTCGGGAACCTTTTTGGCTGAGAGAGCCATGAAAGCCAAATATTTTAAAATGTATTTCCATGAGAGCCATATCATATTTTTTAACATTGAATACAACTAAATGCGTGCATTTTTTTTAAGTAAAACCAAAATGTTTCGAGAATAGTAAGTCTCTAATTATTTTTAATAACATTGTTATTTTTTGAACAGGTGGGGTTGAAACGGATGGATGGATTAAAATGCATGAGAACGTTTTATATTTTGAACGTTATTATTGATTACTTATCGTGTTAAGCAATGTCAGCTAAGATTTATCTGAGAGCCAGATGCAGTCATCAAAAGAGCCACATCTGGCTCTAGAGCCATAGGTTCCCTACCCCTGGACTAGAGTGTGAGTGTTTCAGATGCAATTAGACACATTTACTAGGATAATTCTGGAAGATCCCTTATCTGCTTATTGTTTTAATAGTGTTTTAGTGAGATTTTAAAGATTGTAAAGTCATACCTCGAGTTCGGACGGCTGCGGTGAACACGCAGTGTCTCAGAGAGAAGCCGAGGAGCCAAGCTCACTGTCAGAAAAATTCTGTGTAAATTATCAAATAAGACTTTGTATTACATTCTGCTCCTGGCGAGAAAACAAAAGGCTGGAGCTTCCCAAGAAGAATGCTGGACTTCCAGGTGGATAGATGGCAGAATCTGCCCCAACTTCCACAGGAACCCTTTCAAGTATTTTTACGAACTCGTTCTTTGTTCTATTTTATGGGACCCTCTTTGAACAATTTTATCGGACTTTCTTTGAAGTCTTCGGGAACCGAAGGCAAAGCTAGTCACGACCCACCTCCTTGGGGAAGCAGCTGTGGGAAGAAGGGGGGTGAAAATCAAATAAAGAAAGAGGAGCACGGTCTTGGGTGAGAGCATGGTGCAGAAATGGTACAGGGAGTACCAGGCCCGGTCTCTCCTCAAGCTTGAGTCCAAATTTAACTCTGTCTCTGTTTGATTCCTTGTCTTTTTGTCTTGTTTAATAGTGTTTGAACCTTTAAACGGCTACAGCAGGACGACGAATAATCCACTGATGTCTCCGGTAAGATATATACATCACAATTTCCCCATCCAAAAACATGCTGGTTGACGTAGAGAAAACATGTCCGCTTGACCGCTCTGCTTCACAACAAACAAAGAAACGCCGGCTGTGTCTCTGCGCTAAAGACAGCTGCTATCCACCGCTTTTCACCAACAGCATTGTTCTTTGTAGTCTCTGTTCTAAAGGTTTGCATGTTCGTATAATTGTTCCTTTAAGTTCTCCATTTTGGAGATAATTTCTGTTATGGGATCATTATTATTCGTTTCTATTTACTACGTTTTGTTTTGGAAGCTGAAATGTGCATATTTAAGTTGTTTAACTGTTGTTGTGGTTCTGGTTGCCACGGTAACGGTCATTTCCGTTTCAGCCAGCTGTTGGAAAAAAACTGTTTAAAAGAGTCCCGGCAACGCAGCGTCGGTAGTATATGGATGGAAGTTTACCACGACTGCAGATTGGAGAAAGAAACCACAGTAGGATTATTATTAGTTCAGAGTGATACATTTACTCCGTTACATCTACTTGAGTAACTTTTGGGATAAATTGTACTTCTAAGAGTAGTTTTTATGCAACTTACTTTTACTTGAGTATATTTATAAAAAAGAAAAGCTACTTTTACTCCGCTCCATTTATCTACAATCAGCTCGTTACTCGCTACTTTTTTTTTTATCGATCTGTTAATGCACGTTTTGTTTCTTTTGATTTTGTCAGACACGCATTCAAAGTAGGATCTACGCATGCCTGCGTTTCACCAATCACATGCAGTCACTGGTGACGTTGGACCAATCAAACAAAACCAGGCGGTTACGTGACCGTCACACGTCGAATCCGACCTAAAAAGTTGAAAAACTTATTGGGGTGTTACCATTTAGTGGTCAATTGTGCAGAATATGTACTGTACTGTGCAATCTACTAATAAAAGTATCAATCAATCAATCAAAAGTGTAAAGGAAAAAAGACACTTTTTATTTCAGCCGTACTTCCCGTCACAAGCCTAAAGACTGATCACACAGTTCCTGTCTTCACAATAAAAGCGCCGCTCCATCGCGCCTGCGCTAACAAAATAAGAGTCTCCGAAAGCCAGCGCAAACAAGCGAGCAAGCTACGGAGTTTGCCGCCAATGTATTTTTTGTAAAGTGTATAAAAACGAATATGGAAAATTGCAATTTAGTAAACTGATGTGTTGCAATGTTAATATTTCATCATTGATATATAAACTATCAGACTGCGTGGTGGGTAGTAGTGGGTTTCAGTAGGCCTTTAAAGACACGTATAAGCAATTTTTTTTTTAATGCGTCCACAACCTGTAGATAAGGGTGGTCCCCACAAGTCATGATCCAAAACTTGGTCCCCATTCCAAATGATAACCAGTATGTGTGTGTGTCTTTGTGTTACAACTCAGCTGACATTTTGGGTATGAGACCATTAAGGAGAGTGACAAAGGGGCTCCTAATGCTGAGTCGGCAGTCTGTGGACGGGGTCTTCAGTAGAGGATTCCCCTCTGTTACTCACCAACACCCATCTCTGCAGCTTTAGTGGAACTGCTGACCACACAGCAAACAAGTGCTGGGACGGACACAGCAGTCAAGTCCACAACAATCACTTATGGTCTCAGATCATTTGAAATGGCAGAGTAAGTTACATAACCCCGGAGGCTTAGGTCTGGGTGTGCAGGCACAGATGCTGGCACTCCACTAATGCTCCAGTGTGTGTGTGTGGGTGTGTGTGCACAAAAACATGGATATGAACTGCTGAATTTAAGATGTACTGTACAGGAAAACAAGAGTAGAACCCTATGAAATCTGTTTTATTTTTCCCAAATTTAGTTTTTTTTTTAAATATTTAGTTTTGTATCCACCTTTTAAATTTATTTTACCAAAATCAAGTATGTGCTTTTGTGTAATATTGTAAGTAGAATTTAATATAGTGAGCGTTAATTTAATGCAAAAGTCCTTACTTGGTTTAATTTGTCATCGGACAGTTTTGACCAATATTTTAGGTAAAAACTAGTGACGTCAAACTTTTATTTTTTAAATCCGATTCATCACACTTTTGAATTTGGGCTGATTATGATTAATCACAGGTTATTACTGTCAGGTTGGGTTTGTGACGAACCACAAGATGCAGGGAAGGCGGGAGGCATTGTGCAAGAAAACATAATTTAATGTCCAAAAATATAAACATAAAGAAGAAACACAAACCAGAAACTGGGAGGACAACCTAGAAACAGGGATCCAGCAAACAGGAAGTAGGAACAAACAAACAGGAAGCAGGGAACAAAAAGACAGTAAGCTACAAACAGCTACAAAATATAGCTTACCGCTAACGCTACACTGACATCGACCCAACCAGTAAGAACGACAAGTAGAAATAACAATAATCCAGCCAAGACTGGATGGGAAGGTAGGTTCAAATAGCGACCTGGCTGATTGACACCAGGTGTGGCCAGGTGCCAATCAGCCACAGCTGAGGGGACACAGCACTCAGGGAGACAAACAGGAAACAGAACCAAAACAAGAGCGCTGACACACAGAGGAAAAATTTAAACAAAACCATACTGTCAGGGACAAACGTGACAATTACTGCCGTTCATGAATTAAATTAACTTAAAACAGACCCAACACTAGGGCTTCACGGTGGCAGAGGGGTTAGTGCGTCTGCCTCACAATACGAAGGTCCTGCAGTCCTGGGTTCAAATCCAGGCTCGGGATCTTTCTGTGTGGAGTTTGCATGTTCTCCCCGTGAATGCGTGGGTTCCCTCCGGGTACTCCGGCTTCCTCCCACTTCCAAAGACATGCACCTGGGGACAGGTTGATTGGCAACACTAAATTGGCCCTAGTGTGTGAATGTGAGTGTGAATGTTGTCTGTCTATCTGTGTTGGCCCTGCGATGAGGTGGCGACTTGTCCAGGGTGTACCCCGCCTTCTGCCCGATTGTAGCTGAGATAGGCGCCAGCGCCCCCCGCGACCCCGAAAGGGAATGAGCGGTAGAAAATGGATGGATGGACAGACCCAACACTGCAAAAAGTCAGTGTTCAAAAACAAGGGAAAAAATTTTTAAAAATTAGAGGTATTTTATTTGAACCAAGCAAAATGATCTGCGTACAGAAAAAGAAAATTTGGCTTGTCAAAACTTTCCAAAACAAGTAAAATTAGCTAAACTCAATGAACCCAAAAATACCTTAAAATAAGAATATTCTCACTAATAACCACTGCACTTTTCTTGGTAAAAAAAAATTTGACCTTTTTGCTCAATATGTTGAAAAATATTCTTAAATTAAGTAAATACTAGTGCCATTATCTTGACATAATAAAATGTGCTCGGCATACTGATTTTTTTTTTTTCATGCGTTAAGTAAGAAATTATTTCTTTAATAAAGTAATTTTATACTTGTGAGTGTTAATGACACAGTTTTGCATTAGTTGATATTCTAGTTTCAAGCATGTTTTACTCAATATAGGTAATCAAATCTCAGCAACGAGCTGTAATATTTTACTGAGATCATTTAGGACCAGAACCCTTAAAACAAGTAAAACACTAACAAAAGTTTGCTTAGTGAGAAGAATTATCTTATCAGACATAGAATAAGGAAATATCACCACTATTGGAGATATTTCATCTTACTTTTTCGCAGTGTAATATTTGGACACAAGTGCTCTTTTATTCAATGTTTAGTGTTTCATTTATTGTCCTGCGCTCTTATTTTGGTGACTTTTCCTGTTGTGTTGGTGTTTTACTGTAACCGCGTCACGTCTGTCCTTTAGCACTGATTCACGCACCTGTTTTGTGTTAGCAATTAGGACTATTTAAGTCAGAGGGGTCGAAGTCGTATTTACTGAGGGCCACATCGCAGTTATGTTTGGCCCCAGATGGATGCTTGTAACAGTGAATACTATTTTTAAACAATTTGTTTAATGAAATTTACCAGTATTTTTTTTTTAAACTAAAATGTAGTTTGTAAAAAAATAATTGTAAATTGCAATATGTTCACCTCATAATTTAGTGTATATTACTGTGTATTGTAAAAACAGTAATGCTGTTTTTATAGTAAAAAAAAAGGCAGCAAAGTTGCCAGAATTTTACTGAAAAATGTACAAATGTTTTTTTTTTACTGAAAATAAAAAAAAACTGCAATTTTATAGTAAAATTTTGGCACTTTAGCTGCCAGTTTTTTTTGTTTGTTTTTTGACCACATATCAACAACTGTTGATTTTTCGGTGTATTATTGTAAATGCCGAAACGGCACCACAGTTTGTTACGGTAAAAAAAAAGAAAAATACTGTTTTTTGTTACATTTCGAGAAAAATGCTATAAAAAGCATAGTCAATTTCACAATTTTACCACGAAATCTATTGCGACTTTTACATTGCAAAATTTGATGGATAACTTGCTTTGAAATCATCACTATTTGTGTTTGTTTCTATTCAAAAACTGGTTTAATTGTTTCATAATATATTTTTCCATAATTAGACCATTTTTATTGGCAACACTAAATTGGCCCTAGTGTGTGAATGTGAGTGTGAATGTTGTCTGTCCATCTGTGTTCGCCCTGCGATGAGACGGCGACTTGTCCAGGGTGTACACCGCCTTCCGCCCGATTGTAGCTGAGATAGGCGCCAGCGCCCCCCGCGACTTCGAAAGTGAATAAGCGGTAGAAAAATGGATGGATGGATGGATAGACAATTTTTAACTTAATATAATTTGCGATTACAGGGACTTTTGAGGGTCAAATAAAATGGAGTGGTGGGCCACCTCTGGCACCCGGGCCTTGAGTTTGACAACTGTGATTTAAGTTTAATCTCGACCACCATTCTTGGTCTGGACATTGTGTTTGTTTTCACGCATCCTCTGAGACAGTTTTGTTGCTCTTTCAGCATTCTGTTAGTTTACTTTAAAATATGTTTTACTTATGTCGTCATTACATAGCTTTCCCTTTGCTCCAGTGCATTCCCTGCTGCACTAAACTTGTGTTTTTGTCTAAGATTAAATACCCTTTTTACCTTTACGCTGCCTGCTCGGCTTTCTGCACCCTGGGAAGACGGCAGTTATCGGTGTCATGCGACCCGGTGTTTATGTAAGGTGCGTTTTTGAAACCTTTATTTTGTCAGACCAGACCAGGCACAGCACTGCTATTGTGATGGCTGGAAGTGCCCTGCTGTTTTTAATATTTACACATTTCCACTTGGCAGTGTCATCAGGGGACATGGAATTAATTTCCACAGTTATGCTGACGACACAAAGTTGTATATTTCCATGCCTCCTGATGACACGAGACCAATTGATACTCTTTTTAATTGCATTCCAGATATTAAGTCCTGGATGGCAGATAACTTTTTACAGCTTAACTAGGACAAGGCTGAAGTTTTAGTCATTGGCTCTGATGCTCTGAGAGAGTAACACATATCAAAACTACGATCATTGGGCCCCATTCAGCAATAAGTTCCTAACTTTTCCTCTTATATTTCTTCCTAAGTGATTTCCTAAGAGGAGTCCATTCAAATTCATGACGTCTTCTTAAACAGTCAAATTGTTCTTAAGTTGCTGGATGCGAAATGGTTAGCGCGTGCATGTCTATCATAATTTGCATATAAACACGCCCTCATTTTCCCAATATGCGTAGGTGAACACCGTTAAATCCGTAATTTGCATAGGAAAACACCCTTATTTCCCCATATAAGGGAAACACACGGAGAAAACACAAACAGATTACTAAAGAGAAATTTGAGGGCTCCAGTACTCTGGATTGCCTCCCGGTAACAGTTCGAGATGCCACCTCAGTAGAAGCATTTTAGTCTCACCTTAAAACTCATTTGTATACTCTAGCCTTTAAATAAACTCCCTTTTTAGACCAGTTGATCTGCCATTTCTTTTCTTTTTCTCCTATGTCCCACTCTCGGCTGTGGAGGGGGTCCGGTCCGATCCGGTGGCCTTGGATGACGTACTGGCTGTCCAGAGTCGGGACCCAGGATGAACCGCTCGTCCAGAGTCGGGACCCAGGATGGACCGCTCGCCTGTGTATCGGCTTGGGACATCCCTGCGCTGCTGATCCGCCTCCGCTTGGGATGGTTTCCTGCTGGCTCCGCTATGGACGGGACTCTCGCTGCTGTGTTGGAGCCGCTTTGGACTGGACTCTCACGGCTGTGTTGGGTCCTTTGTGGATTGGACTTTCGCGGTATCGTGTTGGACCCGCTCGACATCCATTGCTTTCGTCCTCTCAAAGGTTCTCATAGTCATCATTGTCACTGACGTCCCACTGGGTGTGAGTTTTCCTTGCCCTTATGTGGGCCTACCGAGGATGTCATAGTGGTTTGTGCAGCCCTTTGAGACACTAGTGATTCAGGGCTATATAAGTAAACATTGATTGATTGATATTATCCTGCGGGGGAAATACATAATGTCAAAACGTAAGTTTAAGAAAGGGGGGACAGCTGAGGTAGCCTAAAGCGGTTAAATAAATATTAGTCACTTCGGGCAAGTAGGTGTACATGGTGGTAAAATATGCGCTCCCTACCAAGGGCACAATCTGCGACATCGCCATTGTTTGAGTTGAGTTGCAACAGGGTGTGAGAGGCTTGTTGGTCTTTTGAAGAGTCACCAATCACTAAATCAAAGCCCTGGTAATTGATGATTGTTTGTGTGTGTGTGTGTGTGTGTGTGTGTGTGTGTGTGTGTGTGTGTGTGTGTGTGTGTGTGTGTGTGTGTGTGTGTGTGTGTGCACGCACACAGTATTTTGAAATGTCTATACAAAGTATATTGCTCATTTTGCTATGTCTGTCTGTCTTATCTATATCTATCTCTATCTATCTATCTATCTATCTACGGTATCTATATCTCTCTCTATACATATATGTATATGTAACTATCTATCTATATCTTTTTATGATATTCTATATATCTATAAATCTATATCTGTATATATATCTATATCTAACTCTATCTAAATATGTATTTATGATATTAATTTAACATTAGACAATAGAAGTAAGGGAATTCGTCACACTTAAGAACACATAGGCCACCCTAAGAGTGCTCTGGAGCCCTCGTAGATTTTGTTCTTTCCTAAGAACAAATCCCAGCTAAGAAAACATTCGTGAATGCAAAAATCTCCTTAAAAACTTCGTAAGTAGGCCTAAGAACAAAATTTGTTCTTGAGAAAGGTTGCTGAATGGGGCTCATTGTCTTTAACTCCATCACTACAAGTGAGTTTTTGAGTCTGACCTTAGATTAATACCAGCCATCCATCCATTTTCTACCGCTTGTCCCTATCAGGGTCGCGGGAGATGTTCGAGCCTATTTCAGCTGCATTCGGACGGAAGGCGGGTTACACCCTGGACAAGTCACAACCTCATCACTAAATACAACATTTTAATTACAGAAGTATTTTATTCAAGACCGAAGTTTCAAGTTTTACTTTATTAATCTCAATGTCGGAGATGATGATTTATTTACATGCAAATGTGCAATGTTACATTTTTGTTAATAGAAGTATTTTATTCAAGATGGAACAAAATACCCAGAGGCTGCAGAGCTTCCCAGAGGAAGCACTTAATTTAGTTATTTGAAAAGTATTCCATATAAAGCACAACTGATGTCTGTTCTAAGAAGAACAACGGTATTGAAATTAGAACGTTGCTAAGCGTAAGATGAGGTGTATGCAGTGTCATTTGAACAGATGGCGGTATAGCTCGGTCGGTAGAGCTGCCGTTCCAGCCACTTGAGAGTTGCAGGTTCGATCCCCGCTCATCCTAGTCACTGCCGTTGTGTCCCTGGGCAAGACCCTTTACCCACCTGCTCCCAGTGCCACCCACACTGATTTAAATGTAAAAATTTGATATTGGGTTTCACTATGTAAAGCGCTTTGAGTCACTAGAGAAAAAGCGCTATATAAATATACTTCACTTCACTACTAATTTTCGATAAAATACAACCGAAACTTGTTTGAAAGATCTCTGTCATTTGTATTCAATGGTTTCTTTAAAACAGAGGGACAAATGGGAAGAAATTGTAAATCTGGTTTTTTTTGTGAAAAAAAATGTGATTCTATTTTTAGGCCTATTTCCCAGGCCTAATGTAAACCCACGTAGAGTATCAGAGATTGGACTCTCACACTATTATGCTAGATCCACTCGACGTCCATTGCACTGGTCGCACCTCTGCGGTCCCCTCCGAGGTTTCTCATTGTCATACCAGTGGGTGTGTTACGTACGACAAGGGTAAGGAGACGGCACGACAGCAGGAGGTCTAGCTCATTGGGTTTTATTTGAGCTTAATGATTACGTAGGGTGTGTATGTTACCATGTGTGTGGATGCAAGGCTATATGTGGAAGTTAACCAAATATAAGTTACCAGAAGTTGTCGTAAGTGCGTGTTGGTTGTGGCAACAAACAAGTCCAGAGGGGCGAGGCAAAAGCGATCCGCGATCCGAGCGTGGTCCATGGGGGCTGGAGAGAGGCGTCCAGAAGTCCAGGCCCGAGCGCGGGAGTCGAGGGTCGAGGAAGGCAGTCAGAGTCCAGAGGGAGAGTCAGGGAAAAGTGAGACGCACAGCTCACTTTTAAGGCGTTGGAGGGTATGTCCGCGAACAGAAGGTTATGTTACGGCACAGGACGGCAGGTTGTGCCGGCTTATGAAGGCAGCTCGCTCGTCACGTACAGGTGCGCTGATTGTAGATTGTCTGCAGACGCGAGGAGGCACGCTGCAGCGAAGAAAGAGCACCAGTGGGCGTGGCCCGAGATGTGCTCATCGGGACAGGGTTGAGTTTTTTCTTGCCCTGATGTGGGATCTGAGTTGAGGATGTCGTTTGGGCTCATGCAGCCCTCTGAGACACTTGTGATTTTTGGTTGGATAGATAAACTTTGATTGAGGGGGGGGGGGGGCACATCTGCGGCCCCCTCCTAGGTTTCTCATTGTCATCCCATTGGGTTTGTTACGTACGACAAGGGGGAAGAAGACGGCACGAAAACAGGAGGTCTAGCTCATTGGGTTTTATTTGAGCTTGATGATTACGTAGGGTGTGTATGCTACTATGTGTGTAGATGCAAGGCTATGTGTGGAAGTTAACCAAATATAAGTTACCAGAAGTTGTTGTAAAAGCGTGTTGGTTGTGGCAGCAAACAAGTCCACAGGGGCGGAGCAAAAGAGGTCCGTGATCCGAGCAAGGTCCGTGGGGGCAGGAGCGAGGCTCCCAGAAGTCTAGGCCGCAGCGCGGGAGTCGAGGGTCGAGGAAGGCAGTCAGAGTCCAGAGGGAGAGCCAGGGAAAAGTGAGACGCACAGCTCACTTTTAAGGCGATGGAAGGTATGCATGCGAACAGACGGTTCGGGATGGCAGGTTGTGCCGGCTTATGAAGGCAGCTCGCTCGTCACGGGTAGGTGCGCTGATTGCAGATTGTCTGCAGACTTGAGGAGGCACATCCGCAGCTGAGAGAGCGCCAGTGGTGCGCTCAAACGGACGCAAAGATAAGGTCCCCGGCCGTGACAGGTTTGTGAATTGAATTATATTTATATAGCGCTTTTTCTCTAGTGACTCAAAGCGCTTTACATAGTGAAACCCAATAGCTAAGTTACATTTAAACCAGTGTGGGTGGCACTGGGAGCAGGTGGGTAAAGTGTCTTGCCCAAGTACACAACAGCAGTATCTAGGATGGCGGAAGTGGGGATCGAACCTGCAACCCTCAAGTTGCTGGCACGGCCACTCTACCAACCGAGCTATACAATGGGTAAATATTTTAAAAGTTCTTTAACTGCCACCGGTGCGGCAACAAAAATGCGATACAGAGAAAAAGTGCCCCATTTACACACACATCACAGGAGAGTAAAGGAAGTCGGTAAAATAAGAGCAAGTTTGAGTTTTTTCTTGCCCTGATGTGGGATCTGTGTCGAGGATGTCGTTTTTGGATGGGGTGATTGATTGATTGATTGATTGATTGATTGATTGATTGATTGATTGAGAGATTGTCAACTGGAAGCTGTACATAAATAAACAAATGTGAATCCAATTAAATACAAGATAGGGGGATGTAATAATAGAATAGAATAGAATAGAAAGTACTTTATTTATCCCTGGGGGAAATTCAGCACCACAGTTTCTCTCACAATAGACAATAATAATCATAAATAATATATAACATATATTATATATATATAATATATAATATATGAATAAGCCTAACTGTCAGAGGTTAACAAATACTGTAAACAAGCTGGCACAGGCAAACGCAGACAAAAAGCGAGGAATAACAGAATGCAGCAGGACTGAAAAGACGGTAAACAGATTCATGATCATGAGGCGGCGAGATTGACACAAATGTAAAGAGGCTAAATGACAAATGAGTTTGAGGTAGAATTTACTGTCTGGCTATGCAGCATTCTGTCATGGGTGACTCCAGCACATTAAATATCTTTCAGCGGCAGGAAGATGAGTATCCTCGTATATTTGTTCCCCCTTTTCTTTCTCTCCATCCCGCTGCCACTATCAGCGGGGTCTGACCTCTTTGAGCCACCCAACACATGTTCTGCCTACTGATGTCTCATGACTCTATCGCACTCCGGCCGAAGAATGCATGCAGAGAAGGCGCTATAGAAATGGCAGGGATAGCGAAGAAGTGATTAAGTTGGAGGACAAGGAACTTTGCCATCATTATCAAAAGCGTTGACAACAGGAAAGCTATAAAAAGGAAGTAAGAGAAATAGTAAAAAAAAAAAATGAACAGTGATTTAATATTACAACACCGGGAAGCTGCAATAGAGGACTAATTTGAAGGAACGGAGTCAATGTCTCTTGGGTGAAGACTGCAAATCTGATAATCCCCCTGAACCAACACCAAGATGTCAGATGAAACGTTTGCCTTTATAAAAAAAAAAGAAACAGAGCAATGACTCACTGAGCCGCAGCAGACTGCTACAAAGACAAATGAGGGTGCTATAACGGCGGTATCTCAGTTTTCATTAGTAACCCGTCCTTAAAGGTCCGTCGAAAACCAAAATGCACAAAAAGAAACGAAATTATACTTCCTTTCGGAAACAATGTATATCCAGTGAAACTGTTCCTGACAATTAATGTCAGGACTCGGACTATGACTTGGATTGTTTCCTTGATGCAAAGGAAAATTGGCACGAGCCAGACGTGAATGTGAGTACATTTTTATTTAATACTCTACAGTGGCGACTTGTCCAGGGTGTACCCCGCTTTCCGCCCGATTGTAGCTGACATAGGCGCCAGCGCCCCCCGCGACCCCAAAAAGGGAATAAGTGGTAGAAAATGGATGGATGGATGGGTTCTCAACCTTTTTTCAGTGATGTACCCCCTGTGAACATTTTTTTTTATTCAATTACCCCCTAATCAGAGCAAAGCATTTTTGGTTGTACAAAAGAGATAAAGAAGTAAAATACAGCACTATGTCATCAGTTTATAATTTATTAAATTGTATAACAGTGCAAAATATTGCTTATTTGTAGGGGTCTTTCTTGAACTATTTGGAAAAAATTATATAAAAATAACTAAAAACTTGTTGGAAAATAAACAAGTGATTCAATAATAAATAAAGATTTCTACACATAGAAGTAATCATCAACTTAAAGTGCCCTCTTTGGAGATTGTAATAGAGATCCATCTGGATTAATGAACCTAATTCTAAACATTTATTCACAAAAAAAGAAATCTTTAACATCAATATTTATGGAACATGTCCACAAAAAATCCAGCTGTCAACACTGAATATTGCATTTTTGCATTTCTTTTCACAGTTTATGAACTTACATTCATATTTTGTTGAAGTATTTTTCAGTATATATTTTTATAAATGATTTTTAAATTGTTGCTCTTTTTAGAATATTTAAAAAAAATCTCACGTACTCCTTGGCATACCTTCAAGTACCCCCAGGGGTACACGTACACCCATTTGAGAACCACTGCTCCAGTAAACTACAAGAAGGCAAATAAAGGAAGCAAAAAAAAAAAAAAAAAAAAAAGGCGCGCACAAGGGCGGAGAACAAACTTGACTACTGAAAACAAAAAACACTAGCACAAAGGCATGACTATGAACGAAAGAACAAAAGACATAATCAGTGGCATAAAACAAACCAAAATCTTACGTGGAATGGACAGCATAATAAACAGCATAGCATGGCATGAAGGCAGATAAGGAATACGAAGTTGACAGGCAGACTACCTGGTAACTGTGGCTTAAATAATAGCTGTGATGATTACAAACAGGTGTGAGCCGTGAAGACAGGGGCGTGACATGAAGACAAGGTGGAAACTAATGATTTGCTATGGAAATAAGAAAAACAAGGAAGTGCAGGAACAAGAACAGAATGTCCAATAAACCAAACCGAACATGACCAAAACAAAACATGAACCCCATGGGCGTGACAATTAAAAGTGTTAACACCAAACATGTTTTATAGAGACTAGTATTTTCCAGATACCAATCTTTTGGTACCAGTACCATTATTTCTAAATGACGGGGACCACATAAAATGGCATTATTGGCTTTATTTAAAAATATATATCTTACGGTACAATAAACTTATGTTTCTTATTGCAAGTTTGTCCTTAAATAAAATGGTAAATAAACAAAGGCTCCTCATTAAGTCTGCTGATATATGCAGCAACTTATGTCATTTTCCATTCTATTATTTTGTCAACATTATGAAGGATAAATGGTAGGAAATTAATTATTAATTTACTTGTTCATTTACTGTTAATATCTGCTTACTTTCTCTTTTAACATTTTCTGTGTGCACTTCTGTTAAAATGTAATAATCACTTATTCTTATGTTGTTTGATACTTTACATTAGTTTTAGATGATACCACAAATTTGGGTATCGATCTGATATCAAGTCGTCACAGGATCATACATTGATCGTATTCAAAGTCTTAATGTGTCCAGAGAGTTTATAAACATAATATACATTAAAAAAAAAACGAAAATAGATATTGTGATGCCTAAAAGTATTGACGTAATCATAGTAGCATCGACTAGATACGCTCCTATACTTGGTATCATTACAGTGGATGTCAGGTGTAGTTCTACCAATGGCGTTTGCTTACATTTTGACGCCAGTGAGCTATGGCGTGTAGTTAAGCATGTTTATCTATTCCTCGTCCTGCAGGGATGATACTTGTAAGAAACGCACTTTATTTGTCACCATGGAGGTGAGGATTATTGATTTAGAAGTAGCTACAATTTTATTTGTTAGCACCTCTTCCTCAGTGTTATAACTTCACTTTCATCGTTAGTTTTTAAGCCAAAATGTGTCCGTTCTCCCTTCTCTGTATCTGCTTGTAAGTACTCCGTGATTGTGCACTGCCGAACATGCTCGTCTGCTCGTAAACCAGCAATGTCCTGATGTGACGACGACCGGTACTTTTCAGAGGCGGTAGCGTATCGAATGCGATTCATTAGTATGACGGTACTATACTAATACCGGTATACCGTACAGCCCTAATAGACACTAATTATGTGTTTCACATGCTGAAAAAAATGCTAAATATACACGAATTAAATGGATAAATTAAAATGTAACATCACTTTTACTGGTAATGGTATTGAAAACTCAAAGACGGCAAAGAAGGAGTAGGGATGAGGAGAATCACATCCGTTGTTTGCTAAGACTTGCTTGAATTCAATTGCGTTTGTCACTGAAGTGACCTAAATGATTTAAATTATGTTCAACAAATGGTGAAAGTTTATATTCAACTTGGAGAAAGCGAACCACCATGTTGAAGTAAATAATGGTTGAGTCCATAATAAATTAAGGAGCCTTAGTTGGACATTCGCATATGGACTGAGTTAACCCTCTCACGAGAAGAGGCATTACATTCAGACGTCGGAATGCAAAAGTGCTAGCTCTATCCTGGAGGAGAGACTCCTTGTTTATCTTTATGTCTACTTTTAAGTTACAACATATAGATTTTGTTTTCGGGTCACTGACATATGAACATCTCCTTACGTGGTCAGGTTGTATTCTCCTGAATTAACACCCCTTCGACAGAGAACAAAGGAATGTAAGACTGTGGTTCAGTGTCATGTTCTGTGGTCTGAATTGTGTTTTGTTATTTTTTGTTAGTTTTTGGTCTCCATTGGTTTGCGCTCCCTTGTTTGTTTTAGTTTCCATGACGACTGATTAGTTTCACCTGTCTCATGTGTTTGGATCACGCACCTGCTCTTATCAGAGACGATAATTTAAGCCCGTTTTCCCAATTAGTCGGCCGGGCGACAATATTATTTTCTTGCTCTGTTGATGTGTTTTTAATGCTCTGTTTATACCATAGTTCATTGTGCTCGTTTCACACCACAGTAAGTGTTAGTTTTTGTTTCCTTAGCTAAGTTGTGCTTTCGCCTTGAGCGCTTTTTGTTTGTACCCATTAGTCATCATTCAAATGTTCCTACCTTCAAGCCAGTCCGATTGCATCCCGGGAGAACAATCATCGCCTTAAGTTGCGTCAAACTCCACGTCATGACATTCAACTCCTCCAAGTTAAGAGTGCCTCATTTTTTTTGACTTGACCTCCTCTAGGTACTGCAGTCCTGTATAATGATGCTCGCTTGTAATAAAGCAACTTTTTGTTGGAATATATGTTTGGGGCACTTGAGTCAAATATGTTTGAACGTACAATAACAGTCAGTGTAAGAACACAGACATATTTTTGTCAATAAAACAAATCTTACAGATCTAAGATACCCCTGTATAGACAGTATATGTTTACACAGTGTGAATGAAAGTGTGGTACAGTATTTGAGCAGAGTCAAAGTCCTAGCTAGTGCATGATGGGAAAATAAATGGCTTTATTAATCTATTTATTTTTGCAGCTGCATGTAACCATTTTGCTGACAAAAGGTCCTCCGAGGACCTTTTGATGATTACTTCTGCAGCCAGGCAAATGCTGGGGGGACCAGTGCTGCACTGCTGCCCACACACAGACAAGATTACTCACCCTCAGCTGGATTCTCTGGCCAAGCTTCTGCAGATGGTCATTAGGTTCATTGGGTAATCTTCATGCCCCCCCCCCCCCCCCAACCCACGCCCCCCGTCCTCCTCTGACGTAGCACTAAACTCTAGTTCTTGTACAACTTATCACCTCTGCATGCATTTATGACGACTGACGGCTGGAGAAAAGTCATCGGACCTAACAGGAACGGCTCTGAAGACAGAACGCCTGCATGTTGGGGAAAGTTATTTCTTTATGGTTATTAATTGTGACTACTGACTCCCTACGCAATAGAGACAAAGTGGTGTTTCGCTATAATAACATTAAAAGATTGCAAAGCTCTTAGATTTGGATCTAATTAGGTCCATATACAGGAGGCTGTCCAACTGTGGCTTGGACTCAGGATTTTTTTCTTCGACGGAGAGGATGATTAGCACGAGCGAGGCGTGAGTGTGAGTACATCTTTTTATTGATATACTATATACAAAACAGGGGAAACAAAAACACTTGCTCGATGGCATGAATAACAATGAACTATAAACTAAAACAGCACGATGGCATGGCTATATAAAAACGAAAGAAAATACACTATATATAGCTGTGGCACAAACAAAACAATACTTGCACTGAGGCATAAATACAAAACTTACTTGGATCGAAACGAGGGGCAAGGACAGCGAGGTGTTCGAGGGCATGAAGGTAGCAACAGCATGGTAGGGTATGTGAAGATGCCAGAACGAAGACGGAAAAAGAATGACTTAAATAGTAGCTGTGATGATTAGTGAAAACAGGTGTGAGGCTGAGGACAGGGACGTGACATGACAGGTGAAAACTAATGAGTTGGCATAGAGACGAAAATAAATCAGGAAGTGCAAAGACAGAACCAAATATCCCAAAAACTAAACATAACATGACCAAACATGGCAAAAAACAAAACATAATCATACAGGCGTGACAGAGGCCGGGTTTCCCAAACTTTATAGCTTTGCAGCTCAATTATTGAAATACGGTTGCTGAGTTTACAGATTTTAGCGTCCACTCAATGTAGGTCAAGCTGACCTTTTACTTCTGCTACTTCATGACTTATTGCATTAGATATTTAAATGTTCTTTCCTTTTTTTCAGAAAAAACTAAAAAATTCCCATGAAATTTTTGATGGGCCTGCTATCTGTGCCCTGGACCTCTGGCCGGGGGTCGCCGGAGTTAAAGGCCTACTGAAATGAGATTTTCTTATTTAAACGGGGATAGCAGGTCCATTCTATGTGTGATACTGGATCATTTCGGGATATTGCCATATTTTTGCTGAAAAGATTTAGTAGAGAACATCGAAGATTAAGTTTGCAACTTTTGCTCGCTAATAAAAAAGCCTTGCCTTTACCGGAAGTAGCAGACGATGTGCGCGTGACGTCACCGGTGTGAGGGCTCCTCACACTGTTTATAATGTGAACCACCAGCAGTAATAGCTATTCGGACTGAGAAAGCGACGATTTCCCCATTAATTTGAGCGAGGATGAAAGATTTATGGATGAGGAAAGTTAGAGTGTGGCACTAAAAAAATAATAATAATACAAAAAAATATAAATAAATAAAAAAGCGACGGCTCCGGGCGGCGAGAGTGGTAGTGTTTCAGATGTAATTAGACACATTTACTAGGATAATTCTGGAAAATCCCTTATCTGCTTACTGTGTTAATAGTATTTTAGTGAGCTTATAAAGTCATACCTGAAAGTTGGATGGCTGCGGTGAACGCCAGAGTCTCTGAGAGAAGCCACGGAGGAGCCAAGATCACAGCTGCTTTTTTTGACAGCTGCTGCTGGAGGTCCCATAATCCACTGAAGAGCTGACTTAATATCACAATTTTCCCATCCAAAAACTTGCTGGTGGACGTAGAAAAACATGTTCGCTTGACCGCTCTGTGTTAAAGCTTCACAACAAACACAGGCTGTGTTTCGGTGCTAAAGACAGCTGCAATCCACCGCTTTCCACCAACACCATTTTTCTTTATAGTCTCCGTTATTAATTGAACACATTGCAAAGGACTCAGCAACACAAATGTCCAAAATACTGTGTAATTATGCGATGAAAATAGATGTTTTTTTAGTCGTAAGTGGTGCTGGGCTAAAATGTCTTTAGAAACCGAGATGTCACAAACACACGTTATCATTCCGCGACGTTTTCAACAGGAAACTCAGCGGGAAATTTAAAATTGCAATTTAGTAAACTAAAATGTGTTGCAATGTTAATATTTCATCATTGATATATAAACCATCAGACTGCGTGGTCGGTAGTAGTGGGTTTCAGTAGGCCTTTAATAGTGAGGAGTGTCCTGACCCGATGTTTAGATCCCCAGTTTGATCGATGTAAAATGTTCTTTATCACATTGTTTACGTATCTAATTAAGATTTGATTAATTTATGATGGCTCAGCTGTGATTCACTACAATACGGCCCCACAGCACACTGGATTCCAGTTAATTGAAATACCACAACACTGGATATTGTGCGTTTGTTACGTCTCGCCTCGACTACTGTAACGTATTATTTTCGGGTCTCCCCATGTCTAGCATTAAAAGATTACAGTTGGTACAAAATGCGGCTGCTAGACTTTTGACAAGAACAAGAAAGTTTGATCACATTACGCCTGTACTGGCTCACCTGCACTGGCTTCCTGTGCACTTAAGATGTGACTTTAAGGTTTTACTACTTACGTATAAAATACTACACGGTCTAGCTCCATCCCATCTTGCCGATTGTATTGTACCATATGTCCCGGCAAGAAATCTGCGTTCAAAGGACTCCGGCTTATTAGTGATTCCCAAAGCCCAAAAAAAGTCTGCGGGCTATAGAGCTTTTTCATTTCGGGCTCCAGTACTCTGGAATGCCCTCCCGGTAACAGTTCGAGATGCCACCACAGTAGAAGCATTTAAGTCTCACCTTAAAACTCATTTGTATACTCTAGCCTTTAAATAGACTCCCTTTTTAGACCAGTTGATCTGCCGTTTCTTTTCTTTTCCTCCTATGTCCCACTCTCCCTTGTGGAGGGGGTCCGGTCCGATCCGGTGGCCATGTACTGCTTGCCTGTGTATCGGCTGGGGACATCTCTGCGCTGCTGATCCGCCTCCGCTTGGGATGGTTTCCTGCTGGCTCCGCTGTGAACGGGACTCTCGCTGCTGTGTTGGATCCGCTATGGACTGGACTCTCGCGACTGTGTTGGATCCATTATGGATTGAACTTTCACAGTATCATGTTAGACCCGCTCGACATCCATTGCTTTCCTCCTCTCCAAGGTTCTCATAGTCATCATTGTCACCGACGTCCCACTGGGTGTGAGTTTTCCTTGCCCTTATGTGGGCCTACCGAGGATGTCGTAGTGGTTTGTGCAGCCCTTTGAGACACTAGTGATTTAGGGCTATATAAGTAAACATTGATTGATTGATTGATTGAAGTAAGTTACATTTAAGAACTTGCACACAAAGCAACACGGGAGTTGACTATGAGGTGCTGGACTTCTTTATGTGCTCGACGCTTCAATCATTGGTATGTGTTCATCTACAAAACTATTCTTGGTATCACTCCATCTTATCTATCTTGTCTTTTATCAAAAAACAAGGAAGTCACAATCTTCGTTCAATGAATGTTCTGCAATTTGCCGTCTGAACCGGGCAGGAAAGCATTTAGGTTTTCAGCAACGAAACTACAATTGAATCTTCAAATTCAAACCCTTGTTACATTAAATGAATTTACAGGCCTACTGAAACCCACTACTACCGACCATGCAGTCTGATAGTTTATATATCAATGATGAAATATTAACATTGCAACACACGCCGATACGGCCTTTTTAGTTTACTATATTGCAATTTTAAATTTCGCGCAAAGTATCCTGTTGAAAACGTCGCGGAATGATGAGGCGTATGATGACGTGTGCGCGTGACGTCACGGATTGTAGCGGACATGTTGTTCCAGCCCCGATCCCAGCTATACATCGTCTGCATTAATCGCATAATTACACAGTATTCAGAGACACTGGCGGTCACCACACCCGTGGCCACACCCCACCGACTTTCAGGTACCATATAATCTCACTAAAACACTAGTAACACAATAAGCAGATAAGGGATTTTCCAGAATTATCCTAGTAAATGTGTCTAATTACATCTGAAACAGTACCACTCTCGCCGCCCGGAGCCGTCGCTTTTTTATTTATTTATATTTTTTTGTATTATTATTATTTTTTTAGTGCCACACTCTAACTTTCCTCATCCATAAATCTTTCATCCTCGCTCAAATTAACGGGGAAATCGTCGCTTTCTCGGTCCGAATCGCTCTCGCTGCTAGTGGCCATGATTGTAAACAATGTTCAGATGTGAGGAGCTCCACAACCCGTGACGTCACGCGCAGATCGTCTGCTACTTCCGGTACAGGCAAGGCTTTTTTATGAGCGATCAAATTTGCAAACTTTATCGTGGATGTTCTCTACTAAATCCTTTCAGCAAAAATATGGCAATATCGCGAAATGATCAAGTATGACACTTAGAATGGACCTGCTATCCCCGTTTAAACAAGAAAATCTCATTTCAGTAGGCCTTTAAAGTTCTGTGAAAGGACTCCAGTCCACCTTGTCTGTATGCACATGTGTGATGTGAGCAAGTTTTAATGTTGTAAATTTGATGTTTTATGTGTTGTTTATTGTTTTTAACGTAACCTTGCGGCTGCCCTCTTGGCCAGGTCTCCCTTGGAAAAGAGATCTTTGATATCAATGGGATGTTGCCTGGTTAAATAAAGGCTAAATAAAATAAAAAATAATTGTCCGTGCATACGTACTAGGTCTTAAACGCTGGCATTGTTGTGTGTGGACACGGATAAGGTTAGGTGGGATTTACCCTGGATAACCTTAGTGTAAAAGAGCCTAAATAAAGGACGAGTGAGCACCCCAGTAGACAAACTTAAAAACTTCATGAACAAGTTGTGCAACGTTCCCGACGCATCGCCCGCTGCATGTTTCCTCACATCATTACCTATGAGTCACGGCGGCTGATGGACGCTCTATAGCAGGGGTAGGGAACCTAGGGCTCGCGAGCCAGATGTGGCTCTATGAAGACTGCATCTGGCTCTCGGATAAATCTAAGCTGACATTGCTTAACATGATAAGTAATGAATAATTCCACTTGTAATCAATCAATCAATCAATGTTTACTTATATAGCCCTAAATCACTAGTGTCTCAAAGGGCTGCACAAACCACTACGACATCCTCGGTAGGCCCACATAAGGGCAAGGAAAACTCACACCCAGTGGGACGTCGGTGACAATGATGACTATGAGAACCTTGGAGAGGAGGAAAGCAATGGATGTCGAGCGGGTCTAACATGATACTGTGAAAGTTCAATCCATAATGGATCCAACACAGTCGCGAGAGTCCAGTCCAAAGCGGATCCAACACAGCAGCGAGAGTCCCGTTCCCAGCGGAGCCAGCAGGAAACCATCCCAAGCGGAGGCGGATCAGCAGCGCAGGGATGTCCCCAGCCGATACACAGGCAAGCAGTACATGGCCACCGGATCGGACCGGACCCCCTCCACAAGGGAGAGTGGGACATAGAAGAAAAAGAAAAGAAACGGCAGATCAACTGGTCTAAAAAGGGAGTCTATTTAAAGGCTAGAGTATACAAATGAGTTTTAAGGTGAGACTTAAATGCTTCTACTGATATCAAAGTGTTAAAAATAACGTTCAAAATATAAAACACGGTCATGCATTTGAATCCATCCATCCTTTTTCTACCACACTTGTTCAAGAAGTTGCATTAAGGGTAAGAGGTGATTTATTTAATATTGGTTAGTTTAGGGCTTGCCCTCCCAGGGGTTCTTCAGACCACCAAGCACCGACATGAGAGCCTGTTTCAGGGTTGCAATATATTTTTTTTTTCGATAAGTCTCTCCGTTGCTTTCCAGCAATTGTCTTTTTCTCTTTCGTTCTCGCACGCTCTCTGGCTCCAGCCCCAACCCTGTCTCTCCTCCTGGCTGCTGCTTATAACAGGGCGACGGGTGATTAGATAACAAGGCCCAGGTGGGCCATTTACGCACCTGTCGCTGCAGGCCCGCATACCACGCCCCCTCCACAGTTAGCTCCAGAATAACAATGTTATTACAAAGAATAAGAGACTTATTATACTGTAGAAATTGGTCTCACTTAAAAATGCACGTGTTTAGTTGTGTTCAGTGTTGAAAAAAATAGTATATGGCTCTTGCAGAAATATATTTTAAAATATTTGGATTCTTGGCTCTCTCAGCCAAAAAGGTTCCCGACCCCTGCTCTATTGAGAAAGTGAAACCAACATCTCCTGCACGGCATGCTTTTAGCGTGGGACAAATGCGTCCGTCTCCAATATTGTCCACACCTGTCGCCACCTAACAGCAGCGGTGACCCCTCAGCACACGCTGCGGTGTGGAAAAAAACTCAGCAGGGTAGAGCGGAAATGAACAAAGAAAAAGGGTATACTGAATGGTAAGGTTAGCTTTAAAGCCCTGGCAGGTGTTTCTTTTCATAAAAAAACCAAACAAAGTATCACACATTTGGTGCAGGAGCACTGAAGGTCATTTTTTTTGTCAAGACATTTATAGTAGGCTGGTTTTTAAAGTGAGCCTGTGTTAGACGTGATACGCATGTGTGAGTCAATATGTTGTTTGTGTGAGAAATAATGTGTTTGTGTCTGTAAAACACCATTTTTGTCCATGTTGTGTTAAGCCATTTTAAAAAGGGTAATATTAAATTACAATAAATCAGGTGTAGGGAACCTGCGGCTCTAGAGCCAGATGTGGCTCTTTTGATGTCTACATCTGGCTCTCAGATAAATCCTAGCTGACATTGCTTAACACGATAAGTAATAAATGATTCCGATGGTAATCACAGGGTTAAAAATAACGTTCAAAATTAAAAACATTCTCATGCATTTTATTCCATCAATCCAAGAAGTCGCATTAATGGTAAGAAGTATTTCATTAATTATTTGTTAGCTTCAGAATAACAATGTTATTAAAAAGAATAAGAGACTTATTTTACTCTAAAAATGTTAGTCTAACTTAAAAATGTGCACATTTAGTTGTATTCAGTGTTAAAAAATATTGGTAACACTTTAGTATGGGGAATATATTCTAAGTAACAAAGACTTAATTAAGTGTTATTTGGACACTAGGGGACCATATAAGGGTTAGAGTTACTAATAAGCAATAATTCTGAGGTTATAAAGGAAGACTCTTAGTTAATGGCTTACTGCTTGTAAAATAAGGCCATGCAGAAAAAGGCATTAATAAGTACTTAAAAATGACTATTTAAGAGCCAATATGTTACGAATGTGCATGTTAATAAGCAACTAATTAATGGTCAATGATAAACAAATGGGTTGTACTTGTATAGCGCTTTTCTACCTTCAAGGTACTCAAAGCGCTTTGACACTACTTCCACATTTACCCATTCACACACACATTCACACACTGATGGAGGGAGCTGCCATGCAAGGCGCTAACCAGCACCCATCAGGAGCAAGGGTGAAGTGTCTTGCTCAGGACACAACGGACGTGACGAGGTTGGTACTAGGTGGGAATTGAACCAGGGACGCTCGGGTTGCGCACGGCCACTCTCCCCACTGCGCCACTTTAAATACTTAAATACTTTAAAATGTTCCCCATTTTAAAGTATTACCAGAATATAATATGGCTCTCACGGAAATACATTTTTAAAATATTTGGCTTTCATGGCTCTCTCAGCCAAAAAGGTTCCCGACCCCTGCAATAAAACAAACAATAAAAATTGCAAAAAACAAACATTGTCTATTTCCATGTTGATAGTGTCAAAAACTTGAAAATTATTGGAAATGTCCGGTTTTCCGATGTTGTCCAACTTTTGATTACCGATTCCGATATCAACCGATACCGATATATACAGTCGTGGAATTAACACATTATTATGCCTAATTTTGTTGTGATGCTCCAGCTGGATGCATTAAACAATGTAACAAAGGTTTCTAAAATAAATTAACTCAAGTTATGGAAAAAAAATGCCATACGTATTATTAAAGTCACAAAGTGCATTGTTTTTTTTTTAAACATGCCTCAAAAAAGCAGCTTGGAATTTGGGACATGCTTTCCCTGAGAGAGCATGAGGAGGTTGAGGTGGACTGGGTGGGGGAGAGTTAGTGCTGCAAGGGGTTCTGGGTATTTTTTCTGTTGTGTTTTTGTTGCGTTTTCAGTGAAGATGTTCTCCCGAAAAAATGTTTGTAATTCTTGTTTGGTGTGGGTTCACAGTGTGGTGCATATTTGTAACAGCGTTAAAGTTGTTTATGCGGCCACCCTCAGTGTGACCTGTATGGCTGTTGACCAAGTATGCCTTGCGTTCACTTGAGTGAATGTAAAGCCATAGATTTTATGTGATTGGGTTGGCATGCAAAGGCAGTGCCTTTAAGGTTTATTGGCGCTCGGTACTTCTCCCTACGTCCGTGTACCACTCCGTACAGCGGCGTTTTAAAAAGTCATACATTTTACTTTTGGAAACCCATACCGATAATTTTCGACATCACATTTTAAAGCATTTATCGGCATCTCTAAAAATGATCTTTCAAAGGTTAACATGTTAAAGAGGAAAAAAAAACTTCTGTGTGCAATTGACTGTAATTGATCACAAGTTAACTATGGACAATTTGAATAAATATTTCCATCCATCCATTTCTACCGCTTATTCCCTTGTGGGGTCGCGGGGGGCGCTGGCGCCTATGTCAGCTACAATCGGGCGGAAGGCGGGGTACACCCTGGACAAGTCGCCACCTCATCGCAGGGCCAACACAGTTAAAAGATAAAAATAAAAATGTGTGAATAAATGTAATACATTTAATAAAAAAATGTGAGTAAATATTTAAAAAATTAATAAAATAAAATAAAAATAAAAATAAATAAGAATAAAAATAAAAATAAAAATAAATTTTTAGCCCTAATTTTATTCCAAAAACATCAATGATGGAACTGTCAAACCACATTGCAAGAAAATATTGTTTCAATGAAGCTGTGAGTACCATGCTAAGTGTCACTGTGCATTCCCAGGCGCGGCCACCGCTGCTGCCCACTGCTCCCCTCACCTCCCAGGGGGTGATCAAGGGTGATGGGTCGAATGCAGAGAATAATTTTGCCACATCTAGTGTGTGTGTTTGTGACGATTATTGGTACTTAAACACCACAGGCATGGTTGTGTTAATATATTGTAGCATGTATACATTTTAAATACACTACACAGTTTTAAACTCAAACTGTTTTATTAAAGGCCTACTGAAACTCACTACTAGCGACCACGCAGTCTGATAGTTTATATATCAATGATGAAATATTAACATTACAACACATGCCAATACGGCCTTTTTAGTTTACTAAATTGCAATTTTAAATTTCCCGCAGAGTTTCTTGTTGAAAACGTCGCAGAATGACGACGCGTATGATGACGCGTGTTTGTGAAAGTCGTCTCTTTTCATCGCATATTCACACAGTATTTTGGACATCTGTGTTGCTGAATCTTTTGCAATTTGTTCAATTAATAATGGAGACTATAAAGAAGAATGCTGTTGGTGGAAAGCGGTGGATTGCAGCTGCCTTTAGCACCGAAACACAGCCAGTGTTTCTTTTTTTGTTGTGAAGCTTTAACACAGAGCGGTCACGCGAACATGATTCTCTACGTCAACCAGCAAGTTTTTGGATGGGATGATTGTAATATTAAGTCGGCTCTTACCGGAGACTTCAGTGGATTATGCGACCTCATCCTGCAGCTCAAAAAGGCAGCTGTGATCTTGGCTCCTCGGCTTCTCTCAGAGACACTGGCGGTCACCGCATCCATCCGACTTTAAGGTATGACTTTACAATCTCACTAAAACACTATTAAAACAATAAGCAGATAAGGGATCTTCCAGAATTATCCTAGCAAATGTGTCTAAATACATCTGAAACGGTCCCACTGCCGCTGCCTGGAGCCGTCGCGTTTTTTTTGGGTTTTTTTGGGGGTTTTTTTGTGCTTCACTCTAACTTTCCTCATCCACAAATCTTTCATCCTCGCTCAAATTAATGGAGAAATTGTCGCTTTCTCAGTCCGAATAGCTCTTGCTGCTGGAGGCTATGACTATAAACAATGTGAGGATGTGAGGAGCTCCACAACCCGTGACGTCACACGCACATCGTCTGCTACTTCCGGTACAGGCAAAGCTTTTTTATTAGCGACCAAAAGTTGCAAACTTTATCGTCGATGTTCTCTACTAAATCCTTTCAGCAAAAATATGGCAATATCGCGAAATGATCAAGTATGACACATAGAATGGACCTGCTATCCCCGTTCGAACAAGAAAATCTCATTTCAGTAGGCCTTTAAGCTGTCCGTCTTTTCGGTCTTCTGACCCGTCACCATGACTTTTAAAAGGATCTTTCTAGTTGTGAGAACATTATGAAACTGTTATGGCTCATCCTAACCACTGTACAGGACACTGTCTTCTGTAAACTACTGATTAATATTAAAATGGTAATTTCTTGGTGATGTCATAGCTAACACAATAATACCGCATCAACTATGAATTCCTTTACCGGAGCAATTTTTTTTTTCTAAGGTCTTGGCTCCTTTTTGGCCCTCGACTGTTGTGATAATGTAACGGTGTTCAGTTACTGTTGAGTCACAAGCTCAAAAATAGCAAGCAGAAATGGACAACAAAAGGGTACGTTACCATGAAATGATTAACGTGGACCCCGACTTAAACAAGTTGAAAAACTTATTCGTGTGTTACCATTTAGTGGTCAATTGTACGGAATATGTACTGTACTGTGCAATCTACTAATAAAAGTATCAATCAATCAATCAATCAATCAATGGAAATCTCACGTCCAAAGCCATGGTAAGTAGCTCACTCGACGAGACAAGACTATTTTATTTTCGATTGCTGTGAGACGATTGCAGAGAGGCGGAGTTTTACGTCCGTGTTTGGATTACGGTTGAGTGCAATGATAACAAAGTACAGATTGTTACACTAAATGTGTTTCCATTACCCCTAGAATTGCGCAAAACTTAAATATCGGAATAAAAAACTGGTAACACACATACATTACATTGCCAAAGGTATTTTGCCACCCATCCAATTGATCAGAATCCATCCATCCATCTTCTTCTGCTTATCCAAGGTCGGGTCGCGGGGGCAGCAGCCTAATCAGGGAAGCCCAGACTTCCCTCTCCCCAGCCACTTCCTCTAGCTCTTCCCTGGGGATCCCGAGGCGTTCCCAGGCCAGCTGGGAGACATAGTCTCCCCAACGTGTCCTGGATCTTCCCCGTGGCCTCCTACCGGTTGGACGTGCCCTAAACACCTTGATATTATCCTTTCGGTCATGACCCGAAGCTGATGATCATAGGTGAGGATGGGAACGTAGATCGACCGGTAAATTGACAACTTAGCTTTCCGGCTCAGCTCCTTTTTCACCACAACGGATCGGTACAACTGAAGACGCCGCACCAATCCGCCTGTTGATCTCACGATCCACTCTTCCCCCACTTGTGAACAAGACTCTTAGGTACTTGAACTCCTCCACTTGGGGCAAGGTCTCCTCCCCAACCCGGAGATGGCACTCCACCTTTTTCCGGGCGAGAACCATGGACTCGGAGGTGCTGATTCTCATTCCGGTCGCTCGATCCAGTGAGGGCTGAAGATCCCAGGTGTCCTAATCATTTGGCCCGGCCACAGGTGTATAAAATCAAGTACTTAGGCATGGAGACTGTTTCTACAAACATTTGTGAAAGAATGGACCGCATCTCAGGAGCTCGGTGATTTCCATCGTGGAACTGTCAAAGGATGCCACCTGTGCAACAAATCCAGTCGTGAAATTTCCTCGCTCCTAAATATTCCAAAGTCAACTGTCTGCCTTTTTATAAGAGAATGGAAGAATTTGGGAACAACAGCAACTCAGCCACGAAGTGGTAAGCCACGTAAACTGACCGAGAGGGGTCAGCAGATGCAGAAGCGCATAGTGCAAAGACTTTCTGTCATTACCCGCCGCCCGGACCACACATCATTTGGTTTTTGAGTCCTTTTGTGTATCTTGTTTGTTCTTGGACTCTTCCGGTTCTGAGTTTGTTTGTGCACTTCCTGATTTATCTGGTTACTATGGTTTCGTATTTGTTCCACCTGCTCTGGTTTTTTGACACACACCTGTTTATAATTACTGTCTCCTTGTATTTAAGCCTGCCCTCTTCCTTTGTTCAGTCTCGATTCGTTGTTTGCTCCACACAACGCTCACGTTGGCATATCTTCTAAGTCTATTCTTGTGCTTATTTTTGGACTCTGGACACCCTGCTAGTTAGCGTTAGCTTCTCGTGCGTTCTGCACGCCTCTTCTTTTGTCTGTTTTACACCAGTGTTCTTTTATTTTTGTATTAAACCAAGCTCCTACCTGCAATTCCTGCCTGTCTGGTCCTTTTGCATCCTGGGGTGACAATACACGTAATCCACAATGCGTTTCCAACGGGACACTTTCTGCACAGTCAGTTGCTACAGAGCTCCAAACTTCATGTGACCTTCAAATTAGCCCACGTACAGCACACAGAGCTTAGAGCAGCTGCATCTAAGCCGTACATCACCAAGTCCAATACACTGGACTTTTGAACAGTGATGAATCTGGCAATCTGATGGGTGATTTTGGGTTTGGAGCTTGCCAGGAGAACTGTACATTTCAGACTGCATTGTGTTGAGTGTGAAATTTGGTGGAGGAGGAATTATGGTGTGGGGTTGTTTTTCAAGAGTTGGGCTTGGTCCCTTAGGAACTTTGAATGCTCCAGGATACCAAAACATTTTGGACAACTCCATGCTCCCAGCCTTTTGGGAACAGTTTGGAGCGGGCCCCTTCCTCTTCCAACATGACTGCGCACCAGGTCCATAAAGACATGGATGACAGACTTAATGGACAATACACCCAAACGCTCTGATAACATTGACATGCAATTTCAAGAAGAAAACGAGTACACAAAGCTTAACGTAAATTGTTTTGTAAATTATTCAATTATATTTTGCAGTCATAAGGGAAAGGTTAATGGAAAGTGACACGTGATAAATGAATAATAAATGAGCACATTTCATAGGTCACTGAAGAGCCACATGTCTGGAATACAACAGCATGCCATAAAATCATAACTTTTATGGACAGAATTTCTAGGCGCTGTCAAGGGATGATGGGTTCCGGTTTGGTGGCCTCGGGATTAGGTCTCTGCGTTTTGCAGATGATGTGGTCTTGATGGCTCCATCTGGGCAAGATCTTCAGCGCCCAATGGATCGGTTGGCAGCCGAGTGTGAAGCGACTGGGATGAGAATCAGCACCTCCAAGTCCGAGTCCATGGTTCTCGCCCGGAAAAGGGTGGAGTGCCATCTCCGGGTTGGGGAGGAGACCCTTCCCCAAGTGGAGGAGCAAATACCCCTCTTTGTCAGTTTACGTGGCTTACCACTTGGTGGCTGAGTTGCTGTTGTTCCCAAATTCTTCCATTTTCTTATAAAAAGGCAGACAGTTGACTTTGGAATATTTAGGAGCGAGGAAATTTCACGACTGGATTTGTTGCACAGGTGGCATCCTTTGACAGTTCCACGATGGAAATCACTGAGCTCCCGAGATGCGGTCCATTCTTTCACAAATGTTTATAGAAACAGTCTCCACGCCTAAGTACTTGATTTTATACACCTGTGGCCGGGCCAAACGATTAGGACACCTGGGATCTTCAGCCCTCACTGGATCGAGCGACCGGAATGAGAATCAGCACCTCCAAGTCCGAGTCCATGGTTCTCATCCGGAAAAAAGGGTGGAGTGCCTTATCCGGAGGAGTGGAGGAGTTCAAGTACCTAGGAGTCTTTTTGACGAGTGAGGGAAGAGTGGATCGTGAGATCGACAGGCGGATCGGTGCGGCCTATTCAGTAATGCGTCCGTTGTATCAGTCCGTTGTGGTGAAGAAGGAGCTGAGCCGGAAGGCAAAGCTCTCAATTTACCGGTCGATCTACATTCCTATCCTTACCTATGGTCATGATCATGGTTTCCTGTGGACGGGACTCTCGCTGCTGTCTTGGATCCGCTTTGAACTGAACTCTCGCGGCTGTGATGGAGCCACTATGGATTGAACTTTCACAGTATCATGTTAGACCCGCTCGACATCCATTGCTTTCGGTCCCCTAGAGGGGGGGGGGGGGGGGGGGGGGGGGTTGCCCACTTCTTAGGTCCTCTCCAAGGTTTCTCATAGTCAGCATTGTCACTGGCGTCCCACTGGATGTGAATTCTCCCTGCCCACTGGGTGTGAGTTTTCTTTGCCCTTTTGTGGGTTCTTCCGAGGATGTCGTAGTCGTAATGGTTTGTACAGTCCTTTGAATCATTTGGGATTTAGGGCTATATAAATAAACATTGATTGATTGATTGATGTTTGGGTCTTGATCGAAAGGATAAGATCACGGGTACAAGTGGCTGAAATGAGTTTCCTCGCCGGGTGGCGGGGCTCTCCCTTAGAGATAGGGTGAGAAGCTCTGTAATCTGGGAGGAGATCAAAGTAAAGCCGCTGTTCCACTACATTGAGAGGAGCAAGATGAGGTGGTTCGGGCGTCTGGTCAGGATGCCACCGAACGCCTACCTAAGGAGGTGTTTCGGGCACGTCCAATAGTTGGGAGGCCACGGGGAAGACCCAGGACACGTTTGGAAGACTATGTCTCCCGGCTGGCCTGGGAACGCCTCGGGATCCCCCGGGAAGAGCTGGACGAAGTGGCTGGGGAGAAAAAAGTCTGGGCTTCCTTGCTTAGTAGGGGTGTGTTAAAAAATTGATTTGAACACGAACCGAATTGAATACGTTGTGCGATTCAGAATTGTTTCTCATTTAAAAAAAATCTTTTTTTAAAGTATTTTAATTTATTTATTAGTTGTTTTTTTTTTTTTTTATCAATCCAACAAAAAATACACAGCAATACCATAACAATGCAATCCAATTCCAAAACCAAACTTGACCCAGCAACACTCAGAACTGCAAATAAACAGCAATTGAGAGGAGACACAAATACGACACAGAACAAACCAAAAGTAGTGAAACAAAAGTTAATATTATCAACAACAGTATCAATATTAGTTATAATTTCAGCATAGCAGTGATTAAAAATCCCTCATTGACATTATCATTAGACATTTATAAAAACAAAACAAAAAAACAATAGTGTCACAGTGGTTTACACTTGCATCGCATCTCATAAGCTTGACAACACACTGTGTCCAATATTTTCACAAAGATAAAATAAGTCATATTTGTGGTTCGTTTAATAGTTAAAACAAATTTACATTATTGCAATCAGTTGATAAAACATTGTCCTTTACAATTACAAAAGCTGTTTTTTTTTTTAAATCTACTACTCTGCTTGCATGTCAGCAGACTGGGGTAGATCCTGCTGAAATCCTATTTATTGAATGAATACAGAATGATTTTGAATCGGAAAAATATTGTTTTTGCAACGAGAATCGAATCGAATCGAAAAAAAATCGACATATTATCGAATCGTGACCCCAAGAATCGATATTGAATCGAATCGTGGGACACTCAAAGATTCGCAGCCCTACTGCTTAGGCTGCTGCCCCCGCGACCCGACCTCGGATAAGCGGAAAAAGATAAAAAGATGGATGGATGGACATTTCATAGGTCACACTGAAGAGCCGCATGTCTGGAATACAATGGCACACCACTTAAAGTGTAAAATATCCATTTGTTTAGTTCAGAGACAAAAAGGCAATCTTAATGAGTAAAAGGAGCAGCTATGTTTGCTTCCATGCTGTCATGACTGTTTTGCACCCTCAAATGAATTCACAGCGAAGCAGCCTGCTCGGGCACCCAATCAGATAAGCTGAGTATTACCCACAATATGACACGCTGTCCTGTTTGTCCTGATGATGCACAGTGGCTGTGCAAAAATGTGACGATAAAGACGGACGATGATAAAGTAGGCCCGGTGTTCTAAAGTCCCTGTTTTAATAATAATAATTACAGTATTTAGTCAGCCACCGATTGTGCAAGTTCTCCCACTTAAAATGATGACAGAGGTCTGTAATTTTCATCATAGGTACACTTCAACTGTGAGAGACAGAATGTGGAAAAAAATCCAGGAATTCACATTGTAGGAATTTTAAATAATTTATTTGTAAATCATGGTGGCCACGGGATTAGGTCTCTGCTTTTTGCAGATGATGTAGTCCTGATGGCTTCATCCGGCCGGGATCTTCAGCTCTCACTGGATCGGTTCGCAGCCGAGTGTGAAGCGACCGGAATGAGAATCAGCACCTCCAAGTCCGAGTCCATGGTTCTCGCCCGGAAAAGGGTGGAGTGCCATCTCCGGGTTGGGGAGGAGACCCTGCCCCAAGTGGAGGAGTTCAAGTACCTAGGAGTCTTGTTCACGAGTGGGGGAAGAGTGGATCGTGAGATCGACAGGCGGATCGGTGCGGCGTCTTCAGTAATGCGGACGTTGTATCGATCCGTTGTGGTGAAGAAGGAGCTGAGCCGGAAGGCAAAGCTCTCAATTTACCGGTCGATCTACGTTCCCATCCTCACCTATGGTCATGAGCTTTGGGTCATGACCGAAAGGATAAGATCACGGGTACAAGCGGCCGAAATGAGTTTCCTCCGCCGGGTGGCGGGGCTCTCCCTTAGAGATAGGGTGAGAAGCTCTGCCATCCGGGAGGAGCTCAACGTAAAGCCGCTGCTCCTCCACATCGAGAGGAGCCAGATGAGGTGGTTCGGGCATCTGGTCAGGATGCCACCCGAACGCCTCCCTAGGGATGTGTTTAGGGCACGTCCAGCTGGTAGGAGGCCACGGGGAAGACCCAGGACACGTTGGGAAGACTATGTCTCCCGGCTGGCCTGGGAACGCCTCGGGATCCCCCGGGAAGAGCTAGACGAAGTGGCTGGAGATAGGGAAGTCTGGGCTTCCCTGCTTAGGCTGCTGCCCCCGCGACCCGACCTCGGATAAGCGGAAGATGATGGATGGATGGATGGATGGATGGTGGAAAATAAGTTTTCGGTCAACCATTCAAAGCTCTCACTGATGGAAGGAGGTTTTGGCTCAAAATCTCATGATACATGGCCCCAGACACTGATCAGGCGGGCCGGTTCTACAATCGGAATGAAACTGGACACACTGGTGACGGTGGCAGAGAAGAGGACTGTTGACAAACTAGTGAGCATCCTGGGTGATGCCAGTCACCCTCTGCATAGCGTTATCAGTAGCCAGAGGAGTCTGTTCAGTTCTAGACTGCTTCATTCCAAGTGCAGGACTAATAGACTCAAAAACTCCTTTGTCCCACACGCCATTAGACTGTACAACTCCTCTCTGGGGCGAGGGGTACAAGGATGATAGGGGATGCAAAACAATGTGCAATACGTTTTCATAACATGGTCACCACTGCCTACTTTGTCTTGTTATATTCTTATTTTACTGTTATATTTTTTATTCCCATTGTTGCTTTTTAGTTTTTGTTCTTATTGTAATATTTCTCTATTTTGTTTCCATTTAAACCCCCATTATTTACTTTTTACTTTTATTTAAATTGATCTCAACTCTGTACACTGCTGCTGGAATTTTAATTTTCCTGAAGGAACTCTCCTGAAGGAATCAATAAAGTATTATCCATCTATCTGTCTAACCATTCATTCTTTTCCTTAACACGGATCAATCGTCCTGTCCCCTTAGCAGAAAAACAGCCCCAAAGCATGATATTTCCACCCCCATGCTTCACAGTAGGTATGGTGTTCTTGGGATGCAACTCAGCATTCTTCTTCCTCCAAACACGACGAGTTGAGTTTATACCAAAAAGTTCTATTTTGGTTTCATCTGACCCCTCTGCTGTATCATCCATGTATCCATTTTGGTATAAACTCAACTCGTCGTGTTTATAAGAAGAGGAATACTGAGTTGCATCCCAAGAACACCATACCTACTGTGAAGTATGGGGGTGGAAACATCATGCTTTGGGGCTGTTTTTCTGCTAAGGGGACAGGACGATTGATCCGTGTTAAGGAAAGAATGAATGGGGCCATGTATCATGAGATTTTGAGCCAAAACCTCCTTCCATCAGTGAGAGCTTTGAATGGCTGACCAAATACTTATTTTCCACCATAATTTAGAAATAAATTCTTTAGAATTCCTACAATGTGATTTGCTGGATTTTTTTTTCACATTCTGTCTCTCACAGTTGAAGTGTACCTATGATGAAAATTACAGACCTCTGTCATCATTTTAAGTGGGAGAACTTGCACAATCGGTGGCTGACTAAATACTTTTTTGCCCGACTGTACAAGCACAGTGGATTATTATCTTCGAGGACGTCGGTGGTGAACATGTGAGGACCGCACGTTCTTAAGTAGCCAGCGAGATCCCCTTTGAACAGAGTGATGAGGGGGACCTTTGCAAACACTAATTCTACACTGCTGCCTGCTAATTTGCCATCTTCCTACACCCACGGAACACTGTCAGCTGCTGTCATCCGCTATGGTGGCCCGTCTCCCGCTTTGATGTCGTGCCAGAGCCACAGACTCACAGTGCCTCTCTCCCTCCTGCAGAGGGGGGGGGGGGGGGGGAAGCAACCGAATGCAGGTGTTGGCGGCTCTCCACTGCATTAGGTACACTTCGACAGCTGGTGACCAATTATTGTGTTCTCCAGATGGCGAACCCAATACAGTTGAGCGCACCTTAGCTTTGCATTTCTAAGCATGAGTGTGGACCAGTGACGTGCTGTCAGGGGAGGCAAGTGAGGCAGTGCCTCACCTGCTCCCAGGCGGCTTAACCATGACATGTTCCAAAACGAAGTAATAAAATATAATACGTTTTTGCTTTCTATGTGATTTTGGTGTGGTTCCTGTATATTTTTATAATTTTCATGGTCAAAATCGCGGAAATTCCATGTTTCCTGATCAAAACAATGCAGCATGGCGTAGTGGGTAGAGCGGCCGTGCCAGAAAGCTGAGGGTTGCAGGTTCGCTTCCCACCTATTGACATCCAAATCGCTGCCGTTGTGTCCTTGGGCAGGACACTTCACCCTTTGCCCCCGGTGTCGCTCACACTGGTGAATGAATGATGAATGAATGATAGATGGTGGTCGGAGGGGCCGTAGGCGCAAACTGGCCGCCACGCTTCCGTCAGTCTACCCCAGGGCAGCTGTGGCTACTGATGTAGCTTACCACCACCAGGTGTGAATGAATGATGGGTTCCAACTTCTCTGTGAGCGCTTTGAGTATCTAACAATAGAAAAGCGCGATATAAATCTAATCCATTATTATTATTATTATTAAGTGAGGCAGACACAGGCGGTGCCTCCACGGCTACACACAGTGTGTATTGGGCGTGTGCGTGCGAGGGGGCGCATGCTTGTTGACACCTGGAAAAGGCAGGTTTTGAGGCAGCAAGTACCTCTGCCTCAAGGGAGGAGGCGATATATTGTCAACTTGCAGTTCAATGCCTCGGCAGTACTCTGACTCTGAAGTGGGGGCGCTCAAGCTAGCAGACACAGGTCTCACCCGCGGAAGCCAGCATTTTTTTCTTTTCTTTTTTTTTAACTGTATTTATAACAAAAATGGCATTTTTATTCGAGTAAGCCAGCGTTTGGGGGTGTTTTTTGTCAGATGCAAAAATATTGTTTAATTTCTTGGAATGAAATTGAATTAAATGAATGTTTCTGCCAATTTGGAGGATTATATAATGTACCCAAGATTAAATACTTCTCTAAACTGGACTTTAAAGGGGAACATTATCCCAATTTCAGAATGGTTAGAACCAATAAAAATCAGTTTCCAGTGACTTATTTTATTTTTCGAAGTTTTTTTCAAAATTTTACCCGTCCCGGAATATCCCTAAAAACAGCTTTAAAGTGCCTGATTTTCGCTATATGCGAAGCCGCTGTCCATTTCCCTGTGTTTGTCATTTTTGTTTGGTGTGGGTTCACAGTGTGGTGCATATTTGTAACAGTGTTAATGTTGTTTATACGGCCACCCTCAGTGTGACCCGTATGGCTGTTGACCAAGTGCGCCTTAGTTAACAATCAATCCACTATCTTGCTCTCTCTGTCTCTGCCCCTCCCTCACAAAAGCAGGGGCTGGAATTTAGCCACTAGCTAGTTAGCAATGTCTTAAAGCACCTCTTCCTGAGGGCGTTTCAGTGTAATAATTTCACCTTCTATTGTTATTTTTTAAGCCAAAATGCGTCCGTTCTCCCTTTTCTGTCTACACACTGTGTCAGTTTGTAAGTACTCTGTGATTGTGCAATGCCGAACATGCTCGTCTGCTCGTAAACCAGCAATGACACGACCTGACGATGACGGGGGTGCAGAATAGTACCAGATATAATTCATTAGAATCGCGGTACTATACTAATACCGGTACACGAGGCTTTGACATTGGCTGCCTTTTGCTCGATTGTAAAAAAATATGCCAAGAGTCAATTTGTTTTGGGGCTATTTCTTTTCATAGGGTTACCCTCCAGAGAACAGTGAACTACCAGTGGATCATCTAAACATGCATTTGACTGTATCAACCTTCATTAAGACCCCCACTCTGCTCTTGAGCGTGGCAAAAATGTGAATATAAGGAGTTCAATTTCCACGCGGGTAAACACATCCCATAGGGCTCATAAGCGGAGCCAGGTGGTGACCTGGAGGAGATGAATGCTTAAGCTTTCACCCCGCAGGAGTTTGGCACTCGCACAACAGAAAATAGAGGCCTTCCTATCCGCGCGGTCACTGTCTGGCCATTGCTGCCAATGTTCAAGCCACTCCAATACCGGCCACTCCAAGTGATGACTTACAAGCGTTAAAATCCCACTAGATGTGTTCACAGATTCAACGGAACCTACCCAGTCAAATGCGGGACGCTGGGCAACCTCTGATTTGTTTGATGGATTTTTTTTCCCATTGGAAATAATGGAAATAATTAATCACAGGGCGACACTATTGCCATCATGTAAGTAAGTACCACTGATAGTCACACACACACAAGGTGTGGTGAATTACCCTCTGCATTTGGCCCATCTGTGAGCAGCAGTAGTGGAATCATTTTGCTGACTTAACCCCCAATTCCAACCCTGGATGCCAAGCAGGGAGGTAATGGGTCCCATGTTTATAGTCTTTGGTATGACTTGGTCGGGGTTTGAACTCACAACGTACCGATCTGAGGGCGGACTCTCGAACCACATGGTACTAGGCCTGGGCGATATGGCCGAAAAATAAAATCCCAGACACAAACAAGTCCATTCACGATTTTTTTCCAATTTTTTTCCCATACTTTTTAAAGAAACCAATTGAATACAAATGGCAGAGATAATTCAAACAAGGTCTTTGATTTGATCAAAAACTTGTAGTTTGAAATGAGACTGCGTAGACTGCATCTTACTCCTAACAAAATTCTAATTTGTATTTAGATTTCTTAGGGTTTTTTTTTGTTTGTTTGTTTTGTTTTTTTAAATTAGTTTATTTCAAAGGGGACAATGCAATTTCATATATATATATATATATATATATATATATATATATATATATATATATATATATATATATATATATGTGTGTGTGTATACATATATATAAACACACACATTTATGTGTTTGCAGGTATATATATATATATGTCTTTGCATGTGTATATACATGTATATACACACAAACACACACATATATATATGTATATATATATATAAATATATGTACATATATATATATATATATGTGTGTATACATATATATAAACACACACATTTATGTGTTTGCAGGTGTACATATATATATATATATATATATGTCTTTGAATGTGTATATATATGTATATACACACAAACACACACATATATATATGTATATATATATATATATATATATATATATATATGCGCATGTGTGTGTGTGTATGTGTGTGTGTGTGTGTGTGTGTGTGTGTGTGCAATGCTCGCCAGGAATGATGTTACTGTTATGTTGTTGTTTGCTATAAAAAAAATAAAAATAAAGAGAACGCTCTGCAAAACTGTCATCTTTTCCACGGGTCAATTCAAGTTGCTTGGGGGTATTGATGGATGGCAAAGCTCCAGACATTCTGCAGTGTTGCCGTTCAGCAGCCACTACGTGTCTCCAATCATTTGATCAACTTTATTTCCTTCTACTCCTCTAGAATGACATAATATACTGTTTGTTTGTTTTTTTGACATTACTACAACACCCCCTTATCAGCAGTTTGCGTGCAGATTTTTTTAAATAATACATTTCCCATATGAAAAAAAAAAATGCCAGCAGACACCAAAATGAATCAATTGAGTTTGTTTTAATTAGTACAATAAAGGGGAACTGCACTTTTTTAAAATGTTGCCTATCTTTCACAGTCCTTATGTAAGACAAGAACATGTTTTCTTTTTTTAATTTATTTAAAAAATTAAATAAATGCGGGCAAAAGTTGCTTAAAATGGAGCCTATTAGAGTCATTCTATTCTGCCTACAAAGCGCTTAAAAACACCCAAACTCCTCGATTAAGGTCTTACATACAGGCTGTGAGTATATGTATTTTAATAATGGGCACATTTAAAATAACATGTAATATTTACGTATTTCGCTCATTTTAAGCAAGCGCGGCACATTAATTTTAAAATTGAATTTGTCATTTCATCACAATAGTCACTTTTTTCATTAAGATCACTGATTATTACTCTATCAGACTTCATGAGAGCCAACGATAATAATAAAACATCACTTACTGTACAATGTCTGTTGTCATTAGGATTGTCGACTGCTAAGATTCCATTTAGATGAAGAAAATAAAAAGTGTGGTAGAGGCAAGCGTCTTTTCGTGTCTTTCTTGCCCTTTCCGGGTCTAAATTGGCTGGCAAAGTGTACCAACGTGTTCACTGATGTCCCGAGAGGCATTATTTATGATCTAGAATAAACTTTCAGAAGCTCAGATGTGAAATTGGTGCAAAATTAGTGCCGTTGAGCTAAATGTGATGGTTTTCTGACACAGACTTTTTTCTTCAGCATTGTCCACACGTTTAAGTCAGGACTTTGGATAGGCTATTCTAATGACCCCAAACACACGTCAAAAGTGGTAAAGGAATGGCTGAATCAGGCTAGAATGAAGGTTTTAGATCAGCCTTCCCAAAGTCCTGCCTTAAACATGTGGACAATGCTGAAGAAACAAGTCCATGTCAGAAAACCAACACATTTAGCTCCACTGCACCAAATGTGTCAAGAGGAGTGGTCAAAAATTCAACCAGAAGCTTGTGGATGGCTACCAAAAGCACCTTATTGCAGTGAAACTTGCCAAGGGACATGTGTTTGAATAATTGTGTATATATTATCTCACTAACCTTAGTATGCTTAACGTCCGTTACCTTAGTTATTAGCTATTGTGCTCAAGTTAGACTTTTTTGAATCCATGCAAGGACAAAACTTCTTGTCTGAGGGTTAGCCTCAGCCACAGATGTTATCTTTGTTTTAGCCGCTAACAGCCAAGGACTTCAAGGACCTCAACTAAGATGACAGAATGCAGACGAAGCAGAGACTTCAAGGACCTCAACGAAGACAAGATGACAACACGCAGACGAAGCAGAAACAAGGCGAAATCGCAAGGCCCCCGGCCCATTCCGTCACGTACTGTGCATCCTGGACCTGCTTTGCACTCCTTTTAGAGGCGGCCTCAGTGATGTTGACTATGGAACTCGTAGGGCTAGACTGTGACTAAGTGTGCAGCGCCGTGCGTTCTCCTCATGAGCTAAATTGAATTCTGTCCCTGCATGATTCCTTGCTTCTTGTCTGTTTAATAAATGTCATCAGTGTTTGAACCTGACAACATGTAAACAAATATTAACATTACTGGATGTATACTTTCGACACAGCAGATTTGCTCACATTTTCAGCAAGACCCATAATAAATTCATCAAAGATCCAAACTTCATGAATGTTTTTTCGTGACCTACAAGTATGTGCTCCAACACTCTAACACAAAAAAATATGAGTTGTAGAAATTATTGAAAACTCAAGACAGCTATGACATTATGTTCTTTACAAGTTAATGTAAACTTTTGACCATTACTGTACATATAAAGCCAGGTAAGCTAAATTGATAGTGCTGTCTATTTTGCGTGTGCTTTCAAGTTTGCACATGTTTTAACACATACTAACTTTCACAGATCAGGCCAAACGTCTTAACTTCCAAAGGGCGATTTGGGTCAGCAATGTGCTTACTGCGTATCACAGTGTAAAAAGAAGCTAGCCACAGTGCAAAATATAGTTGGTAAATTTATGAATTCATACAGCCTTTCCGCTTAACTAGAGCAAACCTCACGGGGGTTGCAAAATGACATGCAAGAGGCTCAGAGTTGTCGGAGAGTGTCTTGTTTGTTTGGGAGTGATAGAATCCAGTATTATCATATAAACCATGTAGAGCTGAAAGCTGTCGCTGCACGAATTTCAATATGTCCGCTATTCCACTTCTGGGATCAGAGGCAAAGGCTGCACAGAATTTGATTCATGCACATTCCTAACTCCAACATTTCAACCAGAGACTCATTTCTGTGGTCCTCTCTGTTTTCACAAACTACAATCATAGTCTTTACTAGAGATGTCCGATAATGGCTTTTTTGCCCATATCTGATAGTCGGATATTGTCCAACTCTTAATTACCGATTCCGATATCAACCGATACCGATATTTACAGTCGGGGAATTAACACATTATTATGCCTAATTTTGTTGTGATGCACCGCTGGATGCATTAAACAATGTAACAAGGTTTTTCAAAATAAATCAACTCAAGTTATGGAAAAAAAAATGCCAACAGGGAACTGCCATATTTATTAATGAAGTCACAAAGTGCATTATTTGTTTTAACATGCCTCAAAACAGGAGCTTGGAATTTGGGACATGCTCTCCCTTAGAGAGCATGAGGAGTTTGAGATGGGCGGGGTTGAGTTTTGTTTTTTTTGCTAGCGGGGTGTATATTGTAGCATCCCGGAAGAGTTAGTGCTGCAAGGGGTATTTGTTCTGTTGTGTTTATGTTGTGTTACGGTGCGGATGTTCTCCCAAAATGTGTTTGTCATTCTTGTTTGGTGCGGGTTCACAGTGTGGCGCATATTTGTAGCAGTGTTAAACTTGTTTATACGGCTTCCTGTGCACTTAAATTTGACTTTAGGGTTTTACTACTTAGGTATAAAATACTACATGGTCTACCTCAGTGGTTCTTAACCTTGTTGGAGTTACCGGACCCCACCAGTTTCATATGCGCATTCACCAAACCTTCCTTTCTTTTCAAATTCAAGACAAAGTTATATGTTTTTGGTAACACTTTTGTAACGCCCGTTCGGCATCGATGTACCGGGTTCGATTCCCTCGTGGGTGCGTCAAACGAAGAACACAACAAAGGTAGAATCTAACAAATGTATTAACAAAAGGTGAGCTCTGAACAAAAACACTGGAGCTATAAAATAGGGAAACAAAAGACGCTAGCGTGAAAGCTAGGAAATATAAAGAACTAAGACTTGGCATGAAGGCATAAAACGTAAAAACAAAAATGATTAGCATGTGAGCTAAAGATGACTAGGTGGCTGAGCTAATGAGCTAGCGAGAAAAGCATACCAGACGTTACGTGGCGTGAAAACAAACTAGAGTCCCAGATAGAATAAACAGAAGAGGCTGGCTTATAAAGGGAAGGTGATTAACAGAGAACAGATGTGCAGGAACTGGGAGTAGCAGCTGAAATTAATAAGTAACCATGGTGATGGACTAAACGGGAAATAAACGGATCAAACGAAGAATGAGAACAAAGATGGAAAAATAAACAATAAATATGTGAAGATCCGAGTCACGGATCGCAACAACTTTAATACGGGGAACATATTGTAAGTAACAAAGACTTAATCTAGAGTTTTTTGGACACTCGGGGAACATATTCTAAGTAACAAAGACTTAATTTAGAGTTATTTGGTTAGGGTTCAGGTTAGGGTTAAATAAGCCCATTCCGAATAAGGCATTAATAAGTACTTAATAATGACTTGTTAAGAGCCAATGTGTTACTAATTTGCATGTTAATAAGAAACTAATTGATGGTGAATATGTGTTCCCCATACTAAAGTGTTATCAAGTTCAAACAACAAAACCAACACAGTGCATAAACTCACAACAAATTACACACCTGCAAATCAGTCTGACTTCTGCTGTTGCTGTATCTGTAATACGCCGATAGGTAGAAGTTTTTATTTACACGATGAGTCGGGTGTGTTTTGACCTCCGCCGAACCCCTGAGCCCGACTCACCGAATCCCTAGGGTTCGATCGAACCCAGGTTAAGAACCACTGGTCTAGCTCCATCCGATTTTGCCGATTGTATTGTACCATAAGTCCCGGCAAGAAATCTGTGTTTAAAGAACTCTGGCTTATTAGTGATTCCCAGAGCCCAAAAAACGTCCGCGGGCTATAGAGCGTTTTTTATTCGGGCTACGGTACTCTGGAAAGCCCTCCCGGTAACAGCTAGAGATGCTACCTCAGTAGAAGCATTTAAATCCCATCTTTGTATCCTCTAGCCCAGGGGTGCCCATTACGTCGATCGCGAGCTACCAGTCGACCGCGGGGGGTGTGTCAGTCGATCTCCAGCCAGGCTTTTAAAAAAAATAGACGTAAAAATTAGTGATCATCAATCTTCACCAAGACGTCACTTAAATGACATTCACGGTACCGGAGGGTCTTGTGAGATGACGCTGGCTGCTGCAAGATCATTATTATGAAAATATGACCGAGAGGAAGGCGAGAAACACTTTTTATTTCAACAGACTCTCGCGCCGTACCTTCCGTCAAAACTCTAAAGGCTGACTGCACATTTCCTATCTTCACAATAAAAGCCCTGCTTCATGCTGCCTGCGCTAACTAAATACAGAGTCTCGGAAAACTGGCGTGCACAAGCGATCCCTCAGAAAGCTGGCGTGCACATCACTTGTGCACGCCAGCTTTCCGAGACTCTTATTTTGTTAGCGCAGGCAGCATGAAGCAGGGCTTTTATTGTGAAGATAGGAAATGTGCAGTCGGCCTTTTGAGTTTTGACGGAAGGGACGGCGCGAAAGTCTGTTGAAATAAAAAGTGTTTCTCGCCTTCCTCTCTGTCATTTTTTCATAATAATGAACTGGCAGCTGCCAGCGTCATCTCACAAGACCCTCGGGTGCCGTGAATGTCAATCAAGCAAGCTACGGAATTTGCCGCCAATTTTTTTCTTGTTAAGTGTATGGAAGCTGGATGAATTAGATGCGAAAAACCAACCACTTTCATGTGGTATTGTACAGAAAGGACAACTTTTTTTCTCCTCCATTTGAAAATGTGGGCGTTATCATCATAACTGTCTGATTCCAATCAATGCAAGTCATCAGAATCAGGTAATACACCAACTTATATTCTTGTCCTTGTGAAAGAAAGACATCCATATGTGTTACACGTGCTTGTATTATCATTAAACACAAATAACTTGTTTACAAAAATGTCTCTTTCATAAATAAACAAATATAAATGATATATATAAATGAGGTAGATCCCCTCGAGTGGGTCAATTGAAAAGTAGCTCGCCTGCAGAAAAAGTGTGGGCACCCCTGCTCTAGCCTTTTGAACAGACCCCCCTTAAAGACTAGTTGATCTGCCATTTATTTTCTGCACTGCACGAAGGAGAAGGGGGGGCACAGCTCTGCGCTGCTGACCTGTCTCCGCTCGGGATTGTCTGCTGCTGGCCCCACTACGGACTGGACTCATACTATTATGTTAGATCCACTATGGACTGGACTCTCACAATATTATGCTAGAGTCACTCGACTAGGGGTTTCTCTTTGTCCCATTGGGTTGAGATGTTCCTTGCCCTGATGTGGGAATCTGAGCCGAGGATGTCGTTGTGGTTTGTGCAACCCTTTGAGACACTCGTGATTTAGGGCTATGTAAGTAAAAACCGATTGATTGATTGACCAAGTCATGCATGCCGATGTTTTGGTTGGGATCTGGCGTGGATGAATGGGTGAATAATTGTTGGTCTGTGATTGACAGGAGACCAATTAAGGGTATGCTTGGTCTGTCGAATAGGCCTAACCTCACCCGGTGAGCTGTGGAAAGGGATACTGAAAATTGATAGACGGGGTGAAACAGCCATGTGTCCTGGATCTGTGCTGTACTGGAAAAAAAAAAACGGTTGATTCCTGTTATCTATTGACTGACCAGCCCCGTGTCCCCTTTGAGGTCAATGGGAATCGCCAAAGCTGACCTCACACCAGAAAACAAAGTGCTTGTGGGCCAGAGTAGCAGTCAATAAACGTGATGCTTATTGACTTAGAACTGGTCACTCATGTGTGATGATGAGCCTGGTTGTCTGCAAAGACCACAATAGATACCAGAGGCCATTGATATGTGCTCTCCGGGTTTAATAGTACAGCTGGCGATTGTTTACGCACTATAATGTCATGAGAGAATCAGAGTTTTTCTTTGCAAGCAGACTATTACTTAAAAAAGCAGAGCATCAATTAGCTGGGGAATGGCCAGAATCCTGAGGAGTGGAAGGTAAATAAAACAACCAGGTAAAAAGACAACTAAAAGTTTGGCAGAACCCCTTTTTCATCAAACCTACGCTGCAAAAAGTCACTGTTCAAAAACGAGAAAAAAATACAAAAATGAGCGATATTTTTTTTAGCAAAATTATCTGCCAATAGAACAAGAAAATGTGACTTTCCAAAACAAGTAAAATTAGCTGACCTCAATGAAGCCAAAAATACCTCAAAATATGTACATTCTCACTACTAAAAACTGTACTACTATACGAGTACGTATTTTCTTTTATTTCATTGAAAATAAAACAGCAAAGTCCATTTGGCTGTCATCTGTTTTAATTGTGAGACACATCCATCCATCCATTTTCTACCGCTTATTCCCTTTTTGGGGTCGCGGGGGGTGCTGGCGCCTATCTCAGCTACAATCGGGCGGAAGGCGGAGTACACCCTGGACAAGTCGCCACCTCATCGCAGTGCCAAAACAGATAGACAGACAACATTCACACTCACATTCACACACAATTGTGTCAAAGTCATGATTTTTTTTTTCATGCTTGAAATAAGAAATTTTTACTTTAAAACAGGGGTCTCAAACTCAATTTACCTGGGAACCACTGGATGCAGAAACTGGGTGAGGCTGGGCCGCAAGAAAAGATTTCTTAAAAAAAAAATCTCACATGCACTTTTTAATGAATTCACCTTTTTGAATTGGCTTTCCCACCCTAGCAAGATACTTGCCAACTCTTGCGATCTTTCCGGTAAACACCCGAAAATCACTGCCCCTCCCGACAATCTCCCGGGGCAATCATTCTCCCGGTTTTCACCCGGAGAACAATATTGAGGGTGTGCCTGTACAACCTGCCGTTTCGTCCGCTTTTCCACCATAAAAACCGTGTGCGGGCCCAGTCACATATTGTATGAGGCTTCTGCAGACCCACAGGAGTGACTGCAAGACATAGTTGATCAACGGCCATACAGGTCACACTGAGGATGGCCGTAAAAACTACTTTAACACTGTTACAAATATGCGCCACACTGTGAACCCACACCAAACAAGATTGACAAACACATTTTGGGGAAACATCCGCACCGTAACACAACATAAACACAACAGAACAAATACCCAAAATCCAATGCAGCCATTACTCTTCCAGGTTAAAATAGCAGGCGGGTTTGGGGGGTGCGGGGGTGTATATTATCATTATTATCGACCCCCCTTTTGCTTTATTCTTTTTATTTTCCTATTTTTTATGATGTTAGATCTGTGTTGTTGTTGTTGTGGACAAGTGTTGTAAATTAGTTTTGGCTACAAACTCTATGATGCATGAATTGGATAACGGTTTCAGATATCTATGTCTCTGTATCGGTCCCTATTTCAAATAAACCTTTGTGTATATATATATATATATATATATATATATATATATATATATATATATATATATATATATATATATATATATATATATATATATATAAGCGGTAGAAAATGGATGGATGGATATATATATATATATATATATATATATATATATATATATATATATATATATATATATATATATATATATATATATATATATATATATATATATATATATATATATATATATATATATATATATATATATATACGTCCTTGGACAAATGAGGACTTTGAATATGACCGATGTATGATCCTGTAACTACTTGGTATCCGATTGATTTCAAAATTTGTGGTATCATCCAAAACTGATGTAAAGTATCAAACAACAGAAGAATAAGTGATAATTACATTTTAACAGAAGCATAGATAGAACATGTTGAAAGAGAAAGTAAGCGGATATTTCCAGTAAATGAGCAAGTAGAATAATAATTAATTTTCTACCACTTGTCCTTAATAATTTTGAAATGACACATTATATTACTGCATACAGCAGCATCTAAATTAGGAGTCTTTGTTTGCTTACTTACTAATAAGAGACAAGTTGTCTTGTTTGTTCACTATTTTATTTAAGGACAAACTTGCAGTAATAAACATATGTTTAACGTACAGTTAGATTTTTTGTTAAAATAAAATCAATAATGCAATTTTTGGTGGTCCCCTTTGTTTAGAAAAGTACCAAAAGGTACCGAAAAGTATCGAAATAATCTTGGTACCGGCACCGGTACCAAAAACACTATTCCCTACACATGGGGTAAATCATGACCAGTCCCAAGCCGTGATGAATGAAATGAAAACTAAACCCACAAATCAACCAAATGACTTGATGTTTAATCCCTGGTGGGAGGAGCCAAAATAAAAACTATTTTTATTATTGTCATGATATGTTAAGTAACTTTTCAGTTTATCGACACCCACCAAGGAGTTTATGTTTTTTTGTTTTTTTTATCCCACCTGTTTATCTGTCTGTGACAAGGATTACACAAAAAGTTGGTCTCGTATGATTTATTGTGGGAAGTCATTGTTCTCAGATTAACAGATTATTTGTTTTGGTAAAAATGAGGTCAAGGTTTTAAAATAATGTCCAAATTTTTTTTTTTTTTGGTCCATAATTTTTGCTTCATTCTATGAATCTTTGGAGTCTTGCATAGGCAGCCTGTATACTTTTTTTTTTTAGCGGTCAATGCAAGTATTTAAATAAGAAAATGTCAAAAGTGTGGGTCTAGTCATGTCATCATTTGAGTTAAATGGAATAAATGTGACAATCCCGCTGTTATATAAATACAGTAGAAATGGGGGGAAATAATAGATTTTTAGATGCATCGAAATTCGGACATGGACAATTATGAAATCAATTAGTAAACGTCAATAATCGATTTATTTATTGTAAGTAAAGTAATTCCGACAGTTATCAAATGTGTCTGACTGCCGTGAACCAGAACCACAGAACTTTCATCCAGAAGGTCTTATCTTTGTCCATGTGATGTCAGATGAAACACAACTTGAGCTGGTTGGCCACAATACCCAGCAATATGTTTGGAGGAGAAAAGGTGAGGCCTTTAATCCCAGGAACACAATTCCTACCGTCAAGCATGGTGGTGGTAGTATTATGCTCCGGGCCTGTTTTGCTGCCAATGGAACTGGTGCTTTACAGAGAGTAAATGGAACAATGAATGAGGAAGATTACCTCCTAATTCTTTAGGTCAACCTAAAATCATCAGCTCGGAGGTTGGGTTTTGGGTGCAGTTTGGTATTCCAACAGGACAATGACCCCAAACACACATCAAAAGTGGTAAGGGAGTGGTAAGAGAGTGGCTAAATCAGGCTAGAATTAATGTTTTAGAACGGCCTTCCCAAAGTCCTGACAAACGTTTGGAACATGCTGAAGAAACAAGTTCATTGTCACGGCCAGGGTGCATTCCAGTTCGTCCTCAAATTTGTGTCCTGACGAGCGAACCGTGGGCCACCCCCACAGGGTATCTCTCTCCGTTGTGGGCATGCCTCGTCGTACCTGCAGACAATCTGCAATCAGCGCACCTGCCCGTAATGAGCGAGCGGCCTTCATAAGCACGCACAACCTGCCATGCCTGGCCGGAATATAGTCTTCTGTACCGTAAGCCGATACCCAGCTTTATGCTCTCTCTGTCCTGATCTCTGTGCTTTCCCTGCGTTGATTGTCGTGTCCCCCCTCACCCCACAGTTCCCTGTGTGGATCCCCGAGTCAAGCTGTACATCTTGTGCTCCTGGATCTTCCCTGCCTCCCACGCGCTTCCTGGTTCTGGACTTCTCTCTTGCCCCCGGACTACAACGACTCGCTCCTGCCTCTAAACCCCGCTTCTGCCCCTGGACAACTCTGCCTGCCTTCCCCTTGTCAGACAGCACTGTTCCTCTCAACACGCACCTCCAACAGTTACGGTAAAACGCTCCGGTTACATTTTACACATAGTCTGAAAACCATACACACTCATATGTTGCTGTTGTTGGCATCCGTAAGTCTCGGAAGACAAAGGATTAGTTGGTCATGCAGCGTCTGCTGTGGCTGTACAGACCTACACGGGAGTGACAGTCTCTGTTGGACTTGGTGCATTTGTAATTTGTAGGTGGAGTCAGCTACAGGATGTAGTTGCTTACTCTTTCTCTGAGCTCGCTTCTCATCTGCAAGCTGGCGGAGTTTTGCCTCACCAGCTTTCAGTCCAGTATTCACAGTATGTCTCTAGCTGGATCCGTCCTGAGCAAGCTCTTCTCAGGTGATCAGGTCCATGTCGGGCGCTTTCAGATCACGCTTGCAGACATCCTTGAAGCCGAGATGTGACCGTCCCGTTGTCCTCTTGCCGGCGGCAAGCTCTGCATAGAGGATGTCTTTGGGGATCCGGCCATCGTCCATTCGACGCACATGGCCCAGACATTGAAAGGCGACGCTGACGAAGGAAAGTGACCATGCCATACCATATATATGGTCTGTAGATATAATACAGATCTCAGAGCTACATACCGGCCCCTGGTGTCTGTTGCCGTCACCTCCCCTTAGGCAAAACATAACATTCATGTCAGAAACCAACACATTTAGCTGAACTGCACCAATTTCTGTAAAGAGGAGTGGTCAAAAATTCAACCAGAACCTTGTGGATGGTTAACAAATGTGTCTTATTGCTGTGAAACTTGCCAAGCGACATGTAAGCAAATATTAACATTGCGGTATGTATACTTTTGACCCAGCAGACTGGGTTACATTTTCAGTAGACCCATAATAAATTCTTAAAAGAGCCAAACTTCATGAATGTTTTTTTTTGTGACCAACAAGTATGTGCTCCATTCACAAAATAAAGAGTTGTAGAAATGATTGGAAACTCAAGACAGCCATGACATTAGGTTCTTTACAAGTACACGTCAACTTTTGACCACGACCGTAAGTTCCAGTTTTTCACACATTTCCATGAATGTAATATATGTGATGGGAATGGTCCGCTCCCTGTATGATCAGTGTCAGAGCTTGGTCCGCATTGCTGGCAGTAAGTCGGTCACGTTTCCAGTGGGGGTTGGACTCCGCCAAGGCTGTCCTTTGTCACCGATTCTGTTCATAACTTTTATGGACAGAATTTCTAGGCGCAGTCAAGGCATTGAGGGGTTCCGGTTTAGTGTCTGCAGGATTAGCTCTCTGCTTTTTGCAGATGATGTGGTCCTGATGGCTTCATCTGACCGGGATCTTCAGCTCTCACTGGATCGGTTCGCAGCCGAGTGTGAAGCGACCGGAATGAGAACCAGCACCTCCAAGTCCGAGTCCATGGTTATCGCCCGGAAAACGGTGGAGTAACATCTCCGGGTTGGGGAGGAGACCCTGCCCCAAGTGGAGGAGTTCAAGTACCTAGGAGTCTTGTTCACGAGTGAGGGAAGAGTGGATCTCGAGATCGACAGGCGGATTGGTGCGGCGTCTTCAGTAATGCGGACGTTGTTTAGATCCGTTGTGGTGAAGAAGGAGCTGAGCCGGAAGGCAAAGCTCTCAGTTTACCGGTCGATCTACGTTCCCATCCTCACCTATGGTCATGAGCTTTGGGTCATGACCGAAAGGATAAGATCACGGGTACAAGCGGCCCAAATGAGTTTCCTCCGCCGGGTGGCGGGGCTCTCCCTTAGAGATAGGGTGAGAAGCTCTGCCATCCAGGAGGAGCTCAAAGTAAAGCTGCTGCTCCTCGACATCGAGAGGAGCCAGATGAGGTGGTTCGGGCATCTGGTCAGGATGCCACCCGAACGCCTCCCTAGGGAGGTGTTTAGGGCACGTCCAACCGGTAGTAGGCCACGGGGACGACCCAGGACACGTTGGGAAGACTATGTCTCCCAGCTGGCCTGGGAACGCTTCAAGATCCCCTGGGAGGAGCTAGACGAAGTGGCTGGGGAGAGGGAAGTCTGGGCTTCCCTGCTTAGGCTGCTGCCCGACCTCGGATAAGCGGAAAATGATGGATGGATGGATGGGAATTTCTTAATAAAAATGCACCGTTTTTACAAGCTGAAAGTGATAAACGCTTATTTAGTGAAACAAAAACCAATGTAAAATTGCATCCATATGCATAAACTAAACACACATCTAAAAATCGATTTTTAAATCGAATTGTAGCCCCTTAATCATAATCGAATCATGAGGTGGCCCAAGATTCCCACCTCTAGAAGTGGGCGAAATGCAATTGGCTACCGACCAGGCAAAACAGAGGCATGCATTCATTATCTTTCCAGTGGGAAAGCTGCAGTTAATGTTTAACTGCTCTCAGCACTTAATGTGGAACTTATCCTAGCGAGGCAAAAGCAGTAATTTAAAAAAAAACAGGTATCCACAGAATTGATGTAAACAGTGCTTAGAGGTGCAGACTCTTTAATCATGCAATCATTAATTGTGATTAGACACAGTGCTGTACATTCATTGTTGTAACTCTGTGGTTATCTTTCTATGGATGCAGGGTGATTTACTGGTGACCATGCTCCAGTGGAGTGGAGTCACCTTTTCCCTCAAAGTCAGCTTCTCGAGATTCTGAACAGGATAAAGGGGGATAGAAATTTATGATACCCATTTCACAAATAAGACTTCGCTTTAACTCCACATTTTTTGGGCTTGTAATGTAGACATGCTGACTTCTACCAGACGGTAACTAAATACCTTACAGTATTTTTTTTAAAAGTAACCCACATTCATGCAATTCAGTGGCGCCCTGGTTTTTGTACACCCCGCTTTTCATAAGATTGTTTTGCCGTTAAGTGCTGCCTTACGCCACTATGTGAAGTACACTATATTGCTAAAAGTATTTGGCCACCTGCCTTGACTCACATATGAAGTTAAAGTGCCATCCCATTCCTAACCCATAGGGTTCAATATGATGTCGGTCGACCTTTTGCAGCTATTACAGCTCCCACTCTTCTGGGAAGGCTGTCCACAAGGTCGCGGAGTGTGTTTATAGGAATTTTCGACCATTCTTCCATGTGCAGGTTCCATGGACCACCAAGGAAGGACATTCTTGAGCAGGTTTGACTCTTGTTTATTTTTTCAAATAAAGGTCGGGTCGCATTTCAGCTCTTCCTTCTCCACTGCTCGCTCTTCGGTCCGCTCTTCAGTCGGCCGCGTCTTCGTCTGCCTCTTGCTCCCCGTCTCTCGTGCGCTGCATGTGCTGCGGGCTCTTCAACTCCTTCTGCCCAGTTCTCTCCTCCTCCTCCCCTTTTATGCCTCGAGAGGATATACATTAATTGCGTCCAGGTGCGCGATCCACGCACCTGATCTCGCTTGTAGCGTCGCTCCCGGCACGCCACGCCTCGCCGCTGGCACGCATTCTCCGCCTCCTAGCCGCCATCTTGGGCCGGGCTCCAGCATGCCCTGCCGCTCTGTCGGACCGTTGGCTCCGCCTCTCCACAAGCGCATTGGTGAGGTCACACACTGATGTTTTTCGAAAAGGCCTGTCTCTCAGTGTCCGTTCTAATTCATCCCTAAGGTGTTCTATCGGGTTCAGGTCAGGACTCTGTGCAGGCCAGTCAAGTTGATCTACACCAGACTCTGTCATCCATGTCTTTAAGGACCTTGCTTTGTGCACTTGTGGTCATGTTGGAAGAGGAAGGGGCTCGCTTGAAACTGTTCCCACAGGGTTGGGAGCATGGAATCATCCAAAATGTTTTAATGTCCTGGAGCATTCAAAGTTTCTTTCACTGTAACTAAGGGGCCAAGCCCAACTCCTGAAAAACAACCCCATACCATAATTCCTGTTGAACAACTTAAGATGTACATCAAGCAAGAATGGGAAATAATTCCACCTGAAAAGCTTCAAAAAATTGGTCTCCTCAGTTCCCAAATGTTTACTGAGTGTTGTTAAAAGGAAAGGCCATGTAACACAGTGGTAAAAATGCCCCTGTGTCAACTTTTTTGCAATGGGTTGCTACCATTAAATTCTAAGTTATTTGCAAAAAAAGAAACAAATTTCTCAGTTCGAACATTAAGTATCTTGTCTTTGCAGTCTATTCAATTGAATATAAGTTGTAAAGGATTTGCAAATCATTGTATTCTGTTTTTATTTACACATTACACAATGTGACAACTTCACTGGTTTTGGGTTTTGTACTAAGACTGTGTGTACAATTGATAACAAGTGCAAAAGTGGTGCAGAAAGTCCACCTTAAATGAAGATTTTGCGTATACTAGCCGGCTGTCACCATGGAGACACTCATTTCCCTCTAAATTTCTGTTATAATACCCCTATATGGGTTCCTGCAGTGTGATATACAACCAAACCCACTTTTTAGAGTGCCAAAAGTGCACTCTTGGAGAGGCTGGCACTAACTGCGAGCGTGCGCTGGAATGATCCAGACGCAAGAAAATGCATAATGAAAGAAGTTGTTTTCATATCTCGTCTATGACCAATTGAACGGCATAAAAAAAAAAAAAACACAAAAAAACGCCAACAGATGCTAAAATGCATGAATTGAATTTGTTTTAAATCAACCCTCCAAGTCATCAAGCGATGGTATTGCTCTACTATTTTTAATTTATGACAGTCCAAATATGTTGAAAAACATTAATTTCCTTTCTCCCTGCATTTATGTGTAACTGTCCCAGTTTGCAGAGCATGGCCAGAGACAGGAGCAGACCCAACAAAGCAACCAAGACGTGCCAAATATAGACACAAAACAGCAGCAGCAGAACAGTTGCAAGTTTGATAAATCACATTGCGCGCTCTAAATGATTATATTTCCATCTTCTCCTCCCAATATTGTGGGGCTTCTGATACATATTCGGCATACTCATGAAGACAGATACGCTAAATGGATCAGGCTCTCTATTTTGCTCATTTAAGAGTCACAATCATCTGTGCACAAACTTAGTAAATCAGCTTTAACCTTAGACTTCCTTTTATCGTCATTCAAATTTGAACAGAACATTACAGATAAAAACAATATTTTGTTGCATTAGCTTGTTGTAGTGCAGGATAAAAGATCCATAAAGTGCAGATATAAATAGATTACTGTACAGATAAATATATTGCATTTTTGCATATGCATGCACGTTTATGGATGTATGTTTTATTGTCTTTATATTCCAAGCGAGGTAATCCATTTTGTGGGGGAATTGAGGGGATTATTATGATGAGTTCAAGAGTCCTACGGCCTGAGGGAAGAAACTGTTGCAGAGGTTCTGCTTCGGAGGCTGCGGAACCTCTCTCTAGAGTCCAGCAGTGAAAACAGTCCTTGGTGGGGGTGGGAGGAGTCTCTGCAGATTTTCTGAGCCCTGGTCAGGCAGCGGCTTTTTTGCGATTTCCCGGAAGAGGAGTCCTGATGATCTTTTCCGCCATCCTCACCACTCTCTGGAGAGAATTCCAGTCTGAGGAACTGCAGGCTCCATTCCAGACAGAGATGCAGTTGGTCAGTTGGCTGTCTATAGTGCCTCTGTAGAACGGGGGGAGGGAGCTGTGCTCTTTTCATCCAACGCAAAAAGTGCATGCGCTGCTGAGCTCTTTTTAGAAGAGCGCCAGTGTGTAGGCACCAGGTCATATTGTCAGTTATCTGCACCCCCAGGTACTTTGGTACTGCTTACCATCTCCACTGCTTTCCAGTTGTGTGCGCTATTAAGTTTGCACATTTTTTAATACACGCAAACCTTTAGTAAAATAGCTCAGTGTATCCTGTAATAATGATGAAGTGAAGTAATGAGCTGCCGGCTCTTGACTTTCAAGTACCGAACTGTCAAACTGTTAATTAAAATAGCTCTGCTGCTTTCTTCAGCACTTGCATAATGTGCACCGACTTACTGTATTGCATAAACAATATTGAGGTAGAGAAAGTCTGTAGTTAAAAAAATAAATAAATAAATAAAAAAAATTGACAGAATTGGGTTTATATTGAGGTGATATCGTCACAGTTCACCAGTAACAGTTAAGAATGATAACTAAATCAGACCCAAGGCGGTCAGGAATCTGTATACAAAATGACCAAAAGCCCCACCGTAACACAACATAAACACAACAGAGCAAATACCCAGAATCCCTTGCAGCACTAACTCTTCCGGTACGCTACAATATAACCCCCCCATCTCCCAAATTCGGAGGTCTCAAATTTGGCATGTGTAGGGACCAGGTCATGTTGTCAGTTATCTGCACCCCCCGGAACTTGGTGCTGCTTACCATCTCCACTGCTGTGCACATACTTGCCAACCCTCCCAGTTTTCCCGGGAGACTACAGAATTTCAGTGCCCCTCCCGGAAATCTCCCTGGACAACCATTCTCCCAAATTTCTCCCGATTCCCGCCCGGACAACAATTTTGGGGGCGACGGCCTTTGGCGTCCTCCACAACATGCCGTCACGTCCGCTTTCCCTCCATGCAATCAGCGTACCGTCCCGGTCTAATGAAATTTGCGGCTTACACACACACACACACACGAGTGAATGCAAGGCATACTTTATCAACAGCCATAAAGTTTACACTGAGGGTGGCCGTATAAAAACAACTTTAACACTGTTACAAATATGCGCCACACTGTGAACCCTCACCAAACAAGAATGACAAACACATTTCGGGAGAACATCCGCACCGTAACACAACATAAACACAACAGAACAAATACCCAGAACGCCTTGCTGCACTAACTCTTCCGGGACGCTAGAATATATACACCCCCCCAGCCCAAACTTCCGAATTTGGAGGTCTCAAATTTGGCAAGAATTGTGTATGGACCAGGTCATGTTGTCAGTTATCTGCACCCCCCCGGAACTTGGTGCTGCTTACCATCTCCACTGCTGTGCACACACATGACAACCCTCCCGATTTTCCCGGGAGACTACAGAATTTCAGTGCCCCTCCCGAAAATCTCCCGGGACAACCATTCTCCCGATTTCCGCCCGGACAACAATATTAGGGGCGACGGCCTTTAGCGTCCTCTACAACCTGCCGTCACGTCCGCTTTCCCTCCTTGCAATCAGCGTACCGTCCCAGTCTAATTAAATTTGCGGCTTACACACCCACGAGTGAATCCAAGCCATACTTGATCGACAGCCATACAGTTTACACTGAAGGTGGCCGCATAAACAACTTTAACACTGTTACAAATATGCGCCACACTGTGAACCCTCACCAAACAAGAATGACAAACACATTTCAGGAGAACCTCCGCACCGTAACACAACATAAACACAACAGAACAAATACCCAGAACGCCTTGCTGCACTAACTCTTCCGGGACGCTAGAATATATACACCCCCCGAGCCCAGGTCTCAAATTTGGCAAGAATTGTGTAGGGACCAGGTCATGTTGTCAGTTATCTGTTCCCCCCAGAACTTGGTGCTGCTTACCATCTCCACTGCTGTGCACATACTTGCCAACCCTCCCGATTTCCCGGGACACTACCGAATTTCAGTGCCCCTCCCGAAAATCTCCCGGGACAACCATTCTCCCGATTTCCGCCCGGACAACAATATTGGTGGCGACGGCCTTTAGCGTCCTCTACAACCTGCCGTCACATCCGCTTTCCCTCCATGCAATCAGCGTACCGTCCCAGTCTAATGAAATTTGCGGCTTACAAACACACACAAGTGAATGCAAGGGATACTTGATCAACAGCCATACAGTTTACACTAAGGGTGACCGCTTAAACAATTTTAACACTGTTACAAATATGCGCCACACTGTGAACCCACACCAAACAAGAATGACAAACATTTCGGGAGAACATCCGCCCAGTGTATCCTGTAATAACGATAAAGGGAAGTAATGAGCTGCCGGCTCTTGACTTTCAAGTACCAAACTGTCAAACTGTTAATTAAAATAGCTCTGATGCCTTCTTCAGCACGTACATAATGTACACTGTATTGCATGAACAATATTGAGGTGGTGGAAGCCTGTAGTTAAAAAAAATTTAAATAAAAAAGACAGAATTGGATTTATATTGAGGTTATATCGCCAGAGCTGAGAATAATAACTGAAGCACACCCAAGGCGGTCAGGAATCTGTATAGAAAATGACACAAAGCCTTGGTAACGGTGTATAATACACAGTGGTGCTGGACTGACAACTAAGGGCAGCTCATCCGCTCCTCTCGCCCTGGCCTCTACTGACCTGCCTTCACACTCCAGCAAACAGAGAGAACCACACTGCACGCCAACAGCAAACGCGGACACACATGTACCCACTTTCTAAAACACAACTGCAGGAATACGGTAAGCGCACCAACCAGAGCACCATGCACCAAGATTCGCCGCATGGATCGGCGCTAAACAGAATTAAATGGGAAGGGAAATTAGAGTGACTGGTAAACGGGCCACCCCACCCCCCTCTCCCTGCAGCTGATGTACAGCGT
>NC_084617.1:66755678-66823178 GCF_033978795.1 Nerophis ophidion
TCGAATACCAACTATCTATTTATCAATTACTGAAAAAAGGGGGCTTTCAATTTGTTATCCTTGCATTTTTAAAGGCCTACTGAAATGAGATTTTCTTATTTAAACGGGGATAGCAGGTCCATTCTATGTGTCATACTTGATCATTTCGCGATATTGCCATATTTTTGCTGAAAGGATTTAGTAGAGAACATCGACGATAAAGTTCGCAACTTTTGGTCGCTAATAAAAAAGCCTTGCCTGTACCGGAAGTAGCAGACGATGTGCGCGTGATGTCGCGGGTTGTGGAGCTCTTCACATCCACACATTGTTTACAATCATGGCCACCAGCAGCAAGAGCAATTCGGACTGAGAAAGCCACGATTTCTCCATTAATTTGAGCGAGGATGAAAGATTTGTGGATGAGGAAAGTGACAGTGAAGGACTAAAAAAAAAAAAAAAAAAGCCGACGGCAGAGCGATTCAGATGTTATTAGACAAATTGACTAAGATTATTCTAGAAAATCCCTTATTTGCTTACTGTGTTATTAGTATTTTAGTGAGATTATATGGTTGTACCTGTACAACCTGAATGTCGGAGGGGTGTGGCCACGGGTGTGGTGACCGCCAGTGTCTCAGAGGGAAGCAACGTTTCCCTCCTCCACGGTGGAAGCATCCGACGGTCGGGAGCGGCCGGTGGGAGGAGGCAAGAGAGTCCGCAGCTGCCTCTTTGACAGGCGCAGAAGGAACGACGAAAGCTCTCTGCTCATGTCTAAAGGTAAGAGCCGACTAATTACCACTATTTTCTCACCGAAACCTGCCGGTTGACATGTGTTAGGGAAACATGTTCGCTTGACCGCTCTGTTCCATAGTGAAGTGAAGTGAATTATATTTATATAGCGCTTTTTCTAGAGTGACTCAAAGCGCTTTACATAGTGAAACCCAATATCTAATTTACATTTAAACCAGTGTGGGTGGCACTGGGCGCAGATGGGTAAAGTGTCTTGCCCAAGGGCACAACGGCAGTGACTAGGATGGCAGAAGCGGGGATCGAACCTGCAACCTTCAAGTTGCTGGCACAGCCGCTCTACCAACCGAGCTATACCGCCCCGTAAAGCATCATCGTCATCTTTCGGGAATGTAAACAATGAAACACCAGCTGTGATTGTATTGCTAAAGGCGGCCGCAATACACCGCTTCCCATCTACAGCTTTCTTCTTTGACGTCTCCATTATCAATTGAAAAAATTGCAAAAGATTCAGCAACACAGAGTCCAGAATACTGTGGAATTATGCGATGGAAAGAGACGACTTATAGCTGTGAACGGTGCTGGAACAAAATGTCCTCTACAAAGCGTGACGTCACGCGCACGGGTCATCAGACCACGACGTTTTAGCATGATACTTCCGCGCGAAATTCAAAATTTCAATTTAGTAAACTAAGAAGGCCGTATTGGCATGTGTTGCAATGTTAATATTTCATCATTGATATATAAACTATCAGACTGCGTGGTCGGTAGTAGTGGGTTTCAGTAGGCTTTTATTTATTTAAACGGGGATAGCAGGTCCATTCTATGTCATACTTGATAATTTCGCGATATTGCCATATTTTTGCTGAAAGGTTTTCGTAGAGAACATCCACGATAAATTTCGCAACTTTCGGTGCTAAGAGAAAAGCCCTGCCTCTACCGGAAGTCGCAGACGATGACGTCACCCGTTGTTTTTAATGGGAGCCTCCAACAAAAAGAGCTATTCGGACCGAGAAAACGACAATTTCCCCATTAATTTGAGCGAGGATGAAAGATTTGTGTTTGAGGATATTGATAGTGACGGACTAGAAAGAAAAAAAAAAACGTGATTGCATTGGGACGGATTCTGATGTTTTTGAACACATTTACTAGGATAATTCTGGGAAATCCCTTATCTTTCTATTGTGTTGCTAGTGTTTTAGTGAGTTTAATAGTACCTGATAGTCGGAGGTATTACGCCTGTTTGGCATCGTGGTGCCGGGTTTGATTCCCTCGTGGATGCGTCAACAAGTGAACACAGCAAAGGTAAGATATAAACCAATTATTTAACAAAAAGGATCTATAAAACAAAACACTGGTGCTGATAAAAGTCAAACCAAAGACGCTAGCATAAAAGCTAGGATATACATTAATGAGAACTAAACTGGCACGTAGGCACATAAAAGAATAAAACAAAACATACAGCATGAGAGCTGGAATGAACAAATGGCTTCGCGTGAAAAGCTAGCGAGAATATACAGGTACATACGTGACAGAGCGCAGGCGTAACTCGTTGCGTGAAAGCAAATTATGAACCCAGAAAGAATAATGAAAAGGGAGGGGCTTAAATAGGGAAGTAATCAAAAGTGACAGGTGTGCAGGTGGGATCAATGAGCAACCATGGTGACTGACTAAACAGGAAGTAAGAGGGTAGAACGACGGAGTGATACGACAACTGGAAGTATAAACAATAATATGTGGTGATCCAAGTAGCGGATCGCAACAGGAGGGGTGTGTCCACAGGTGTGTTGACGCCAATGTCTCAGGGGGAGTCGACGGCAGCTTTATGGACGGCACAAGCTCAGCTTTTCTCCGGTAAGAAGCGACTTTTTAACCACAATTTTCTCACCGAAACCTGTAGGTTGACACTTGGTCATGATCCATAGTAAAGCTTCCCCTCCGGGAATTTTAAACAAGGAATCACCGTGTGTTTGTGTGGCTAAAGGCTAAAGCTTCCCAACTCCATCTTTCTACTTTGACTTCTCCATTCTCAATTAAACAAATTGCAAAAGATTCAGCAACACAGATCTCCAAAATACTGTGTAATTATGCCGTTAAAGCAGACGATTTATAGCTGTGTGTGTGTGTGCAGCGCTCATACTTCCTAAAAACCCGGGACGTCTTGCGTACACGTCATCATTACGCGACGTTTTCAAGACGAAACTCCCGGGAAATTTAAAGTTGCAATTTAGTAACCTAAAAAGGCCGTATTGGCATGTGTTGCAATGTTAATATTTAATCATTGATATATAAACTATCAGACTGCGTGGTGGGTAGTAGTGGGTTTCAGTAGGCCTTTAAAGAAGCAATAAGTGAAGTGAAGTGAAGTGAATTATATTTATATAGCGCTTTTCTCTAATGACTCAAAGCGCTTTACATGGTGAAAGACAATATCTAAGTTACATTAAAACCAATGTGGGTGGCACTGGGAGCAGGTGGGTAAAGTGTCTTGCCCAAGGACACAACGGCAGTGACTAGGATGGCGGAAGCGGGGATCGAACCCGCAACCCTCAAGTTGCTGGCACGGCCGCTCTACCAACCGAGCTATAACACGTTCTGCAGGGATTGCAGAGGAAAGAACGTGGGAGAAAAAACTGCTAAACTGGCCTTCCTGCAGCCCCAACCCAACACCAATGGAGAGTGTGTGTGTGGAGATTCATGCTCCTCGTAACCCCCTCCTTCCTCTTCCTACTCCACATCCATTCTTCATCCAGTCAGCCACTTCCCGCCATTACACTTGTCACACCCAGCTGCATACCTCTGCATCACACCACACACTCGCCGCTCCCTTAGCTGCACATCTCTAACGCTGCTTCTGCACTATTCATATTTTTGTGTTCTCCATTGTTTTCAACACATTTAAAAGGCCTACTGAAACCCACTACTACCCACCACGCAGTCTGAGAGTTTATATATCAATGATGAAATATTAACATTGCAACACATGCCAATATGGCTTTTTTTAGTTTACTAAATTACAATTTTAAATTTACCGCAAAGTGTCCAGTTGAAAACGTCGCGGAATGATGACGCTTATGTTGACGCGTGCTTGTAACGTAATTGGTTGTAGCAGATATTTCATCCCAGCACCACTCACGGCTAAAAGTCGTCCGATTTAATCGCATAATTCCACAGTATTCTGGACATCTGTGTTGCTGAATCTTTTGCAATTTGTTCAACGAATAATGGAGACATCAAAGAAGAAAGCTGTAGGTGGGAAGCGGTGTATTGCGGCCGCCTTTAGCAACACAAACACAGCCTGTGTTTCCTTGTTTGTTGTGAAGCTGGAACAGAGCGGTCGAGCGAACATGTTTCCCTACCACATGTCAACCGGCAGGTTTCAGTGAGAAAAGTGTGGTAATAAGTCGGATTTTACTGTAATTATTAGCGGAGCTTGTTTCGTTCTTCCTGCTGCTGTCAAAGAGGCAGCTGCGACTTTCTTTGGACGGTATAGCTCGGTTGGTAGAGCGGCCGTGTCAGCAACTTCAGGGTTGCAGGTTCGATTCCCCGCTTCCGCCATCCTAGTCAATGCCGTTGTGTCCTTGGGAAAGACACTTTACCCATCTTCTCCCAGTGCCACCCACACTGGTTTAATTGTAACTTATATATTGGGTTACACTATGTAAAGCGCTTTGAGTAACTTGAGGAAAAAGGGATATATAAATAAAATTCACTTCACTTCACTTCTTGGCTCCTCCATGACTTCCCTCAGAGACACTGGTGGTCACCACCGCCAGTGAATTATTACTACAAAATTGCAATTTTGAATTCCGCGCGGAAGTGTCATGCTAAAACGTTGCGGTATGACGACGCGTGCGCGTGACGTCACGCATTGTAGGTGACATTTTGTTCCAGCACCATTCACAGCTATAAGTCGTCCCTTTCCGTCGCAAAATTTCACAGTATTCTGGACGTCTGTGTTTCTGAATCTTTTGCAATTTGTTCAATGAATAATGGAGACATCAAAGAAGAAAGCTGCAGGTGGGAAGCGGTGTATTGCGGACGCCTTTAGCAACACAAACACAGCCGGTGTTTCCTTGTTTGTTGTGAAGCTGGAACGAAGCGGTCAAGCGAACATGTTTCTCTACCACATGTCAACCGGCAGGTTTCGGTGAGAAAAGTGTGGTAATAAGTCGGCTCTTACTGTAGTTATGAGCAGAGCTTGTGTCGTTCTTCCTGCAGCTGTCAAAGTAGCAGCTGCGACTTTCTTGGGGCGGTATAGCTCGGTTGGTAGAGCGGCCGTGTCAGCAACTTCAGGGTTGCAGGTTTGATTCCTCGCTTCCGCCATCCTAGTCAATGCCGTTGTGTCCTTGGGCAAGACACTTTACCCACCTGCTCCCAGTGCCACCCACACTGGTTTAATTGTAACTTATATATTGGTTTCACTATGTAAAGCGCTTTGAGTCACTTGAGGAAAAAGCGCTATATAAATATAATTCACTTCACTTCTTGGCTCCTCCATGACTTCCCTCAGAGACACTGGCGGTCACCACACCCCTCCGACTTTCAGGTATGACTATTGAATCTCACTGAAACACTAGTAACACAATAGACCAGGGGTCGGGAACCTTTTTGGCTGAGAGAGCCATGAAATCCAAATATTTTAAAATGTATTTCCGTAAGAGCCATATAATATTATTAACACCGAATACAACTGTCAGCTTCAAACACTGATGACATCTATTAAACAGACAAGAAGGAAGGAATTAAACAGAGACAGGATTCAATTTAGCTCAATGAGGAGAACCCCGTAGACCTGTACCCTTGTACAATGTCGTCCCAGGCTCTGACAAGAGAATTCTACGCCTCCTCTTTTATTTGGACTTTCCCTGATTACAACAACTAAATGTGTGCATCTCTTATTCTTTTTAATAACACTGTTATTCTGAAGCCAAGCAATAATAAATAATATACTTTTGACATCTTGAACAGGTGCGATAGAAATGGATGGATGGATTCAAATGCATGAGAATGTTTTATATTTTGAACGTTATTTTTAACCCTGTGATTACTAGCGGAATTACTAATTTATTATCGTGTTAAGCAACGTCAACTAAGATTTATCTGAGAGCCAGATGCAGTCATCAAATGATCCACATTTGGCTCTAGAGCCATAGGTTCCCTACCCCTGCAATAAACAGATATGGGATTTTCCAGAATTATCCTGGTAAATGTGTCTAATAACATCTGAATTGCTCCCACTGCCCTGTCGTTTTTTTTTCTAGTCCTTCACTCTCACTTTCCTCATCCACGAATCTTTCATCCTCGCTCAAATTAATGGGGAAATCGTCGCTTTCTTGGTCCGAATCGCTCTCACTGCCGTTGGCCATGAATGTAAACAATGTTCAGATGTGAGGAGCCCTACAACCCGTGACGTCACGCGCACATCATCCGCTACTTCCGGTACAGGCAAGGCTTTTTTATTAGCGACCAAAAGTTGCAAACTTTATCGTCGATGTTCTCTACTAAATCCTTTCAGCAAAAATATGGTAATGTCGCCAAATGATCAAGTATGACACATAGAATGGACCTGCTATCCCCGTTTAAATAAGAAAATCTAATTTCAGTAGGCCTTTAAAAAAAAAAAACACCATAGAAGAACACATGTGCTTGTTTCAGACATGCACACAAAACAGTAAATATTTAACATACACACAAACATATGCAAAGTACTTCTCAATGCCTTTACCTTCTCCCACACAGAGACGGTGCAAGCCTGGAAGACAAGTTCCCTCATATCCAGACATGAGACACCGGCAGATCTAGAGAGGTTTTGTCGCGATGCGAGTCGACGCGGCCGCTTATAGACGCGCTTAAAAGACAACACAAACACAAGTCTGCAACCGGATTCCTTTGACCAGCTTGAATCCGTGAAGCTACCCGAGCCTCCTGATTAAGTTACAGCGTGCGAAGCAAAACTCTCCTGATAATACACCATTATATACCGTAGTTGATATGCGGTGGTAAAAATAAAATAAATTTAACTCGGGGCCAACAAGACACATATGATCAGGTATGTGTTTAGCAACACTGCAAGAAATGGGAAAAAATATATATCGTCTATAAAATGTTTATTTTGATGATGAACTTACAAACCCCATTTCCATATGAGTTGGGAAATTGTGTTAGATGTAAATATAAACGGAATACAATAATTTGCAAATCCTTTTCAACCCATATTGAGTTGAATGCACTACAAAGACAAGATATTTGATGTTCAGACTCATAAACTTTATTTTTTTTTTTAAATAATAATTAACTTAGAATTTCATGGCTGCAACATGTGCCAAAGTAGTTGGGAAAGGGCATGTTCACCTCTGTGTTACATCACCTTTTCTTTTAATAACACTCAATAAACGTTTGGGAACTGAGGAAAATAATTGTTAAAGCTTTGAAAGTGGAATTCTTTCCCATTCTTGTTTTATGTAGGGCTTCAGTTGTCCGCTGTCGTATTTTACACTTCATAATGCGCCACACATTTTCGATGGGGGACAGGTCTGGACTGCAGGCGGGCCAGGAAAGTACCCGCACTCTTTTTTTACGACACCACGCTGTTGTAACACGTGCTGAATGTGGCTTGGCATTGTCTTGCTGAAATAAGCAGGGGCGTCCATGAAAAAGACGCCGCTTAGATGGCAGCATATGTTGTTCCAAAACCTGTATGTACCTTTCAGCATTAATGGTGCCTTCACAGATGTGTAAGTTACCCATGCCTTGGGCAGTAATGCACCCCTATACCATCACAGATGCTGGCTTTTAAACTTAATAATCTGGATGGTTCGCTTCCCCTTTGGTCCGGATGACACGATGTCGAACATTTCCAAAATCAATTTGAAATGTGGACTCGTCAGACCACAGAACACTTTTCCACTTTGCATCAGTCTATCTTAGATGATCTCGGGCCCAGAGAAGCCGGCGGCGTTTCTGGATGTTGTTGATAAATGGCTTTCACTTTGCATAGTAGAGCTTTAACTTGCACTTACAGATGTAGTGACAAACTGTATTTAGTGACAGTGGTTTTTTGAAGTGTTCCTGAGCCCATGTGGTGATATCCTTTAGAGATCGATGTCGGTTTTTGATACAGCGCCGTCTGAGGGATGGAAGGTCACGGTCATTCAATGTTGGTTTCCGGCCATGCCGCTTACGTGGATGGATTTCTCCAGATTCTCTGAACCTTTTGATGATATTATGGACCGTAGATGTTGAAATCCCTAAATTTCTTGCAATTGCACTTTGAGAAACGTTGTTCTTAAACTGTTTGACTGTTTGCTCACGCAGTTGTGGACAAAGGGGTGTACCTCGCCCCATCCTTTCTTGTGAATTACTTAGCATTTTTTTATGGGATGCTGTTTTTATACCCAATCATGGCACCCACCTGTGGGATGTTCCAAATAAGTGTTTGATGAGCATTCCTCAACTTTATCAGTATTTATTGCCACCTTTCCCAACTTCTTTGTCACGTGTTGCTGGCATCAAATTCTAAAGTTAATGATTATTTGCAAAAAAAAATGTTTATCAGTTTGAACATCAAATATTATCTTTGTAGCATATTTAATTGAATATGGGTTGGAAAGGATTTGCAAATCATTGTATTCCGTTTATATTTACATCCAACACAATCCCCCAACTCATATGGAAACGGGGTTTGTAAAAAAGGTATATTTGTGTCGCTCCGGGATTTTGCCAGCGTTGGCACATCCGCAACTTTGATGCAGAGGAGATTCTGAGGTGGCACTAATTTCACAGGCTTAAAATAGCCCAAGCTCATTTAAAAATAGTGATGTGAGGAGAGATGCGATCTAAGCAAATGACCCAGAAAGAAAAAGCTTCCCCTGGTGAACTCCAAAGTGAAATCTCAGCAGTGAGCGTCATCCCACGTCTTAAGAACAAAAGCCAGCACAGAGTACCACATCTCAAATGCAGCGATTCGCCAAGAGAGTGAAATAAAAATGTAACAACAACAACAAACAGGGGTGCAAAACACAGAAGCACTTAACAAAACACAGCGATAGAAACGGACGGTTGGAGCAAACTCAAGCCAACATTGCTGCGTTATGTCAGCAGTCAGCTTATCAGTCAGCTCCTCTGTTTCAATGAGAATCCCTGTCAGCCACTCTTGGCCTTTACTTCCACCCAGACAGCAATCTAATTAAGGTCTACTACACTGAGCACCATCGCCCACCTCCTGATTTACAAGACAAAGCTTGGAAAAACAAGCCGGTGACAAATAATTATGCAAACATATAAGCATGTGAGTAAAACAGACATGCAGCTTTAAAGATGCCTGGTCCTATTTTACACCAATTAATTACACTAAATTGGCCCTAGTGTGTGAATGTGAGTGTGAATGTTGTCTGTCTGTCTGTGTTGGCCCTGCGATGAGGTGGCGACTTGTCCAGGGTGTACCCTGCCTTCCGCCCGATTGTAGATGAGATAGGCGCCAGCGCCCCCCGCGACCCCAAAAGGGAATAAGGGGTAGAAAATGGATGGATAATTACAACCACACAAACACACATTTGTGTATTTCTGACCTTCTTGGGACCGCGGGAAAAAAAAGCCTACCTCTTTACTACGATCCTATCTAAATAAATAAAGATTTGTATTTACAACATTAATAATATATACATACTATGCAAAAAAAAAAAAAAAAAAAAACGCGGTTTGTGAAAGATTTGTTGGAATTTCACAAGAAAAACGTAGACTTTTGGCAGTATTATAATAAAAGTCGTAATTTTACCCAACCCGAGTCAAAATTTTACAAGAAAAACTGAACATTTGTGCATTATTATGATGAAAGTTGGAATTTTCCTCAATAATCGTCGCAATTTTGCAAGAAAAGGTTAAGATTTGGACAATAATATGAAAAGGGTCGCAATTTTACTTGACAAAAGTCCCAATTTTATAAGAAAACTCTGAAATGTTGGCAATATTATAATAATTATCAGGAATTTTACTTGGCAAAATTGTGACAAAAGTCATAATTCTACTCAAAAAATGTCACCGTTTTACAAGAACAACAAGTGGAGTGAATTATATTTATATAGCGCTTTTCTCGAGTGACTCAAAGCACTTTACATAGTGAAACCCCATATCTAAGTCACTTTTAAACCAGTGTGGGTGGCACTGGGAGCAGGTGGGTAAAGTGTCTTGCTCAAGGACACAACGGCGGTGACTAAGGTGGCGGAAGCGGGAATCGAACCTGCAACCCTCGAGTTTGCTGGCACTGGCCACTCTACCAACCGAGCTATGCCGCAACAAAAACAACAAAAGATTTGGCAAAAATGTGATAAAAGCACGAATTTTAGCTGACAAATGTCACCATTTTGCATTAAAAAGTAATTATTTTACTTTTAAAAAAAGTAATAATTTTACGGGAAAATATTACAATTTTATAGAAACAGAAAAAAATATAAAAAATTGTTTCCAATTTTATAAGACAACTTTGAAATGTTGGCAATAGTATAATAATAATCGGGAATTTTACTTGCCAAAATTATGACAAAAGTCTTAATTCTACTTTAAAAAATGTCAACGTTTTGCAAAAATAACAAAAGAATTGGCAATAATGTGATAAGAGTCCGAATTTTAGATGACAAATGTCACCATTCTGCATTCAAAAGTAATAATTTTACATGAAAAGTAATTATTTTACGGGAAAATATTGCAATATTACAGAAACATAAAGAATCTGAATTTTTTTTTCTTCCAATTTTATAAGACGACTTTGAAATGTTGGCAATATAATAATAATCGGGAATTTTACTTGGCAAAATGACAAAATTCATAATTCTACTCAAAAAATGTCACTATTTTACAAGAACAACAAAATAATTGGCAATAATGTGATAAAAGTCTGACTTTGATATGACAAACTTCACTATTTTGCATTAAAAAGTAGAAATTTCACATAAAAAAGTAATAGTTTTACGGAAAAATATTGCAATATTACAGAAACAGAAAGAATATGATTTTTTTCCCCCCATTTTATAGGACAACTTTGAAATGTTGCCAACATAATAATAATCGGGAATTTTACTTGGCAAAATTATGAAAAAAGTCATAATTTTACTTTAAAAAAATCACTATTTTACAAGAACAACAAAATAATTGGCAATAATGTGATAAAAGTCTGAATTTGATATGACAAATCTCACATTTTGCATTCAAAAGTAATAATTTTACATAAAAAAGTAATGATTTTACAGGAAAATATTGCAATACTACAGAAACAGAAAATATATGAATAATTGTTTCCAATTTTATAAGACAACTTTGAAATGTTGGCAATATTATAATAATAATCGGGAATTTAACTTAGCAAAAATTATGACAAAAGTCCTAATTTTACTCAAAAAATGTCACCGTTTTACAAGAACAACAAAATAATTGGCAATAATCAGAAAAAAGTCTGAATTTGATACGACAAATCTCACCATTTTGCATTAAAAATTAATAATTTTACAAAAAAAAGTAATAATTGTACAGGAAAATATTTCAATATTACAGAAACAAAGAATATGATTTTTTTTCTTCCAATTCTATATGAAAACTTTGAAATGTTGGCAATATCATTATAGTTATCGGAAATTTTACTTGGCAAAATTATGACAAAAGTCATAATTCTACTCAAAAATGTCATTGTTTTACAAGAACGACAAAAGAATTGGCAATAATGTGATAAAAGTCATTATTATATATAAAAATTTCACCATTTTGCATTCAAAAGTAATTATTTTACGGGAAAATATTGCAATATTACAGAAACAAAGAATATGATTTTTTTTCTTCCAATTCTATATGAAAACTTTGAAATGTTGGCAATATAATAATAATCGGGAATTTTACTTGGCAAAACTATGACAAAATTCATAATTCTACTCAAAAAATGTCACTATTTTACAAGAACAACAAAATAATTGGCAATAATGTGATAAAAATCTGAATTTGATATGACAAATCTCACATTTTGCATTCAAAAGTAATAATTTTACACAAAAAAGTAATGATTTTACAGGAAAATATTGCAATATTACAGAAACAGTAAATATAGGAATAATTGTTTCCAATTTAATAAGACAACTTTGAAATGTTGGCAATATTATAATAATAATCGGGAATTTTACTTAGCAAAATTATAAAAGAAGTCATAATTTTGTCATAATTTTGACAAAAGTCATAATTTTACTCCAAAAATGTCACCGTTTTACAAGAACAACAAAATAATTGGCAATAATCAGAAAAAAGTCTGAATTTGATACGACAAATCTCACCATTTTGCATTAAAAAGTAATAATTTTACCAAAAAAAGTAATAATTGTACAGGAAAATATTGCAATATTACAGAAACATAAAGAATATGATTTTTTTTTCCAATTTTATATGAAAACTTTGAAATGTTGGCAATATCATAATAGTTATCGAAAAATTTTACTTGCCAAAATTCAATCAATCAATCAATGTTTACTTATATAGCCCTAAATCACTAGTGTCTCAAAGGGCTGCACAAACCACCACGACATCCTCGGTAGGCCCACATAAGGGCAAGGAAAACTCACACCCAGTGGGACATCGGTGACAATAATGATCCAGTGGGACGTCTGTGACAATAATGATTATGAGAACCTTAGAGAGGAGGAAAGCAATGGATGTCGAGCGGGTCTAACATGATACTGTGAAAGTTCAATCCACAATGGATCCAACACAGTCGCGAGAGTCCAGTCCAAAGCGGTTCCAACTCAGCAGCGAGAGTCCCGTTCACAGCGGAGCCAGCAGGAAACCATCCCAAGCGGAGGCGGATCAGCAGCGCAGAGATGTCGAGGCGGATCAGCAGCGCAGAGATGTCCCCAGCCGATACACAGGCAAGCAGTACATGGCCACCGGATCGGACCGGACCCCCTCCACAGGGGAGAGTGGGACATAGAAGAAAAAGAAAAGAAACAGCAGATCAACTGGTCTAAAAAGGGAGTCTATTTAAAGGCTACAGTATACAAATGAGTTTTAAGGTGAGACTTAAATGCTTCTACTGAGGTGGCATCTCGAACTGTTACCGGGAGGGCATTCCAGAGTACTGGAGCCCGAACGGAAAACGCTCTATAGCCCGCAGACTTTTTTTGGGCTTTGGGAATCACTAACAAGCCGGAATCCTTTGAACGCAGATTTCTTGCCGGGACATATGGTACAATACAATCGGCAAGATAGGATGGAGCTAGACCGTGTAGTATTTTATACGTAAGTAGTAAAACCTTAAAGTCACATCTTAAGTGCACAGGAAGCCAGTGCAGGTGAGCCAGTACAGGCGTAATGTGATCAAACTTTCTTGTTCTTGTCAAAAGTCTAGCAGCCGCATTTTGTACCAACTGTAATCTTTTAATGCTAGACATGGGGAGACCCGAAAATAATACGTTACAGTAGTCGAGGCGAGACGTAACAAACGCATGGATAATGATCTCAGCGTCCTTAGTGGACAGAATGGAGCGAATTTTAGCGATATTACGGAGATGAAAGAAGGCCGTTTTAGTAACGCTTTTAATGTGTGCCTCAAAGGAGAGAGTTGGGTCGAAGATAATACCCAGATTCTTTACCGTGTCGCCTTGTTTAATTGTTTGGTTGTCAAATGTTAGAGTTGTATTATTAAATAGAGTTCGGTGTCTAGCAGGACCGATAATCAGCATTTCCGTTTTTTTGGCATTGAGTTGCAAAAAGTTAGCGGACATCCATTGTTTAATTTCATTAAGACACGCCTCCAGCTGACTACAATCCGGCGTGTTGGTCAGCTTTAGGGGCATGTAGAGTTGGGTGTCATCAGCATAACAGTGAAAGCTAACACCGTATTTGCGTATGATGTCACCTAGCGGCAGCATGTAGATGCTGAAGAGTGCAGGGCCAAGGACCGAACCCTGGGGAACTCCACACGTTACCTTAACGTAGTCCGAGGTCACATTGTTATGGGAGACACACTGCATCCTATCAGTAAGATAAGAGTTAAACCAAGACAGGGCTAAGTCTGACATACCAATTCGTGTTTTGATACGTTCTAATAAAATATTATGATCGACGGTATCGAAAGCAGCGCTAAGATCGAGGAGCAGCAACATAGATGACGCATCAGAATCCATCGTTAGCAATAGATCATTAGTCATTTTTGCGAGGGCTGTCTCCGTCGAGTGATTTGCCCTGAAACCGGATTGAAAGGTTTCACATAGATTGTTAGACGCTAAGTGTTCATTTAACTGCTCCGCAACAATTTTTTCGAGGATTTTTGAAATAAAGGGAAGGTGAGACACCGGTCGGTAGTTTACCATGAGGTCAGGATCGAGGTTAGGTCTTTTAAGAAGAGGATGAATAACCGCTTTTTTGAATGCTAGGGGAACAGTGCCCGAGGAAAGTGATAAGTTTATAATATTTAGCACTGATGGACCTAATAATACAAAGAGCTCCTTGATCAGTTTCCCAGGAAGAGGGTCAAGTAAACATGTTGTTTGTTTTATTCCATTTACACGTTGTAACAATTCCTCTAATGTTATTTCCTCAAAACGAGAGAAACTATTTTGGATGGCAGTATCCGCCGTATATACAATCGTGTCAGTGTTAATAGAACCCCGTTGTAGCTGGGACGCATTGTCTTTAATCTCCTTTCTAATGACTTCAATTTTCTTACTAAAGAATTGCATAAAGTCATCAGCTGAGTGGGTGGAGCTACTGGAAGGAGTCCCTTGTTGGGTAAGCGATGCTACCGTACTAAACAAAAATTTAGGATCGTTTTTATTACGGTGGATGAGATTTGAGTAATAATTAGCTTTAGCTAAGGTAAGCATGCGTTTATAAGTTATTAAACCATCACTAAATGCTTGATGGTGCACCTCAAGTTTAGTCGTGCGCCATTTGCGTTCCAGCTTTCTGCATAATAATTTCTGAGCTCTAGTTTCTTCTGTAAACCACGGGGTGCGCTTTTTTGGAGCCTTTTTTAACTTTAGCGGTGCTATGTTATCAATGGTTTCGCGCAGGGCGTCGTTAAAGTTGTTAGTGAGGTTATCAATAGAGCCCACATACTTTGGGAATGGTGCCATTACCGAGGGCAGTAGGTCAGCAAGAGTTGTCGTTGTGGCCGTATTAATGTTGCGGCTGCTATAGCAGTTATTATTATTATTAGTTTGACGAACATGCGTCTGAACCTCGAATTTTATAAGGTAATGATCGGACAATACTTTAGTATACGGGAGTATCGTAACTTTGGAAGCGGTGATACCCCTGACAAGCACTAGGTCTATCGTATTACCGTTGCGATGCGTGGGTTCATTTATTATTTGTGTGAGACCACAGCTATCAATTATAGTCTGGAGCGCTACGCACGGTGGGTCCGATGGGGTATTCATATGGATATTAAAGTCCCCCATTATGATTATATTATCGGCGTGTGTCACTAGATCAGCAACGAACTCTGAGAATTCATTGATAAAGTCCGAATAGGGCCCTGGGGGGCGGTAGATAACAGCCAGGTGTAGAGGCAGCGGTTGTGACAGACCTCATAGTAAGCACCTCAAACGATTTATATTTATTATTTATGTTAGGACTAAGGTTAAAGTTTTCGTTGTATATTAGTGCGACCCCCCCACCCCTTTTAAGCGGACGGGCAATATGCGCATGTGTAAAGTTAGGAGGACATGCCTCATTTAGCGCAAAAAAGTCGTTTGGTTTAAGCCAGGTTTCACTGAGACCGATGACGTTAAGATTGTTGTCTCTGATAATATCATTAACTAACAACGTTTTGGGAGACAATGATCTTATGTTTAAAAAACCTATATTATAGGTAGTGGGCTGTTTTAGGGAATTTTTGATCAAATTATCCGTAGTAGCAATATTAATAATGTTGTGTTTATTATGCCCAGTGCATTCAGTATAATTACGACCATATCTAGGAATTGATACGACGGGAATGTTCCGATTGTTTGTTTGTTGCTTTGATAAACTGCACGCATCATGGTTAGCCACCTCAGTAACGGGGATTTTCCGATTGTTTGTTTGTTGCTTTGATAAACTGCACGCATCATAGTTAGCCACCTCGGTAAAACACATGTCCAACTCTGAAACACTCAAAGCAGAAAAAACTTGTTCTAATTTAACAGACTCCTTACCCAGACCAGTAGTCTCGCATTTTCCATCTAAATCCGTCTTCGGGATGGAGGAAAGTGGTGTTCTGTGGGGATTAGCCTTCTGCTTTGTTTTTAGCCCCGCTCGACATCCGCGTTTCCGATCACACCGCTGGCGTCTGCTCCGTAGACGGCCCCCGCTGCTACTAGACTCCCCTGCTTCACAGGCCGCTGGACGTAGCCGCCGACGAATCCCCATGCTAGTTAGCATGTTTAGCACGCCCGCGTCTATCAGTCCAAAACGGCCCAATATGACAAAAGTCATAATTCTACTCAAAAATGTCACTGTTTTACAAGAACGACAAAAGAATTGGCAATAATGTGATAAAAGTCATAATTTATATAAAAATTTCACCATTTTGCATTCAAAAGTAATTATTTTACGGGAAAATATTGCAAAATTACAGAAACATAAAGAATCTGAATTTTTTTCTTCTTTCAATTTTATAAGACGACTTTGAAATGTTGGCAATATAATAATGATCGGGAATTTTACTTGACAAAATTATGACAAAATTCAAAATTCTACTCAAAAAATGTCACTATTTTACAAGAACAACTAAATAATTGGCAATAATGTGATACAAGTCTGAATTTGATATGACACATTTCACTATTTTGCATTAAAAAGTAATAATTTTACATAAAAAAGTAATAATTTTACGGGAAAATATTGAAATATTACAGAAACAGAAAGAATATGATTTTTTTCCCCATTTTATAGGACAACTTTGAAATGTTATCAGCAAAATAATAATCGGGAATTTTACTTGGCAAAATTATGAAAAAAGTCATAATTTTACTTTTAAAAAATCACTATTTTACAAGAACAACAAAATAATTGGCAATAATGTGATAAAAGTCTGAATTTGATATGACAAATCTCACATTTTGCATTCAAAAGTAATCATTTTACACAAAAAAGTAATGATTTTACAGGAAAATATTGCTATATTACAGAAACAGAAAATATATGAAAAATTGGTTCCAATTGTATAAGACAACTTTGAAATGTTGGCAATATTATAATAATAATCGGGAATTTAACCTAGCAAAAATTATGACAAAAGTCATAATTTTGTCATAATTATGACAAAAGTCATAATTTTACTCAAAAAATGTCAACGTTTTACAAGAACAACAAAATAATTGGCAATAATCAGATAATTTGATACGACAAATCTCATCGTTTTGCATTAAAAAGTAATATTTACAAAAAAAAGTAATAATTGTACAGGAAAATATTGCAATATTACAGAAACATAAAGAATATGATTTTTTTTTTTCCAATTTGATATGAAAACTTTGAAATGCTGGCGATATAATAGTTATCGGGAATTTTACTTGGCAAAATTATGACAAAAAAGTCATAAATCTACTCAAAAATGTCACTGTTTTACAAGAACAACAAGAGAATGGGCAATAATGTGATAAGTCATAATTTTATATAAAAATTTCACGATTTTGCATTAAAAAGTAATAATTTTACATTAAAAAGTAATAATTTTACGAGAAAATGTTGCAATATTACAGAAACAGAAAGAATGTGAAAATTTGTTTCCAATTTTATGGGACAACTTTGAAAATTTGGCAATATTACAATAGTAATCCGGAATTTTACTTGGCAAAATTATGACAAATGTCCTAATTTTACTAAAAAAAACTCACTATTTTACAAGAACAACAAAATGTTGGCAATAATGTGATAAAAGTCTAAATTTGATATGACAAATCTTACCATCTTGCATTAAAAAGTAATAGTTTTACATAAAAAAGTAATAATTTTACAGGAAAATATGGCAATATTACAAAAACAGAAAGAATATGAAAAATATTTTCCAATTTTATAAGAAAAAAATTGACGCTGTGATTAAAAAAAACTGCTTTTAGTTAATTAATTTTTTTCTGAATTTTTTTTGTAATTTATTTATAGTCTTCATTTTTAATTCAAGTTATTACAGTATGTCTCTATACAAATATTTATTTTATTTTTTTTAATAATTTCGGCCATACTTGTTATTTCATATGTTGACCAGAGGGGGAGCACTTTTAAAACCGACACACAGTTAATTTGAAAAAAAACCCTCTTTTTTGGGACCACCCTTATTTTGATAGATTTCACCACCAGGGATGCAAATGAGATCTCTATTTGTTGTTTTTTGTAATGATGACGAACGAGTCACGGACCACCGATGTCCCCTTTGCCGCACTTTGGGCAACCTGGCTGTAGAAGCTAACTGTTAATGTCCACTATAGTCTTGGTACCGTAGTGTATTTGTTCATCCTATAGTCACATATGAGACGCGGGCTGTCTTACGTCAGCACCAGGAAGTCGTAAAATCAGCTGTTCACCTGGCGGGAATTTTCGGTGATGAATAGGGAAGTCCTTCTTTAGCTGCCGCCTTGTCTTGTTTTATCATACATTGCTGCCTTTGCACCTGTCAATGTTTACTTTTGCACGCACATCAAATCAACAAAAAATCCTGACTTTGGAGCAATGTTCACAGACTCTAGGAATTGGCTCTCTTTTTAGATGCAATGGTTTTCCGTATTGGGACCAGAATTTCGGTCCTAACTTGTTCACTTAGTCCTCATATGGATGGTACTTTTCCTTGTTGATGTCTCAAGAAGGGTAGAAAAACAGGAACACACACACACACACACACACACACACACACACACACACACACACACACACACACACAGTGGTAGTCCTGCTTGTTTCCCGTTTAATAATTTGCAAGATTAGAAAACATAAAAACATCCATCCATTTCCTACCGCTTATTCCCCTTTGGGGTCACGGGGGGTGCTGGTGCCTATCTCAGCTACAATCGGGCGGAAGGCGGGGTACACCCTGGACAAGTCGCCACCCCATCACAGAACATAAAACCATATATTTTTAAAAACTACAGTGAAACGATGTGGGGCAACATAACCTACCTTTTACATTGTTATCAGAGCAGAGAGATAAAAATGCTGATTCAGGTGCTTTTTGAGCTATTGTACTGTCATCGTAAGATTTTTGACATTGCCGAGAATAATCCCTTTTTTCCTCAAAGGGAAAGAAGCTGGGGGACTGAGTCCGCGGTCAGCTTTATTTTGCTGCCATGAAAAGTGGGCTGTTCCTGTGAACTGTAATAAGGATAAAGAAGGTCTGGGTGCTTTATTGATTGAATTAAAGGACACTGTTAGGCCTCAGTGGATGTGTTGCTGTAATTGTAGTCTTTTGATTCAAATAAACTTCCAGTCAGTGGTTGCATTCTAAGGTCTACAAGTCGTAACACTTGAGGACTTCAGACTATCTGGTACTGTGTTACCCATCAGAGCAGATTCTCTCAATAGAAGACCCCAGATCACACCTCACTCCTACCCAGTTCTCCAAAGCGGGCTGGCTCAGGGTGGAGGACAGAGTAAAACAACTTGCACTGAGCCTAGTCTATAAAATCCACTACACATCCCTGATACCGAAGTACATGTCAAACTACTTCCAAAAATGACCGCCATAACCACAACACCAGGGGGAGCTCCACAAACCACATTAAACTCAGATTCCGATCCAACAAAAGTCTTAACTCATTCTCCTTCTACGCCACATCAATGTGGAATGCACCCCCAACAGGTGTAAAAGAAACTGCAGCTCTACCCTCCTTAAAGACCTCACTAAAAGAACACCTCCAGGCAACTACAACCCTAGACTAACACCCTTCCGCCACCACATCCCACCTCCACGGATTGTAAATAATCAAATGTAAATAATCAAATGTATATACTTGTTCTTATGCTTTCTGATCTCTTTATGTTCACCGCTAGCTGTACATATCTTCTATTCTTTTCTCCCCCCCCACCCTTGTTTACCTGTATGTCATCTTTTTTGTAAGGGGCGCTGGAAGCCGGCAGACCCGTCAGCGATCCTGTTCTGTCTCCCTGTAATGTTTGTCTGATCTTGAATGGGATTGTGCTGAAAATTGTAATTTTCCTGAAGGAACTCTCCTGACGGAATAAATAAAGTACTATCTAATCTAATCTAATCTACAAAATCAGACCTACACTGTTCCAATGTCCACTTCTCAGATGATACAATTGTTGATGACTGAAGTGCTGATATCAGGGGCGCCGAAAAAGGGGGGGGGGAAGGAGACGGACTCTAGGGGCCCATGATGGAGGGGGCCAATGATGATGAAATTAGATGAAATTATGTGTTGGGGGCCCCGTAAAGATTACAGAGCGTTTTCTGTACTCTGGAATGCCCTCCTAGTACCTTAGAGATGCTACCTCAGTAGAAGCATTTAAGTCCCATCTTAAAAACTCATTTCTACTAACCTTTGAATAGACCCCCTTTTTAGACCCGTTGATCTGATCTAAGGTTTTACTACTTACGTATAAAATACTACACGGCCTAGCTCCATCCTATCTTGCCGATTGTATTGTACCATATGTCCCGGCAAGAAATCTGCGTTCAAAGGACTCCGGCTTATTAGTGATTCCCAAAGCCCAAAAAAAGTCTGCGGGCTATAGAGCGTTTTCATTTCGGGCTCCAGTACTCTGGAATGCCCTCCCGGTAAAAGTTCGAGATGGCACCTCAGTAGAAGCATTTAAGTCTCACCTTAAAACTAATTTGTATACTCTAGCCTTTAAATAGACTCCCTTTTTAGACCAGTTGATCTGCCGTTTCTTTTCTTTTTCTCCTATGTCCCACTCTCCCTTGTGGAGGGGGTCCGGTCCGATCCAGTGGCCATGTACTGCTCGCCTGTGTATCGGCTGGGGACATCTCTGCGCTGCTGATCCGCCTCCGCTTGGGATGGTTTCCTGCTGGCTCCGCTGGGAACGGGACTCTCGCTGCTGTGTTGGATCCATTATGGATTGAACTTTCACAGTATCATGTTAGACCCGCTCGACATCCATTGCTTTCCTCCTCTCCAAGGTTCTCATAGTCATCATTGTCACCGACGTCCCACTGGGTGTGAGTTTTCCTTGCCCTTATGTGGGCCTACCGAGGATGTCGTAGTGGTTTGTGCAGCCCTTTGAGACACTAGTGATTTAGGGCTATATAAGTAAACATTGATTGATTGATTGATCTGCCGTTTCTTTTCTTTTCTACTCTGCACAGGTCCGGTGGTCATGGATGAAGTGCTGGCTGTGCATCGGCTGGGGACATCTATGCGCTGCTGACCCGTCTCCGCTCGGGATGGTCTCCTGCTGGCCCCACTATGGACTGGACTCTCACTATTATGTTAGATCCACAATGGACTGGACTTTCACAATATTATGCTAGACTTACTAGATCTCCATTGCATCCGGCTCCCCTAGAGGGGGTGGGGAAGGGGGGTTGGTGGTAGCGGGGGTGTATATTGTAGCGTCACAGACGAGTTAGTGCTGCAAGGGGTTCTAGGTATTTGTTCTGTTGTGTTTATGTTGTGTTACGGTGCGGATGTTCTCCCGAAATGTGTTTGGCATTTACATCCCACTGGGTTGTGAGTTTTTCCTTGCTCTTATACAGGATCCGAACCGATGATGCCGTTGTGACTGGTGCAGCCCTTTGAGACACTTGTGATTTAGGGCTATATAAATAAACATTGATTGATTGATTGACTAAATGTTACAAATATGTTTTATTTTGTTAAATTGTACAGAAATATTTGTATTTCTTATGTTTGTTTTTAAAAGTGTGCCGTGCCACAATGGTGCTTGGCTGACTATTGGTTGTCAACCTGCTTGGTTTGAATTAGCTGTAGAGCCTGTTTTTTTTTTTTTTAAATGTTAATATCGCTATTGATCACCTTTCATTTAATCCCAGCTGCCAAAATAGGGTTAATGATTCAAATTCGATAAATTGTGCAGCCCTAATATACAGCGTATAAACGACTCTCTTTAGGAGAGAGAGTATCAATATTTATGCACTGATTGAGTCCATAAATACCAACACCCAGTCCAAAAATCAATGTATGTCTGCTGGAATATTTTTTGCCTCCCTATGAAGGTCACATCACTCCAACCGTACCCGAGGATAAGGCTGAAGCGCCCACAGCCCCGACCAAAAATCTGCCAATAGCGCCACCATACAAGCTGCTCTGACCCTTTGTTAGTCCGACTAATTTAAGTGAATCACACAGTGTATCAGAGTGTTAAAACAATGAGAGCTCATCCGACATAAATGGATTATAGAAGCGGTCACATGGCCTAAGAACATGCTGGATTTTCAGGGTCTGGCTTTGTGTGAGTCGCGTACATTATAGATGAGGCAGAGGAAAAGGGGGAGTGTTCAGTGGAGCACTATCAGTTACCAGAAGGCCAATCCAAAGCAGACCTACAGTATGTTTCAGAGATGGGGGGCTGGCACAGCAACAAGGTCGTTCTCCCCCCCCTCACCCCCATTCTTCTACAAAATTAAGAAATAGTGTTTAATAGATAAATCTATCTATTTAGCATCTATAATAAAAAACATTGCGAGATCAAGAACCATCCATCCATCTTCTTCCGCTTATCTGAGGTCGGGTCGTGGGGGCAGCAGCCTAAGCAGGGAAGCCCAGGCTTAGCTCTCCCCAGCCACTTCGTCCAGCTCATCCCGGGGAATCCCGAGGCGTTCCCAGGCCAGCCGGGAGACATAGTCTTCTCAACGTGTCCTGTGGACTCCTATCGGTCGGACGTGCCTGAAACACCTCCCTAGGGAAGCGTTCGGGCGGCATCCTGACCAGATGCCCGAACCACCTCATCTGGCTCCTCTTGATGTGGAGGAGCAGAGGCTTTACTTTTAGCTCCTCCCTGGGGATCCCGAGGCGTTCCCAGGCCAGCCGGGAGACAGAGTCTTACCAAAGTGTCCTGGGTCTTCCCCTTGGCCTCCTACCGGTCGGACGTGCCCGAAAAACCTCCCTAGGGAGGCGTTCGGGTGGCATCCCGACCAGATGCTCGAACCACCTCATCTGGCTCCTCTCCATGTGGAGAAAGAGAGGCCTTACTTTGAGGTCCTCCCTGGGGATCCCGAGGCGTTCCCAGGCCAGACGGGAGACAGAGTCTTACCAACGTGTCCTGGGTCTTCCCCGTGGCCTCCTACTGGTCGGACGTGCCCGAAACTCCTCCCTAGGGAGGCGCTTGGGTGGCACCCCGACCAGATGCTCGAACCACCTCATCTGGCTCCTCTTGATGTGGAGGAGCAGAGGCTTTACTTTTAGCTCCTCCTTGGGAATGCCGAGGCGTTCCAAGGCCAGCCGGGAGACAGAGTCTTACCAACCTGTCCTGGGTCTTCCCCGTGGCCTCCTACCGGTTGGACGTGCCCGAAACTCCTCCCTAGGGAGGTGCTTGGGTGGCATCCCGACCAGATGCTCGAACCACCTCATCTGGCTCCTCTCCATGTGGAGAAAGAGAGGCTTTACTTTGAGCTCCTCCCGGGGAATCCCGAGGCGTTCCCAGGCCAGCCGGGAGACATAGTCTTCCCAACGTACCTGGGTCTTCCTTGTGGCCTCCTACCGGTCGGACGTGCCCGAAAAACCTCCCTAGGGAGGCGTTTGGATGGCATCCTGACCAGATGCCCGAACCAACTCATCTGGCTCCTCTCTATGTGGAGGAGCAGCGGCTTTACTCTGAGCTCCTCCGGGATGAGAAAGATTCTCACCCTATCCGGTGGAGGAAACGCATTTCAGCCGCTTGTACCCCTGATCTTGTCCTTTCAGTCATGACCCAAAGCTCATGACTATAGGTGAGGATGGGAACGTAGATCGACCGGTAAATTGAGAGCTTTGCCTTCTGGCTCAGCTCCTTCTTCACCACAACGGGTCGGTACAGCGTCCGCATTACTGAAGACGCCGCACCAATCCGCCTGTCGACCTCACAATCAACTCTTCCCTCACTCGTTAACAAGACTCTGAGGTACTTGAATTCCTCCACTTGGGGCAGGGTCTCCTCCCCAGCCCGGAGATGGCAATCCACTCTTTTCCCGGCCAGAACCATGGACTCGGACTTGGAGGTGCTGATTCTCATACCATTCGCTTCACACTCGGCTGCGAACCGATCCAGTGAGAGCTGAAGATCCTGGCCAGATGAAGCAATCATCTGCAAAAAGCAGAGACCTAATCCTGCAGCCACCAACCCGGATACTCTCAACGCCTTGACTGCGCCTAGAGATTCTGTTCATAACTATGGACGGTGACAAAGGGCAGCCTTGGCGGAGTCCAACCCTACTGGAAACAGGTCCGACTTACTGCCGGCGATGCGGACCAAGCTCTGAAACTGATCGTACAGAGAGCGGACCGCCACAATCAGACAGTCCGTTACCCCATACTCTCTGAGCACTTCCTAATAAACGGTCGAATGCCTTTTCCAAGTCCACAACGCACATGTAGACTGGTTGGGCAAACTCCTAATGGCCCCTGCCGAGAGTATAGAGCTGGTCCACAGTTCCACGACCAGGTTGAAAGCCACACTGTTCCTCCCAAATCTGAAGTTCGACTATCCGGCGTAGAACAAGATCAAGGACCAAAAAACATCAAAAGCGATTCTCCTCCCCACACCAAATGAAATGTGTCATTTTGCTAACAGGCTTATGAAAGTCAGATGAAGGCTTTACGATCTTGTTAAAAACGGGTTACATTATTAAAAGGGCACGATCATTGTGCGAGACGGCAAAGAGGGCCCGTAGCACATTGAAATGTTAATAAGACTGATGCAGTGGCTAAAGATTGAGGAAGTTGGTAGAGTTTTAGTTCCGAAAGCCTTGCACGGGGGGGCCCCCCCAGATGATTTAGCCCTATGCGCTCAAGTGGGTCAAAAGACAGGATGGGAGATCCTGCAGACCTGTGGTAAACCTGTGAAGCAGATGAGATTTAAAACACCTGCCCTGCTCTTTAATCTGTCATGAGAACGACTACTACATTTAATCCAGTACCTTTGCGTTAAAGGGGAACTGCCCTTTTTTTGTAATTGTGCCTATCATCCACAATCCTTAAGATTCAAAAACACATATATTAATGTTGTTTAATACATTGGAAATATTAAAGCGCTCTGTTCTGCCTATACAGCCCTTAAAAAAACATCCAAACACCTCCATTAATGTTTTGTATACAAACCCCGTTTCCATATGAGTTGGGAAATTGTGTTAGATGTAAATATAAACGGAATACAATGATTTGCAAATCATTTTCAACCCATATTCAGTTGAATATGCTACAAAGACAACATATTTGATGTTCAAACTGATAAATATATTTATTTTTTGCAAATAATCATTAACTTTGGAATTTGATGCCAGCAACACGTGACAAAGAAGTTGGGAAAAGTGGCAATGAATACTGATAAAGTTGAGGAATGCTCATCAAACACTTATTTGGAACATCCCACAGGTGTGCAGGCTAATTGGGAACAGGTGGGTGCCATGATTGGGTATAAAAACAGCTTCCCCAAAAATGCTCAGTCTTTCACAAGAACGGATGGGGCGAGGTACACCCCTTTGTCCACAACTGCAAGAGCAAATAGTCAAACAGTTTAAGAACAACGTTTCTCAAAGTGCAATTGCAAGAAATTTAGGGATTTCAACATCTACGGTCCATAATATCATCAAAAGGTTCAGAGAATCTGTAGAAATCACTCCAATTAAGCGGCATGGCCGGAAACCAACATTGAATGACCATGACCTTCGATCCCTCAGACAGCACTGTATCAAAAACCGACATCAATCTCTAAAGGATATCACCACATGGGCTCAGGAACACTTCAGAAGACCACTGTCACTAAATACAGTTCGTCGCTACATCTGTAAGTGCAGGTTAAAGCTCTACTATGCAAAGCGAAAGCCATTCATCAACAACATCCAGAAACGCTGCCGGCTTCTCTGGATGTCTTCTAATATCGGACATGCCTGATTGCAAACATTGTGGTGACCTTTGATCCCTCAGACAGCACTGTATCAAAAACCGACATCAATCTCTAAAGGATATCACCACATGGGCTCAGGAACACTTCAGAAAACCACTGTCACTAAATACAGTTTGTCGCTACATCTGTAAGTGCAGGTTAAAGCTCTACTATGCAAAGCGAAAGCCATTTATCAACAACATCCAGAAACGCTGCCGGCTTCTCTGGATGTCTTCTAATATCGGACATGCCTGATTGCAAACATTGTGGTGACCTTTGATCCCTCAGACGGCACTGTATCAAAAACCGACATCAATCTCTAAAGGATATCACCACATGGGCTCAGGAACACTTCAGAAAACCACTGTCACTAAATACTGTTCATTGCTACATCTGTAAGTGGAAGTTAAAGCTCTACTATGCAAAGCGAAAGCCATTTATCAACCACATCCAGAAACGCTGCCGGCTTCTCTGGATGTCTTCTAATATCGGACATGCCTAATTGCAAACATTGTGGTGTTTACACTTATCTCTTATGTGTGACTGCCATCTACTGGTCACACTTATCATTACACCATTTACCAAATAAAATAGATCCGAGGTGAGTAAGTCCAACCAAACTTATTCCTTACAATAGGTGCACCGGGTTATAAGGCGTACTGTCGAGTTTTGAGGGAGAAAAAAAGGATTTTATATTCCGGAAAATACAATAAAAGTCCCTCACAAAACTGTTTTTTGCAACACTAATGTTAAAAATCTGATTATCAATAGTTGTTCATTTAGATGACTGAGGGAACAAACTCACCCTAGCATCATCGTGTCTTGAGTATGAATGAAAATCTCAGCATGATAAACAGGTCTATAATAACAACGACAGGATCTGCAAAGATGAAGAGATAAGTTGTTATCCATGTTTATTGCAAATTACTTTTTACGAATTATTCAATTGATTAAAAAAAAACATTATTGTTCAAAAAACCAGTGTGACTGTAACATGAACTCTAAAATAGAAGTGTTCATCTGAATTAGTTTCACCTCTGAGCTTGGTTGCTTTGACCTCTGATTCCATGATGTCAAAGGTCGACAAAAGCCACCGTCTCAGCCCTATTGTGAGCTATTCAGCCGCCTTAGCCTGTGTGATCCCATAGGGAGGGTTTTTCTTCTGTCCTTGAGGGAAGCATTGTTCATGGGTTTAATTCCCTGCCACTCCTCGCTGGGATTTCTAGTTGGCAGCGTGGCCTTGTTTCTTTTTTTATGGCTAAACATGTCGAGCTGCATCGCTCTTTTCATCCGTCTCAGAATGTCCCTTCGAGGTGTTTTGCTCGGATTCCATCGTTATCTACATTTTTCGATCAAACTTTCCTATTTTGTTGGACACCACTGACTTATTAGGAATGTGTTCTAGGGTTTTGTTGAAAGCACAATGCAAACTCAAATTTTTGTAAATAAATGGGTTGTACTTGTATAGCGCTTTTCTACCTTCAAGGTACTCAAAGTACCTTACGTTTATCCTTCCATTTCTTTCGACTTCTCGCAATGTCACAAAACTAAAAGAAACTGCATTTCTCAAAAGTTTGTGCGACATTGCACACATTTTTACGAATGCCAAAATGTCGGTCATTCATCATTTTATCCCTTTTCAGGATCAATGGTGAACTTGTGACGCTTAGCTGGCATTGTGGTTATGCGGGTGCGTTCTCTCTATAATGCAGGCGGACTGGACACAGCGTGAAGGTAAGAAATTATTATTTATTCCTACTATAACACAGAATAACAACAAAAAAGACTTGCACAAGGCACTAAAGACCAAACCAACAGAACTAGCATGGGAGCTAAAAAGAACTGAAAGCGCTAGCATGGGAGCTAAAAAGAACCGAAAGCGCTAGCATGTGAGCTAGGGACACAAACAAAGGAATAGCGTGGGAGCTAACGAATACAAAAATACTTTTACCACAATAGGAATCAGCGACGTCACCCGTTGCATCGATCAGCAAACTAGACTGCGAGGATGAGTAACGGAAAAGGCAGGATTATATAAGGACAGAAATTAGGAGGCAGGTGCGCATCAAAAACGAAAGGCAGGTGACACTAATACGTGACTAAGGCAGCGGAAACAAACCAGAAGTGCCACCAGGAACTAAGGAAGAGAAATACTGAACAGGATGTACTACAAAAACAGAACAGAACCAGAATATGACATGATCCGAGCCGCGGATCATGACAGAACTGAATTCTATCCAAGATGACTATGAGCAAAGAAGCAGGGTACACCCTAAACTGGTCAACAGCCAATAACCTTATTAAATGTTGAATGATCTGAACCTAAAACGAGAACCAAAGTGCTTTACATCGTGCGTTACATTCACAGACACATTCACACACTGGTGGTGGAAGCTGCCATGCAAGATGCAAACCACAACACATCAGGAGCAAGGTGGGTTCACTGTTTTGCCCAAGGACACAACGGCCGTAAATTTGAGAGCTGTCTTTAAATAGTGGAAGATTTGACACAGAACTTTCCTCCAGAAGGTCTTAACTTTGTCCGTGTGATGTCAGATGAAACAAAAATTGAGCTGTTTGGCCACAATACCCAGCAATATGTTTTGGAATCTGTCTGAAACATGCTCAGTGGCCTAGTGGTTAGAGTGTCCGCCCTGAGATTGGTAGGTCGTGAGTTCAAACCCCGGCCTAGTCATAACAAAGACTAGAAAAATGAGACCTATTACTTCCCAGCTTGGCACTTCCTCAAAGGTTGGAATTGGGTGTTAAATCACAGAAATTATTCAGCTGCTGCTCACTGCTCCCCTCATCTCCCAGGGGGTGGAACACGGAACCAGGGGTAATTTCAGCACACCTAGTGTGGTACTTTAACTTTTAAATAGCCCTCACCATGAATAAATAGAAAAAAGTACAGTTAGATGTCCGATAATATCGGGCTGTCGATATTATCGGCCGATAAATGCTTTACAATGTAATATGGGAAATTATCGGTATCGGTTTCAAATTGTAAAAGTTAGGACTTTTTCAAAAACGCCGCTGTACGGAGTGATACACGGACGTAGGGAGAAATACAGAGCACCAATAAACCTTAAAGGGCCGGCACACAATCACATAATATCTTATATCACATAATCACATATATGAATGCAAGCATACTTGGTCAACAACCATACATGTCACACTGAGGGTGGCCGTATAAACAACTTTAACACTGTTACAAATATGCGCCGCACTGTGAACCCACACCAAACAAGAATGACAAGCACATTTCGGGAGAACATCCACACCGTGACACAACATAAAAACAACAGAACAAATAACCCAGAAACCCTTGCAGCACTAACTCTTCCGGGACGCTACAATATACACCCCCTGCTACCTCCTACTAACATCACCACCCCTCAACCTCCTCATGCTCTCTCAGGGAGAGCATGTCCCAAATTCCAAGCTGCTGTTTTGAGGCGTGTTAAAAAAATTAATGCACTTTGTGACTTCAATAATAAAAATATGGCAGTGCCATGTTGGCATTTTTTTTTTCCATAACTTGAGTTGATTTTACCTTTTTACACAAGCGGGAGCATCACAACAGAATTATGCATAATAATGTTGTGGGGAGGCGGAGCCGACGGGCTGACGGCAGGGCGGGGCTCACTTTGGCCCTGCTCAAGATAGCGGCCAGGAGGCGGAGTATGCAGCGGAACAAGGAGGCGGGGCGTGCCTGGAGCAACGCCACCACAATCAAAGTCAGGTGTGTAACACACACACACCGGGTCTCAATCTGTCCATCTCCTCGCAGCATTTAAGAGGGGAGAAGGAGGAAGGAGAGAGAGAGAGAGAGAGAGTTGGAGTGTCCGCAGGAGTGCAGCACGAGAGAAGCAATCAAAAAAACACGAGCGATCAGAGAATGAGCCCCAGGGGAAGACGATGTCACCGGCAGCTGAAAAGCCAGCCGAGACGAGCAACCCGTTGGACACTGAAGCTATGTTTATTGAAAAAATAAACAAGAGTCAAACCCGCTCAGCGATGTCCTTCCTGAATGGTCCATGCAACCCACACGGTGACGGCTGCAGACGTTCACAAATGTATTAAAGGCCTACTGAAATGAGATTTTCTTATTTAAACGGGGATAGCAGGTCCATTCTATGTGTCATACTTGATCATTTCGCGATATTGCCATATTTTGTGCTGAAAGGATTTAGTAGAGAACATCCACGATAAAGTTCGCAACCGGAGAAAAGCCCTGCCTCCACCGGAAGTCGCAGACGATGACCTCACATGTTGATGGCTCCTCATATATTCACATTGATTTTAATGGGAGCCTCCAACAAAAACATCTATTCCGACCGAGAAACAACAATTTCCCTATTAATTTGAGCGAGGATGAAAGATTCGTGATTGAGGATATTGATAGCGACGGACTAGAAAAAAAAAAAAAAAAAGAAAACGCGATTGCAATCGTGTTGCATTGAGACGGATTCATATGTTTTTAGAGACATTTATTAGGATAATTCTGTGAAATCCCTTATCTTTCTATTGTGTTGCTAGTGTTTAAGTGAGTTTAACAGTACCTGATAGTCTTAAGTGTACGTCCACGGCCGGGTGTTGACACGCAGTTGAGGCACAAGCTCAGCTGATATCCGGTAAATGGCGACTTTTTAACCACAATTTTCTCACCGAAACCTGCTGGTTGACATGTAGTCAGGATCCATGCCCCCTCTGATCCATAGGAAAGTTTCACCTCCGTGAATTTTAAACAAGGAATCACCGTGTGTTTGTGTGGCTAAAGGCTAAAGCTTCCCAACTCCGTCTTTCTACTTTGACTTCTCCAATATTATTTGAACAAATTGCAAAATATTCAGCAACACAGATCTCAAAAATACAGTGTAAATATGCCTTTAAATCAGACGACTTTTAGCTGTGTGTGTGTGCAGCCCTCATATTTTGATGACGTGACGTCACGCGTACACGTCATCATTACGCGACGTTTTCAAGAAATTTAAAATTGCAATTTAGTAAACTAAAAAGGCTGTATTGGCATGTGTTGCATTGTTAATATTTCATCATTGATATATGAACTATCAGACTGTGTGGTCGGTAGTAGTGGGTTTCAGTAGGCCTTTATTTATTCAAACGGGGATAGCAGGTCCATTCTATGTGTCATACTTGATCATTTCGCGATATTGCCATATTTTTGCTGAAAGGATTTAGTAGAGAACATCGACGATAAAGTTCGCAACTTTCGGTGCTAAGAGAAAAGCCCTGCCTCTACCGGAAGTCGCAGACGATGACGTCACATGTTGATGGCTCCTCACATATTCACATTGATTGTAATGGGAACCTGCAACAAAAAGTGCTATTCGGACCGAGAAAACGACAATTTCCCCATTAATTTTAGCGAGGATGAAAGATTTGTGTTTGAGGATATTGATAGCGATGGACTAGAAAAAAAAAAAAAAAAACGCGATTGCATTGGGACGGATTCTGATGTTTTTAAACATTTACTAGGATAACTCTGGGAAATCCCTTATCTTTCTATTGTGTTGCTAGTATTTTAGTGAGTTTAACAGTACCTGATAGTCGGAGGTATTACGCCTGTTTGGCATCGTGGTGCCGGGTTTGATTCCCTCGTGGATGCGTCAACAAGTGAACACAGCAAAGGTAAGATATAAACCAATTATTTAACGAAAAAGATCTATGAAACAAAACACTGGTGCTAATAAAAGTCAAACCAAAGACGCTAGCATAAAAGTTAGGATATACAACAATGACAACTAAACTGGCACGTAGGCACATAAAAGAGTAAAACAAAACATACAATATGAGAGCTAGAATGAACAAATGGCTTAGCGTGAAAAGCTAGTGAGAATATACATACAATTGCAAAAGACTCAGCAACACAGATCCCCAAAATACTGTGTAAACATGCCGTTAAAGCAGACGACTTTTAGCTGTGTGTGTGTGCAGCGCTCATATTCATAACAGCCCGTGACGTCACGCGTACACGTCATCATTATGCGACGTTTTCAACAAATTTAAAATTGCAATTTAGTCAACTAAAAAGGCCGTATTGGCATGTGTTGCAATGTTAATATTTCATCATTCAATCAATCAATGTTTACTTATATAGCCCTGAATCACTAGTGTCTCAAAGGGCTGCACAAACCACAAGACAAACCACTACGACATCCTCGGCAGGCCCACATAAGGGCAAGGAAAACTCACACCCAGTGGGACGTCGGTGACAATGATGACTATGAGAACCTTGGAGAGGACCAAAGCAATGGATGTCGAGCGGGTCTAACATGATACTGTGAAAGTTCAATCCATAATGGATCCAACACAGTCGCGAGAGTCCAGTCCAAAGCGGATCCAACACAGTCGCGAGAGTCCCGTTCACAGCGGAGTCAGCAGGAAACCATCCCAAGCGGAGGCGGATCAGCAGCGCAGAGATGTCCCCAGCCGATACACAGGCAAGCAGTACATGGCCACCGGATCGGACCGGACCCCCCTCCACAAGGGAGAGTGGGACATAGGAGAAAAAGAAAAGAAACGGCAGATCAACTGGTCTAAAAAAGGGAGTCTATTTAAAGGCTAGAGTATACAAATGAGTTTTAAGGTGAGACTTAAATGCTTCTACTGAGGTGGCATCTCGAACTGTTACTGGGAGGGCATTCCAGAGTACTGGAGCCCGAAATGAAAACGCTCTATAGCCCGCAGACTTTTTTTGGGCTTTGGGAATCACTAATAAGCCGGAGTCCTTTGATATATATTCATCATTGATATATATAAACTATCAGACTGCGTGGTGGGTAGTAGTGGCTTTCAGTAGGAATTTAATTTCACGTCTGTATATATCGGTTGATATCGGAATCGTTAATTAAGAGTAGGACAATATGGGAATATCGGATATGGGCAAAAAAGCCATTATAGGACATCTCTGGTTAAAACATTTGACCGGTATCGACCGATCTCACTCATTGATGAATCGGTATTGGAAGCCACAGCATCAGAACCATGATCAGAACCTCCCTAATGCTTCGGATGATTAAAAAAAGAGAGTGTGTGTGGAGTACCTCCGGCAGTCAGAAGCATTTGCGCGTTAATAAAAAGAGGCAATTAAATCATTGGATGGGTGGAAGCCTGTAGTGCTGGGCACCACACGGTTTTAATTTCATTACAAGCGATGTAAACATGAGGTTATCCCCACAGTGCAGGGGCCTCCCACATCAACAGATGAAGTGGGATGATGGCCCAAACATGGAAATGTAATTGCCATTTTACAGCAGCGGTGTGTGGTAGTGGATGAGAAGGAAAACGCGGCGCACTGTGACGCCTGACACAAACAACTTGAGCAGTTCATAAAGAGAGCGAAACCTCGTTAAAGGGGAACATTATCACCAGACCTATGCAAGCGTCAATCTATACCTTGATGTTGCAGGAAAAAGACCATGTATTTTTTTAACCGATTTCCGAACTCTAAATGGTTGAATTTTGGCAAATTAAACGCCTTTCTGTTTATAGGTGTTTTTCCCGATGACGTCAGAACGTGACGTCACCGAGGTAACACACCCGCCATTTTCATTTTCTCGTTACAAACACCGGGTCTCAGCTCTGTTATTTTCTATTTTTTCGACTATTTTTTGGAACCTTGGAGACATCATGCCTCGTCGGTGTGTTGTCGGAGGGTGTAACAACACTAACAGGGAGGGATTCAAGTTGCACCACTGGCAAGAAATCTGCCGCCAGACCCCCATTGAATGTACCAGAGTGTCTTCACATTTGACCGGCGATGCTAAGACAGACATGGCACAAAAATGTCTGGATAACCTGCAGATGCATTTGCAACGATTAAGTCAACGAAATCACAAAGGTGAGTTTTGTTGACGTTGTTGACTTATGTGCTAATCAGACATACTTGGTCACGGCATGACTGCCAGCTAATCGATGCTAACATGCTACGCTAATCGATGCTAACATGCTATTTACGCTCGCTGTATGTACATTTGAAAGTAAATACCCACATATAATGCGAAACAAACACTTACCAATCGACGGATTTAAGTTGCTCCAGTGTCACAAGATGCGAAAGTCCTGATCGTTTGGTCCGCACATTATACCGGTGATGCTAATAAGGCAGCCATGCTATGGGCCACTTTATTAGGTACACCCACGCTATGGCCGAATAGCTATTCGCTCAATAGCTTGAATTTCTTCTTCAATTTCGTTTTCTTTATCTGGCTCCATACTCCGACCATCTGTTTCAATACATGCATAATCTGTTGAATCGCTTAAGCCACTGAAATCCGAGTCCGAATCCGAGCTAATGTCGCTAGCTATATCTTGCTGTGGTAACCGCCATGTTGTTTGTATTGGCAGCACTGTATGACGTCACAGGGAAATGGACAGTCGCATCGCAAATAGCGAAAATCAAGAACTTTAAAGCTTTTTAGGGATATTCCGGGAGGTGTAAAATTTTGAAAAAAACTTTGAAAAATAAAACAAGCCACTGGGAACTGATTTTTATTGTTTTTAACCCTTTTGAAATTGTGATAATGCTCCCCTTTAAAGAAGTGGATGCCGGGAGAAAAAAAAACTACACATCCTCTGTGTCTCTGAATATTAAAAAAACGGACTAAATTATTAATCGTAGCAATTATTGCAGTGCGGAAAAGACGAGTTGAGACCGAGTTAACTCAAGTCTTGTTGGCTCGGAGAGAACATTAAAAAGGTCTGACGCCGTCTAGACGGTTTCGACTGAGGATGACATATTTTCCCTGTCAGGCCGGCTCGTATTTATGATCATCACTAAAAGGTGTCTCTGTGTGATGATTCACACCGCCATCAAACTCAGCGTGGTCCAAGTAAACCTGCGGGCTCCGACGTCAACCCGCTCTCAGTCATGAATAGTTATGAGGGCAGGAGTTAACCAGGGAGGAAATGTTCACATCCCCTTTTAAGCCGTGTCCCTTTGACATCACGACTGCTGCTGTGAGACGTTCAAGAGGCCCAAGGATAATTGGACGCGTCTCCAAGAAAACACAGGAGGCATACAGTGACTAAAATAAGCATCGACCATTATATTTTTGCAGTCAACTTTTTTTTGTGTCCGGTCTGCCGATGTGTATTAAAAAAGTGTACCATATTTTCCGGACTATAAGGTGCACTTAAAATGAGGAGATTTCCAATAATATCGGCCAATAAATGCTTTAATATGTAATATCGGTGTGGAGAGGCGGAGCCGGCGAACGAGCAGCGGGGCAGGGCACGCTGGAGCCCGGCCCAAGATGGCGGCAAGGAGGCGGAGAATGCGGCCGAGCGAAACAAAACGCCGGATAATATGTCTTACCTTAGAAGCCTGTGAAGATGATGCCACAGCAAATAAATGCCATAATTAAAGTTGAAAGTGGGTCCACACAATGTCACCAATGCAAACTACAGCCACAATAATACACAAAATGTTGACTAAAAATTAAAATCAAAAATGATCATTACGAGAATACTTAAAACAGTTTGATACAGCTATTGTATTAATTTGGTACTTTCATGAATAGACACACATCTGTTCGTGTTTTCTCTCTAATACAAAATAATACAACCAATCAATCAATCAATGTTTATTTATATAGCCCTAAATCACAAATGTCTCAAAGGACTGTACAAACCATTACGACTACGACATCCTTGGAATAACCCACAATAGATTAGAATAGGGGTTTTTAGCAGCTTACTGCAGGGTTTGTTCTCCCGGGATGCAAACGGACTATTCCGTACCAGGCGTAAAAGTAGGAACATACTTGTTAAACTAGACTCAAGGATACAAAACAAAAGGCGCACAAGGCGAAGGCACTACTTCAAAACCAACACTGAAGCAGAATTATGGACATGGAACAAAAAACTCGCTAACTGTGGCATGACTAAACCAAACTTACTGTCAGAGTTGCCACTGACGGTTTGTTTGTGTTTTAGTTTCTCCGTGTGTTTAGTATTTCCTGTCCTTAGTTCCTGTCTAGTGCTCTTATTTTGGTTCAGCTTCCTGTTTGTCTCCCCGTGTCCTGTTTTCACTCGGCTACGGCTGATTGGCATCTGGTCACACCTGATGTCAATCAGCCCGCTCCTATTTTACCTGCTTTGTTCCTCCAGTCAGTGCTGGATCATTGTATTGTCGTTGCCTCATGTCACTCCTGTGTCTTTGCTACCTGCCGTGTCTGGCATCATTTCAGCTATTACCTGTCGTGCTACATCTTGTCCCGGTCATCGTAACGGCAAGCTGTTTTTGTTAGCCATTAGCTATTTCCAGTTTTTCTGTTTGTTATCCTCTAGCTTCCATGCTAAAGTTAATTTTTGTTTTTCTAGCTCCCAGTGCTAGCTCTCTTAGTTTGTTATTCCGCCCACATGCGTGGGTTTTTTTTGTTCTTGTGTAGTTTTAATTAAATCAGGTTTTCATATACCATGCCTGCCTCCGTCTCTGCATCTTGGGGTTTCGTCAACAACAAATTCTTCTGACACTTACTTGGCATAGCATGACGCGAACAATCGCGTGAAAACAAGCATGAATCTGTGGCATGAAACAAGAATGAAACAATCAATACAGAGCATGAATCTATGGCATGAACATAGCAAAGACAGAGTAATGTCGCCAGACGACTAACTGGCAAAAACAGGCTTAAATAATAGTCTCTGATTAAAGCAGGTGCGTGATCCGAACACATGAGGCAGGTGAAACTAATGAGTCGTCATGGTAACCAAACAAGGGAGCGTAAACAGGAACTAAAAGAGTCCAAAAGTAACAGAAAACAACAAACAACATGATCCAGACCACAGATCATGACAAGAATGGACTTTATTGTCATTATATTTTCATGTAACGAGATTAAGGACTCCTACTTAAGTTGCGGTAGTGGGAAGGAATATGGGATCAAAATAAATTACAGAGGTAATAAAGATCAAACTAAAAATTTAAATAAACAGACTACTAGCCAATAAAAATAATAAGCAATCCTGTACAATATACAAAACACTGTACAATATACAGAGTAATAAATAACAATCAGTGTCAGATGTATTGCACTCGAAGGGTAATATTGAACAATACATATTAGGGTATTAGGGTAGGATATTGTAGAGGGGTGAATTATTTATTATACAAACCCCGTTTCCAATGATTTGCAAATCATTTTCAACCCATATTCAGTTGAATATGCTACAAAGACAACATATTTGATGTTCAAACTGATAAACATTTTGTTTTGGCAAATAATCATTAAAACTTTAGAATTTGATGCCAGCAAACCGTGACAAAGAAGTTGGGAAAGGTGGCAATAAATACTGATGAAGTTGAGGAATGCTCATCAAACACTTACTTGGAACATCCCACAGGTGGGCAGGCTAATTAGGAACAGGTGGGTGCCATGATTGGGTATAAAAACAGCTTCCCAAAAAATGCTCAGTCTTTCATAAGAAAGGATGGGGCGAGGTACACCCCTTTGTCAACAACAAAGTTTAAGAACAACGTTTCAAGCAAGGCATGGGTAACTTACACATCTGTGAAGGCACCATTAATGCTGAAAGGTACATACAGGTTTTGGAACAACACATGCTGCCATGTAATTGGGGCTAAATCACCATAAATGATTCCCAGGCGTGGCACTGCTACTGCCCACTGCTCCCCTCACTTCCCAGTGGGTGATCAAGGGGATGGGTCAAAAGCAGAGGACAAATTTCACAACCATTGGTACTTTAATCTTTAATCTGAGCGCCGTCTTTTTCATGGACGCCCCTGCTTATTTCAGCAAGACAATGCCAAGCTACATTCATCACGTGTTACAACAGCGTGGCTTTGTAAAAAAAAAAAGAGTGCCGGTACTTTCCTGGCCCGCCTGCAGTCCAGACCTGCCTCCCATCGAAAATGTGTGGCGCATTATGAAGCGTAAAATACGACAGCGGAGACCCCGGACTGTTGAATGACTGAAGCTCTACATAAAACAAGAATGGGAAAGAATTCCACTTTCAAAGCTTCAACAATTAGTTTCCTCAGTTCCCAAACGTTTATTGAGTGTTGTTCAAAGAAAAGGTGATGTAACACAGTGGTAAACATGCCCTTTCCCAACTACTTTGGCACGTGTTGCAGCTATGAAATTCTAAGTTAATTATTTGCAAAAAATATATAAAAGTTTATGAGTTTGAACATCAAATATCTTGTCTTTGTAGTGCATTCAACTGAATATGGGTTGAAAAGGATTTGCAAATCATTGTATTCCGTTTATATTTACATCTAACACAATTTCCCAACTCAGCTACAATCGGGCGGAAGGCGGGGTACACCCTGGACAAGTCGCCACCTCGTCGCAGGGCCAACACAGATAAACAGACAACACTCACACTCACATTCACACACTAGGGCCAATATTAGTATACGCACGAGTAAATGTGAGTGTGAGTGTTGTCTGTTTATCTGTGTTGGCCCTGCGACGAGGTGGCGACTTGTCCAGGGTGTACCCCGCCTTCCGCCCGATTGTAGCTGAGATAGGCGCCGGCGCCCCCCGTGACCCCAAAAGGGAATAAGCGGTAGAAAATGGATGGATGGAATTTCCCAACTCATATGAATACAGGGTTTGTAGGTAATATTAGTATCCATCCATCCATCCATTTTCTACCGCTTATTCCCTTTCGGGGTCGCGGGGGGCGCTGGCGCCTATCGCAGCTACAATCGGGCGGAAGGCTGGGTACACCCTGGACAAGTCGCCACCTCGTCGCAGGGCCAACACAGATAAACAGACAACACTCACACTCACATTCACACAGTAGGGCCAATATTAGTATACACACGAGTAAATTATAAAACATGCTGTATCTGCAGGTAAACTAAGATAGCAAAAAAGTGTTTTAGTAAGTAATACCAGAGGTACATGCTGAACATATGTACATAATGGATGGACATTAATGTACCGGCTGCAGACAGCTGTGTAGGAGGAGACCTTTACAGGGGTATGCCTCCGTTCTGATGACTGCATCTCCATCATAGAACAACAGAGCTGCAGGCTAATGGTGCTTGCTGAAGAAGAGCGTCATGCTCTGTCAGTTTTTCATTACCCCTTCGCTCAGTCCTCCAGTACCACGCAGTATTGGGTAATTACAGACGGCAGGTCAATTTTTTTAGGATCCATAATCATCTGTTTTTCCTCTAAGAACACCACCTCCGACCCATCCACTCCCTCTTCAACGCCGCTGTTCTGCCCTTTCCACTGAAGTGATGGCAGAGAAGTGCAAAACACCAGCTTAATAGCAGTTGGTTCAAAAACAGCACTTTCTCAGAGGTGGTCACAGATTTGGAGTGCACAGCTTTCATGTAACCACTTCATCTTGTCCTGTAAAGCAGTGGTCCCCCAACCTTTTTGTATCCGCGGACTGGTCAACGCTTAATAATTTGTCCCGCGGCCCGAGGGGGGGGTCTTTTTTTTTTTTTTCCGTCTTTTGTCATAAAAAAGGGACGTTTTTGTGGTTTTTGCACTAATTGTAAGTGTATATTGTGTTTTTTTATGTTGATTTAACCTTCCTCTTGTGTTAGCTTTCTGTTATCATCTCTTATGTTCAATCAATCAATCAATCAATGTTTATTTATATAGCCCCAAATCACAAATGTCTCAAAGGACTGCACAAATCATTACGACTACAACATCCTCGGAAGAACCCACAAAAGGGCAAGGAAAACTCACACCCAGTGGGCAGGGAGAATTCACATCCAGTGGGACGCCAGTGACAATGCTGACTATGAGAAACCTTGGAGAGGACCTCAGATGTGGGCAACCCCCCCAACCCCCCCCCCCCCCCCCCCTCTAGTTAACGGGTTGGTTTTGACCCATGTCTTAAATCAGCTGTAAAATACACTAAAAACAATTATCTATCATCCAATTTTTTTCTCATCTCTTGGTTACCTCGTTAGGTTTCCTTATCCATGAAAATATTGGTTTTAATATTTTTGGTGTGGGCCATTGGGCCTTTTTTTTTGTCAGTATACCCCTCGATTTCATTTGAAAAAAATGGTAAAACGAACCTCAAGAGAATCGTATAAATAAAAAAAAAAGGTTGTTGTGTTACCTGACCATTACTGAGGGGTATTAGAACACATCTCTTGAATAAATTTGTTTTATTTATTTTTTCATTTTAATAATTTTAACATAGTAACAACTCTATACTGAATTGACCTCAAATGTCTGGACATTTTAGTTTTTAAATGCATAAAAGAACCACATAAATGTTGTTTGTTTTTGTACTGGATAACAAGGTAAAATGAGAATCCACTAAAGCTCACATGATTGGGAGAGGAGCTGGCCGTCAGTGTGTTCAGTTTTGGCTCTACTTAGTGCTTTATAGTCTTATTTTTATAACTGGGTCGAAACCGACCCTAACAACACCAAGGTCATAATTTCAACCAGAGCATTTTATAATTTAGTGAAACAAAAAAAACAAGTTGTATTTTGTTGAAATAGAGGTTCCTGACAAAGTCAAAAATCCTTGATGCATAAAAATAAATGTATGTGGTTCTTTTATGCATTTAAAAACTAAAACGGGTCGGTGGCGACCCTAACACAAGACGAAGGTTAATTAAAAAAAAAAAACTTTTTTTTTTTTTTTTTTCGTCTTTGTCATAAAAAAGGGACGTTTTTGTGGTTTTTGCACTAATTGTAAGTGTATATTGTGTTTTTTTTATGTTGATTTAACCTTCCTCTTGTGTTAGCTTTCTGTTACCATCTCTTATGTTAACGGGTCGGTTTTGACCCATGTTTTAAATCAGCTGTAAAATACACTAAAAACAATTATCTATCATCCAATTTGTTTCTCATCTCCTGGTTACCTCGTTAGGTTTCCTTATCCATGAAAATATTGGTTTTAATATTTTTGGTGTGGGCCATTGGGCCTTTTTTTTGTCAGTATACCCCTCGATTTCATTTGAAAAAAATGGTAAAACGAACCTCAAGAGAATCGTATAAATAAAAAAAAGGTTGTTGTGTTACCTGACCATTACTGAGGGGTATTAGAACACATCTCTTAAATAAATGTGTTTTATTTATTTTTTCATTTGAATAATTTTAACATAGTAACAACTCTATACTGAATTGACCTCAAATGTCTGGACATTTTAGTTTTTAAATGCATAAAAGAACCACATAAATTTTGTTTGTTTTTGTACTGGATAACAAGGTAAAATGAGAATCCACTAAAGCTCACATGATTGGGAGAGGAGCTGGCCGTCAGTGTGTTCAGTTTTTGCTCTACTTAGTGCTTTATAGTCCTATTTTTATAACTGGGTCGAAACCGACCCTAACAACACCAAGGTCATAATTTCAACCAGAGCATTTTATAATTTAGTGAAACAAAAAAAACAAGTTTTATTTTGTTGAAATAGAGGTTCCTGACAAAGTCAAAAATCCTTGATGCATAAAAATAAATTTATGTGGTTCTTTTATGCATTTAAAAACTAAAACGGGTCGGTGGCGACCCTAACACAAGACGAAGGTTAATTAAAAAAAAAATATATTATTATTATTATTTTTTTTTTTCATAAAAAAATCTTCTGCGGCCCGGTGGTTGGGGACCACTGCTGTAAAGCACTGAGCTGAATGTTTTTGTGCATTACAAATGTTAGTTGTTATGATTACAATCAATACAAGTTTTATTCTGACAGCCACACAGCGTTCTTTAAAGCAGTGGTCCCCACCCTTTTTGTATCCGCTTAATAATTTGTCCCGCGGCCCGGGTGGGGATGGGAGGGGAGGGGGGTCCTTTTTTTTTTTTTCTTTGACGTTTTTGTCATGAAAAAGGGAGGTTTTTGTGGTTGGTGCACTAATTGTAAGTGTATATTGTGTTTTTTATGTTGATTTAATAAAAAAATAAAACTTTTTATTTTTTTTTTTTTTTTAATAAAAATGTATAAAAAAATCTTCTGCGGCCCAGTACCAATGGTTGGGGACCAGTGCTTTAAAGGCCTACTGAAATGAGATTTTCTTATTTAAACGGGGATAGCAGGTCCATTCTATGTGTCATACTTGATCATTTCACGATATTGCCATATTTTTGCTGTAAGGATTTAGTAGAGAACATCGACGATAAATTTTGCAACTTTTGGTGCTGATAAAAAAAGCCTTGCCTGTACCGGAAGTAGCAGACGGTATGCGCGTGACGTCAAGGGTTGTGGAGCTCCTCACATCTGAACATTGTTTACAATCATGGCCACCAGCAGCGAGAGCGATTCGGACCGAGAAAGCCACGATTTCCCCATTAATTTGAGCGAGGATGAAAGATTTGTGGATGAGGAAAGTGAGAGTGAAGGACTAGAAGAAAAAAAAAAGGGAAAAAAAAAGACTAAAGGGCAGTTGGAGCGATTCTTGTCAGGCTTATCCCTGACAGTTTTGGTCTATGTCTTAGTTTTTCCTCTGCATTTGTCTTTCGTTCTTGTCAGCACTCTTATTTTGGTTCTGTTTCCTGTTTGTCTCCCTGAGTGCTGTGTAACCCTCAGCTGTGGCCGATTGGCACCTGGCCACACCTGGGATAAATCAGCCAGCCACTATTTAAGACCTGTTTTCTACTTGCCATTCCTACTGGTCGTGTGATTGCAGCGTAGCGGTAAGCTATATTTGGTAGATGTCTGTAGCTTACGGTTTTTTGTTCCCTGCTTCCGATTTGTTTGTTCATAGCCCTTAGTTTGTTATACCCGCCCACGTGCGGGCTTTTTGTTCGTGCCCTTTGTTTGATCTAGTTCTAGTATTTTAACTTAAACTATGTTTTCCTGCAAAATGCCTCCCTCCTTCTCAGCATCTTGGGGTTCGACACAAAGTAACTCTGACAATTCTGATGTTATTAGACAAATTACAAATTTACTAGGATAATTCTGGAAAAATCCCTTCTCGGCTTATTGTGTTACTTGTGTTTTAGTGAGATTATATGGTCCCTGTATATCCTGAAGGTCGGCCCCGTACCTTTTCTTCAGCACCAGTTGACGGGTGGTGGTGATGCCCATCCCTGCCCTTCGCAAGGGACCCTCTTCGAAACACGATCTTTCGAAATGATCGCTGCATAATACACTGTACTTTGTGTGTGTGGTCCAATCCAACCGCGTTCGCTTCACCGTCATCTTTCGGGAATGTAAAGAATGAAACACCGGCTGTGTTTGTGTTGCTAAAGCCGGCCGCAATACACCGCTTCCCACCTACAGCTTTCTTCTTTGATGTCTCCATTGTTCATTGAACACATTGCAAAAGATTCCGCAACAGAGATGTCCAGAATACTGAGGAATTTTTCGATGAAAACAGACAACTTAATAGCTGGGAACGATGCTGGAACATAATCTCCTGGACAATCCGTGACTTCAGCAGGATATTTTGGCACGAAATTTAAAATTGCAATTTAGTAAATGTTAAGATTTCATCATTGATATATAAACCATCAGACTGCGTGGTCGGTAGTAGTGGGTTTCAGTAGTCCTTTAAGGGCATAAATGAAACGTGAAAATTATGTTTTTGGCACAAGGATGCTGCAATGATGAGATGCGACTCCGATTTCCTCCCCAGGAATGTCCCATCAGATAAATGTTGTCCCTCATGATACAGTGCATACATATTGTTGAAAATTGTATTCGGATAAACCTCTTAGGAGGAATCATTGTGAGATTTGGTGGGCATAGCGATGTTCTTCCATGGATGCGTCGGGCAAGAACACAGCGTAAGGTAAGAAATAAAGGATTTCTTTAACTAATAAAAGGCTAAGAACAAAAATACTGGTGCTAGGCAGAAAAGGCAAACCAAACGCGCTAGCATGGAAGCTAGGGAAACAAACAGATACACTAACACTTGGCACAAAGGCACAAAAAGGGAAAACAAAAAACAACTAGCATGAGAACTAGGAATAAATAAAGCGTACCGTGTAAGCTAGAGGGTATCCATCCATCCATTTTCTACCACTTATTCCCTTTCGGGGTCGCGGGGGGCGCTGGCGCCTATCTCAGCTACAATCGGGCGGAAGGCGGGGTACACCCTGGACAAGTCGCCACCTCATCGCAGGGCCAACACAGATAGACAGACAACATTCACACTCACATTCACACACTAGGGCCAATTTAGTGTTGCCAATCAACCTATCCCCAGGTGCATGTCTTTGGAAGTGGGAGGAAGCCGGAGTACCCGGAGGGAACCCACGCATTCACGGGGAGAACATGCAAACTCCACACAGAAAGATCCCGAGCCTGGATTTGAACCCAGGACTGCAGGACCTTCGTATTGTGAGGCAGACGCACTAACCCCTCTGCCACCGTGAAGCCCAGCTAGAGGGTAATAGCATGGAAAACAGTCGTCGCTTGTTGCATGAGAGCAAATTAGGAACCGAGAACGAAATAACAAAAGGGGCAGGCTTAAATAAGGCAGCAATCACGAGGAACAGGTGTGCATCTAAAACAAGGGGCAGGTGAAAACTAATGAGGAACCATTGTAACGGATTAAACAAGGAACTAAGGCAAATATTGGCAGACTATAATACAAAAATGGAAGAAAACAAGAATATGGAATGATCCGAGCTTCGGATCTCAACAATCATGCTGTCTCATAAATTGTATGTTATATAAAAACCCTGGCTGTCGTACTCACACCGCATGTTATCTGAATGTTCTGTGAGTTGTTAAGTGTTACAGCTCTGATTCTATTATTAATTTGGCATTTTGGATTGTTTAGTATAAAATACAGTTAACAGGTTTGTTTTAAAAGGTAGCATTTACTAACCTTTACATTTCCAACATAACAGTTACTAACCTTAACCCTAACCCTATAGAGTAGTGCCTCAGTTTTGTCCTGACCCCCAAAATATTAACACAAAACACTTTAAGGATAATAAAACAGTTGTACATTCAATAAACGGTGTAAAATATTAATGACGACTACAATTGATACATGAACTGTTAACATAAGTTCTACCTTTCATTTATGATTCTTGTTGGCCAAGATGGTAATGAGTTGTTTTAAAAACCCAACAAATTAAAGTAACATCATGTATTGTAGCACTCTGAAGAAATCACACAAAGTCTGATGCTATTTTTAACTTTTTTCCCCAATCTTGTGATAACAAACGGCACAATTCAAACAGGTTATACCTCTTGTGCGACACTTCCTCATTCTCCGCCAATCAACTTTTGGGCACGGATGCTGCGTTTGCAAACATGGGAAAATTTGACATCAAATCCAAACCCCACAAACTTAAAACATTAAAATTACCTGGTCAATACTGTATGAATTGATCTATATATATATATATATATATATATATATATATATATATATATATATATACAGCCTATTATTGATGCACGTTGGCAAGTAAAAAGTGTATTTGAAGAGGCGGTATAGCTCGGTTGGTAGAGCGGCTGTGCCAGCAACTTAAGGGTTGCAGGTTCGATCCCCGCTTCTGCCATCCTAATCACTGCCGTTGTGTCCTTGGGCAAGACACTTTACCAACCTGCTCCCAGTGCCACCCACACTGGTTTAAATGTAAATTACATATTGGGTTTCACTATGTAAAGCGCTTTGAGTCACTAGAGAAAAAGCGCTATATAAATATAATTCACTTCACTTCCCTTCACAAACCTCTTAGATGTAATCATGCTGTCTCATAAATCGTATGCTATACAAACCCTGGCTGCCATACTTACACATCTTGTTATCTGAATTTTCTGTGAGTTATTAAGCGTTACAGCTGTGATTGTATTATTGATTTGACATGTTGGCTTGGTTCGTAAAAAAAATACAGTTAACAGGGTTTTTTTGACTGCTGTGCGTTTACAGTACTGTACAGTGGTACCTTAGTTTTATCAGTAACCTGCGACAAATTGTCCAAAAACCGAGGAAAATGTTTCTCGCCTAATCAATCAATCACTCTGTAGAAGTTGCTCCCTAGCAGTTCCCTAGCAGTTCTATTGATTCTATTATTAATTTGGCATTTTGGATTGGTTCGTATATAACACAGTTCACAGGTTTGTTTTAAAAGGGTGCATTTACAGTACTATACAGTAGTACCTCAGTTTTGTCCAGATACCCAAAATATTAACACAAAACACTTTATGGATAATGAAACAGTCGAACATGCAAAAAAAAACAGTGTAAGATATTAATGACGAATACAATTGATACATGAACGTTTAACATCATTTCTATATATTTCATTGATGATTCTTTTCGGCAAAGATGGTAACCCAACAAATTAAATGTATTGTAGCACTCTGAAAAAAATCAGTCTGGCGCTATTTTTAACTTTTTTTCCGAATCTTATGATAAAAAATGGCACAACTCCAACAGGTTTTACCTCCTGTGCGACACTTACTCATTCTCCGCCAATCACCTTTTAGGCACAGATGGTGCGTTTGCAAACATGGGAAAATTTGACATCAAATCCAAACCACACGAACATAAAACATTGACATTAACTGGTTGATACTGTATGAATTGATATATGTATATAGCCTATTATTAGTGCACTTTGGCAAGTGAAAAGTGGATTTGGAGAAACCTCTTAGGAGGAATCATGCCGTCTCATAAATCATTTGCTATACAAACCCTGGCTGTCATTCTCACACAGCATGTTATCTGAATTTACGGTGATATATTAAGTGTTACAGCTGTGATTGTATTATTGATTTGACATGTTGGCTTGGTTCGTAAAAAAAAATACAGTTAACTGGTTTCTTTTGACTGCTGTGCGTTTACAGTACTGTGCAGTGGTACCTTAGTTTTATCAGTAACCTGCGACAAATTGTCCAAAAACCGAGGAAAATGTTTCTCGCCTAATCAATCAATCACTCTGTAGAAGTTGCTCCCTAGCAGTTCCACTGTCAGACACGGCATTAGGTCAGCCCAGAGCCTGGGGGGTTTCAAAACCCTTCTTAAGACCTACCACTTCTCGCTGGCCTTTGACCTGAGCTGAGTCTGCACACTAGGCCATAACCCCCCGCCCACCCTCCACCCCTTCGCTTTAGTTTTATTTTTTCCATTTGTCGCACTTTTTATTACTATGATTTTTATTTAGCAAATGTTTTACTTTTTATTCGACCCCTTTTACCGTATCGCTTTTTGCACGATTTTGTTCAGCTCATTCTTTGTTTAAGTTCTCTATGCTTTTTTTAACCTGTAAAGCACTTTGGTTCAATTTAAAAGTTGTTGTAAACGTGCTAGATAAATAAAATTGACTTGACGGAATAGGAACTAAGCGCACAGTTTTTAGCAAGGTTCTACTGATGTATAAAGTATTAATACATTAATACATTATGTATTGTATGCATGCATGTGTGATGCATCATGTTGTATGCATGCATGTGTGATGCATCATGTATGCATGCATGTGTGATGCATCGTGTTATATGCATGTATGTGTGATGCATCATGTTGTATGCATTCATGTGTGATGCATCATGTTGTATGCATGCAGGTGTGATGCATCATGTTGTATGCATGCATGCGTGATGCATCATGTTGTATGCATGCATGTGTGATGCATCATGTTGTATGCATGCATGTGTGATGCATCATGTATGCATGCATGTTTGATGCATCATGTTGTATCCCTGCATGTGTGATGCATCGTGTTGTATGCATGTATGTGTGATGCATCATGTTGTATGCATTCATGTGTGATGCATCATGTTGTATGCATGCAGGTGTGATGCATCATGTTGTATGCATGCATGCGTGATGCATCATGTTGTATGCATGCATGTGTGATGCATCATGTTGTATCAATGCATGCCTGATACATCATGTTGTATGCATGCATGTGTGACGCATCATGTTGTATGCATGCACGTGTGATGCATCATGTTGTATCCAGGCATGTGTGATGCATCATGTTGTATGCATGCATATGTGATGCATCATGTTGTATGCATGCATATGTGATGCATCATGTTGTATCAATTCTTGTGTGATGCATCATGTTGTATCAATGCATGTGTGATGCATCATGTTGTATCAATGCATGTGTGATGCATCATATTGTATGCATGCAGGTGTGATGCATCATGTTGTATGCATTCATGTGTGATGCATCATGTTGTATGCATGCATGTGTGATGCATCATGTTGTATCAATGCGTGTGTGATGCATCATGTTGTATCAATGCATGTGTGATGCATCATGTTGTATCAATGCATGTGTGATGCATCATATTGTATGCATGCAGGTGTGATGCATCATGTTGTATCAATGCATGTGTGACGCATCATGGTGTATGCATGCATGTGTGATGCATCATGTTGTATGCATGCAGGTGTGATGCATCATGTTGTATCAATGCATGTGTGATGCATCATGGTGTATGCATGCAGGTGTGATGCATCATGTTGTATCAATGCATGTGTGACGCATCATGTTGTTTGCATGCAACATGAACATTTAGTATCATTTCTACCTTTCATTGATGATTCTTGTTTGCAAAATATTGTAATGAGCTGAGAGGGAGCAGGGAAGGAGACTAGTTTGTTACGCACAATGTTTGCTTGTATGAAAACTTTTGTGGAAAAAAAAAACTCACATAAAAATGGCTCGTGCTCCTTATTCTGCTCACATAACAAACAGGATCCTCTGCGCACGAGTTTAGTCGATCAGCTTTGTTTATGCTATCAAGCTTGCACGCAAACTTTCAGTCGATCAGGCCCGAAAAGTGACAGCTTTTTCTCTATGCAAGAAAAATCGTCACTTTGTAATCTCGCGTGTCATCACACCCCGAGCAATTACTCACAAATCCATTCATTGCCCGTTTTTGGGTTTGTACATGAAAGGATATTTCACTCTGAAAGCACTGATCCACCATCGGAGGTGCAGACGTGGCCCCTGAAGAAACGTTGACATCCCAGTCATCACACCGTCACGTCACAAGCAGGTGGGCAACTTATAAATACAACTCTCACCAGCTTCATCACCGCCAACAGTCACAGTCGGTGGCGCTAACCTCACACCTGTTCCCACACCACAGCTGGTGCACCGAAACACAACACCGCCACACTAACTTTCCGTAGGAAATCGAATTGAAAATGTGGAAAACATACAAATATAATATTTCGGTTGATCCCAGCTTTAGTGGTACTGTCTCTGCTGATCCCATTAAAAAAAACAGTGTCATCAGTGCGGACGCAGACAAAAAAACTTGTCAGAGTTAGTTTGTGACGAACCCCAAGATGCAGAGAAGGAGCCAGGCATTGAACAGGAAAACTTGATTTAATTAAAATACTAGAACAAAAGGGTACAAACAAAAGGTGCACACGCTGGCAGATAACACACTAGGCTATGAACAAACAAAACTGGAAGCAGGGAACAAAAGACAGTAAGCTACACAAAGCTACAAAATATAGCTCACCCCTACGCTGCAACGACACGAGCGACAGGAGCGACAATACATGACACGACAATAATCCAGCACTCGACTGGAGGACAAAACAGGTTCAAATAGGAGTGGGCTGATTGACACCAGGTGTGGCCAGATGCCAATCAGCCCTAGCTGAGCGGAAACAGCGCTCAGGGGGGAAAAAAACAGGAAACAGACAAAATAAGAGCACTGACAGGAAAAACTAAAACATGGCTACACTGTCACGGACAAGCCTGACACAACTGGCATTAAAACTATATATATATATATATATATATATATATATATATATATATATATATATATATATATATATATATATATATATATAAACACTCACTGCTCTGCATTTATCCTTTTAGAAATAAGAAATGGTCCGACTCATACTATAACAATCTACAAGGTTAATATAGGTTGCTTCTCTTTCTTCCCCTCCATTTTTCGGTATTCATTTTGTATCTCTAGTTATCATTACGTATATGTATTGTTGCATTTGAACAACTGTATTATTGATAATAAAGGTAAATTATTGGTATTGTTCATGATCAATAGCGTAATAATGCTCATTAACATTTCCTGCTTCTTTGCTATCACTTTTACAATCATATTTGTACATATCGTTTGTGTTGTTGTTGTTATTGTGTTTGCTGTTGTCGTTTTTGTCTCTCTGTCTAATCCCCCTCTTGTCCCCACCATTTCCCCCTCAGTCTTCCTTTTTTTTCTCTTTCTATCCCCTCCTGCACCAAATGATAATATAATACATTTAATAAAGTCAAATACATATAAGACAAGAATAGAAGTATCCTACACTTCTCTTTTGTAAAGTAAATCTGAACAGCCAAAATGGGCATCTACATCAACTATATGATTTGCCTGAGAAGCTGAACAGGACAATTTAAAATTGTAATTTATTTAACTAAAAATGCTGTATTGGCATGTGTTGCAAAGTTAATATTTCATCATTGATATATAAACTATCAGACTGCGTGGTTGGTAGTAGTGGGTTTCAGCAGGCCTTTAATGTAATAATGTTCATATTTGTAATTGTGTTTTTGTTTCCAGAATGTGCATTCTTGTGTACATTGAAGTTGTTACAACACAGGAACACAAACCCCATTTTGCAGGCGTCACTCCGTTTCTAATCAATGCTGCTCATTCACAATGAAGGACAGACATCAAAGAAACCCAGGATGAATACAAGCATCTGTAGAAAGCCTGATGGGAATAAGGACATCTTTTTTCGAAAGCTTTTTAGTGCCAACATTTTGCATTATATTATGATTGGTACTGCATTGTCGAAAAAGAAAGGTAAAGAAGAAGGGGGCAATGATGCATGTACTGCCGTGTCGACATTTATATTTTCATTAATAACAGTTGGTCGGAGTCTAATGCCACTCCTCCCCTCAGGAGCATGTTTGTCTCCAAATTGTCTTGACAATGATCATGACATATCGAGGGAATACTTAGCCCAAGTCAGTCCAATATCGATTCCAAGAAGCAAGACCAAGATTCAATCTAAACCAGAAAGAAGTAACACAGCTCTCGTGTGCACACATTATTAAAACAAATCCATCTAAATCTGCAAGAAGTATGTGCAAACGTACAAAAACTGAAATCTAAGTAAGATGAAATATCTCAAATAAGGGTGATATTTGCTTATTTTCCGTCTGCTAATTCTTCTCACTAAGCAGATTTTATGTTAGAGTCTTTTAATTGTTTTAAGTGTTTTGGTCCTAAATGATCTCAGTAAGATATTACAGCTTGTTGATGAGATTTGATGACCTATATTGAGTAAAACATGCTTGAAACTAGAATATCAACTGATGCAACACAGTGTCATCAACACTCACAAGTTTAAAACTACTTTTTCAAAGTAATAATATATTTTTTCAAGCATGAACAAAAAAATCATGACTTTGACACAATTGTGTCTCATAATTAAAACAGATGACAACCAAATGGAAAATGCTGTTTTATTTTCAATGAAACAATAGAAAATATGTACTCATACAGTAGTACAGTTGTTATTAGTGAGAATATACTTAATTTCAGGTATTTTGGGGTCCATTGAGGTTAGTTAATTTTACATGTTTTGGAAATTCTTGACAAGCCAAATGTTCTTGTTCTATTGGCAGATAATTTTACTTAGTTCAAATAAAACACCCCACATTTTTTTTTTTTTTTTAATTCTTGACTCGCCCGGGGTTTGAACCCACAACCTACCAATCTCAGGGCGGACACTCTAACCACTAGGCCACTGAGTAGGTCGGCTCCAACAAATCAAAAACATCAGCAAAGCGCACTTTTGTGCATTTACGCACAGCATAAAACGTTTGGTGGACAAAACGAGACAAAGAAGGAGTGGAAGATTTTTTGTCACAGTCTGCACTATGGTGAGTTCAAGAACCGCCAAAATCAGTAGGACAAAATGTTGTTCACCAAAACTGAAATCTAAATAAGATTAAATATCTCAAATAAGGGTGATACTTGCTTATTTTCTGTCTGATAAAATAATCCTTCTCACTTAGCAGATTTTATGTTGGTCTTTTACGTGTTTTAAGTATTTTGGTCCTAAATGATATCAGTAAGATATTACAGCTTGTTGCTGAGATTTGATGACCTATATTGAGTAAAACATGCACTTGTCGACCTATATTGAGTAAAACATGCACTTGTCCAGGGTGTACCCCGCCTTCCGCCCAATTGTAGCTGAGATAGGCGCCAGCGCCCCCCGCGACCCCAAAAGGGAATAGGCGGTAGAAAATGGATGGATGGATGGAGTAAAACATGCTTGAAACTAGAATATCAAGTGTTGCAAAGCTGTGTCGTCAACACTCACAAGTATAAAACTACTTTTTTAAAGTAATATCTTATTTCAAGTATGAACAAAAAAATCATGACTTTGACACAATTGTGTCTCATAATTAATTTACTAATTTATTTTCAATGAAACAATAGAAAATATGTCCTCATATAGTAGTACAGTTGTTATTAGTGAGAATATACTTAATTTCAGGTATTTTTGGGTCCATCGAGGTTAGCTAATTTTACATGTTTTGGAAATTCTTGACAAGCCAAATGTTCTTGTTCTATAGGCAGATTATTTTGCTTAGTTCAAATAACACACCCCTCATTTTTTTTATTTTTTATTCTTGACTCGCCCGGGGTTTGATCTCACAGCCTACCGATCTCAGGGGGGACACCCTAACCACTAGGCCACTGAGTAGGTTGGCTCCAATGAATCAATAACATCAGCAAAGCGCACCTTTGTGCATTCACGCACAGCATAAAACTTTTGGTGGACAAAATGAGACAAAGAAGGATTGGAAGATTTTTTGTCACAGTCTGCACTATGGTGAGTTCAAGGACCGCAAAAATCAGTAGGACAAAATGTTCACCATAACTGACATTTAAGTAAGATTAAATATCTCAAATAAGGGTGATATTTGCTTATTTTCTGTCTGATAAGATAATTCTTCTCACTCAGCAGATTTTATGTTAGAGTCTTTTACTTGTTTTAAGTGTTTTAGCCCTAAATGATTTTAGTAAGATATTACGTCTTGTTGCTGAGATTTGATGACCTATATTGAGTAAAACATGCTTGAAACTAGAATATTAACTGTTGCAAAGCTGTGTCGTCAACACTCAAGTATAAAACTACTTTTTTAAAGTAATATCTTATTTCAAGCATGAACAAAAAAATCATGACTTTGACACAATTGTGTCTCATAATTAATTTACTAATTTATTTTCAATGAAACAATAGAAAATACGTCCTCATATAGTACAGTTGTTATTAGTGAGAATATACTTAATTTCAGGTATTTTGGGTCCATTGAGGTTAGCTAATGTTACTTGTTTTGGAAATTCTTGACAAGCCAAATGTTCTTGTTCTATTGGCAGATAATTTTGCTAAGTTCAAATAAAACACACCTCTTTTTTTTTTTTATTCTTGACTCGCCCGGGGTTTGAACTCACAGCCTACCGATCTCAGGGCGGACACTCTGACCACTAGGCCGCTTAGTAGATTAGCTCCAACAAATCCAAAACATCAGCAAAGCGCACCTTTGTGCATTCACGCACAGCATAAAACGTTTGGTGGACAAAATGAGACAAAGAAGGAGTGGAAGATTTTTTGTCACAGTCCGCACTATGGTGAGTTCAAGAACCGCCAAAATCAGTAGGACAAAATGTTCACCAAAACTGACATTTAGGTAAGATTAAATATCTCAAATAAGGGTGATATTTGCTTATTTTCTGCCTGATAAGATAATTCTTCTCACTCAGCATATTTTATGTTAAAGTATTTTACTTGTTTTAAGTGTTTTAGCCCTAAATGATTTTAGTAAGATATTATGGCTTGTTGCTGAGATTTGATGACCTATATTGAGTAAAACATGCTTGAAACTAGAATATCAAGTGTTGCAAAGCTGTGTCATCAACATTAACAAGTATAAAACTACATTTTTAAGTAATATCTTATTTCAAGCATGAACAAAAAAATCATGACTTTGACACAATTGTGTCTCATAATTAATTTACTAATTTATTTTCAATGAAACAATAGAAAATACGTTCTCATATAGTAGTACAGTTGTTATTAGTGAGAATATACTTAATTTCAGGTATTTTTGGGTCCATCGAGGTTAGCTAATTTTACATGTTTTGGAAATTCTTGACAAGCCAAATGTTCTTGTTCTATAGGCAGATTATTTTGCTTAGTTCAAATAACACACCCCTCATTTTTTTTATTTTTTATTCTTGACTCGCCCGGGGTTTGAACTCACAACCTATCGATCTCAGGGCCGACACTCTAACCACTAGGCCACTGAGTAGGTTGGCTACAACAAATCAATAACATCAGCAAAGCGCACCTTTGTGCATTCACGCACAGCATAAAACGTTTGGTGGACAAAATGAGACAAAGAAGGAGTGGAAGATTTTTCGTCCAAACAAACTGTTGAAACTTGAAACTAGAATATCAAGTGTTGCAAAGATGTGTCATCAACACTCACAAGTATAAAACTACTTTTTCAAACCGGTATAGCTCGGTTGGTAGAGTGGCCGTGCCAGCAACTTGAGGGTTGCAGGTTCGATTCCCGCTTCCGCCATCCTAGTCACTGCCGTTGTGTCCTTGGGCAAGACACTTTACCCACCTGCTCCCAGTGCCACCCACACTGGTTTAAATGTAACTTAGATATTGGGTTTCACTATGTAAAGCGCTGAGTCACTAGAGAAAAGCGCTATATAAACATAATTCCCTTCACTAATTCACTTATTTCAAGCATGAACAAAAAAATCATGACTTTGACACAATTGTGTCTCATAATTAACGTATTAATTTATTTTCAATGAAACAATAGAAAATACGTACTCATATAGTAGTACAGTTGTTATTAGTGAGAATATACTTAATTTCAGGTATTTTGGGTCCATTGAGGTTAGCTAATTTTACATGTTTTGGAAATTCTTGACAAGCCAAATTTTTTTGTTCTGTAGGCAGATAATTTTGCTTAGTTCAAATAAAACACCCCTTATTTTTGTATTTGTTATTCTTGTGTTTGAACATTGACTCTTTGCAGTGCATGATAACTGTTATTTTCTTGGACTTTTGAATATTATTTGCAAGTGTGTTGCAACTGTCACAAGTATAAAACTACTTTTTTTAAGTAATAATTTCTTACTCTAGGATGACAAAAAAAATCATGATGTAACGATCTGTCACTTACTTTCTGATAGTTTTTCGTGTTTTGTACTTTGTTTCCTGTTCAGTGCTCTTATTTTGTCATACTTCCTGTTTACTCCGCTGAGCACTGTTTTTGTCAGACTCGCCGTTGATTGGCAGCGGTCCTCAGCTGCGGTCAATCAACATAGGTCTATTTATGTTTCACTCGAGCACTCCTCAGTGCTCGAAGTTAAACCTATGTTGGGAACATCTCCATGCAAGACTGCTTTCTGTTTATATATTTTACTTTGATGAAATTAAAATCATCTTACCTGCTTTCTGCTCTCCTGGATTTTTGCATACTTGAGGTCACACAACTGCAGCCATGCGACATCCCAACAGTAACTTCGAGCCAGAAAATTGTGACCTCGCGAGAATCCCTGTCGGCAATCCTCAGCCGACGTTCTGGACCGCACAATTCCTGGAGGACTTGAAGGCCAGGTTTGTGCGGTCCCAGCCTACAGACGCGGACCCTCCCCCCGCGGCAACGCCACCGGCTTCGGCTCTCCGACCGGCGCGTCCCCCGCCGCCATCTTTCCTCTCGGCTCAACGGCTGGCTACGGCTCTCCGACCAGCACGTCCGCCACTTCCTGCATGCCTCGCGGCTCCCGCGGCAACGCTACCGGCTACGGCTCTCCGACCGGCGCGTCCTCCGCCGCCATCCTTCCTCTCGGCAACGCTGCCGGCTACGGCTCACCGACCGGCGCGCCCGCCTCCTCCTTCACGTCTCGCGGCTCCTGCGGCTCCGTCGCCGACTGCGGCTCTCCGACCGGCACGTCCGCCGCCGCCATCCTTCCCGTCGTCTGCTGAGCTGCTTCTCCCTGCTCCTACGCAGCTTCCAGCGGCTGCTCCCCGGCTGCTCTTTTTGCCAGCTCCCGCTCTCTTTTTTGGTTCGCCGAGAGCTCCAGTGGAGCCCACAGTGAGGTCGCTTTTGTCCTCCTGCTGGGACTTGGCACGGGACGTGTCTTCGTCCCTCCTCCTGGTCCCCTCCCGCCCGTCCCTGGTTTTCGCACCGGGGGACTCCGACGAGCAGGCACGTTTTCCCGCATGTGTGAACGGTGTCTGGCAGCCACCTAGTGGAGGGGGGCCCACTATACACTGCGGTGCAGCCAGGCACACACCGCTGTCATCCCCGCCAGCGTCTCCTTCCACGGAGACATCTACGTCCCTGGCGGGCTTTCGCCTAGCCCCAACGCCGGCTCCACGCCGAGCCCCAACGCCGGCTCCACGCCGAGCCCCAACGCCGGCTCCACGCCGAGCCCCAACGCCGGCTCCACGCCGAGCCCCAACGCCGGCTCCACGCCGAGCCCCAACGCCGGCTCCACGCCGAGCCCCAACGCCGGCTCCACGCCGAGCCCCAACGCCGGCTCCACGCCGAGCCCCAACGCCGGCTCCACGCCGAGCCCCAACGCCACCAAGAGCAGCACCACGCCGGGCTTCGTCACCGCCGGCATCCGCTATTCCTCGGCCAGCATTTGCTGCTCCTCGCCCGGCGTCATCTGCGGCTTTCACGCCGCCGATGACGTCTGCCGCTTTCACGCCGCCGATGACGTCTGCCGCTTTCACGCCGCCGATGACGTCTGCCGCTTTCACGCCGCCGATGACGTCTGCCGCTTTCACGCCGCCGATGACGTCTGCCGCTTTCACGCCGCCGATGACGTCTGCCGCTTCGACGCCGCCGATGACGTCTGCCGCTTCGACGCCGCCGATGACGTCTGCCGCTTCGACGCCGCCGATGACGTCTGCCGCTTCGACGCCGCCGATGACGTCTGCCGCTTCCACGCCGTTGATGACGTCTGCCGCTTCCACGCCGTTGATGACGTCTGCCGCTTCCACGCCGGCACCAACATCGGCTCCTCAGCCGCCTCCTGCAGAGGTATCTGTTTTGGCTGCAGCCCCCGCCGCTTTGTCTGCTGTCTCCGGGCCTGCTTCAGCGCGCCCGCCTCCACGTCAGCCGCGGATGTGGCCGTGCCCTGGGCGTCCTCCTCGCGGGATGCACTCGTCTCTTTTTCGGCCAATGATGTGGCTGTTCCGTGGCCGCCCGCCCCGCCAGTTCCAGCGGCGCTCTACGCGCCGTCGCCACCTGACTTTCCCTCGCTGGCTGCGGGGACACGAGGTTTGGCGACCTTCCACCAAATCCTCCTTCCATCCTCCCTTACTTTGTGGACATTTTTTTCCATTTTTCTTTTCCAGGGAACATCTGGTATCTGTTCCTTGAGGGGGAGGTCCTGTAACGATCTGTCACTTACTTTCTGATAGTTTTTCGTGTTTTGTACTTTGTTTCCTGTTCAGTGCTCTTATTTTGTCATACTTCCTGTTTACTCCGCTGAGCACTGTTTTTGTCAGACTCGCCGTTGATTGGCAGCGGTCCTCAGCTGCGGTCAATCAACATAGGTCTATTTATGTTTCACTCGAGCACTCCTCAGTGCTCGAAGTTAAACCTATGTTGGGAACATCTCCATGCAAGACTGCTTTCTGTTTATATATTTTACTTTGATGAAATTAAAATCATCTTACCTGCTTTCTGCTCTCCTGGATTTTTGCATACTTGAGGTCACACAACTGCAGCCATGCGACATCCCAACACATGATGCCGAAAGCATATCAGTATGTCAAGATAATGGCATTTACTTAATTTAAGAATATTTTTCAACATATAGAGCAAAAAGGTCTCTTTTTTTTTCTACCAAGAAAAGTGCACTTGTTATAAGTGAGAATATACTTATTTTAAGGTATTTTGGGGTTCATTGAGGTTAGCTAATTTTACTTGTTTTGGAAAGTCTTGACAAGACGAAAATTCTTGTTCTATTGGCAGACATTTTTGCTTAGTTCAAGTAAAATACCCTTCATTTTTGTATATGTTTTCCTTGTTTTTGAACACAGACTTTTTGCAGTGCAGGCAATAAAAATGCAAATTGGTGTTGTTGTTCCTCCATTTTTCCATGGCTTTGGCTAAAAAATATGTAAAAATGAATCTGCCGACCAAAAGTAGCTGTATTCCCAAACACATCGTGGAGCTGCTTCCCTAGAACTAATCCTCCATTGTGGCACATTTACTGCCGTTCTTAAGTATTATTATCACTGGAGGACTGGAAGATGAGGCTAAGCACGTTACACACAGACGAAGAGCAGCGACAACACAATAAATATTTTCTTAGTAAAGTCTAAGAAGAGTCGATGGATGCACTTTTCAGCAAAAAGTAAGCAAGCTATTACCAGGAAATAACAAGTAGATTAATAGGAGTTTAGAGAGATATTAAAGGCCTACTGAAATGAGATTTTCTTATTTAAACGGGGATGGCAGGTCCATTCTATGTGTCATACTTGATCCTTTCGCGATATTGCTATATTTTTGCTGAAAGGATTTAGTAGAGAACATCCACGATAAAGTTCGCAACTTTTGGTCGCTAATGAAAAAGCCTTGCCTGTACCGGCACTAACAGACAATGTGCGCGTGACCTCACGGGTTGTAGGGCTCCTCACATCCTCATATTGTTTATAATCATAGCCACCAGCAGCAAGAGCTATTCGGACCGAGAAAGCGACGATTCCCCCATTACTTTGAGCGAGGATGAAAGATTTGTGGATGAGGAAAGTTAGAGTGAAGAACTACAAAAAAGAAAAAAAAGGTGACGGCAGTGGGAGCGATTCAGATGTTATTAGACACATTTACCAGGATAATTCTGGAAAATCCCTTATCTGCTTATTGTGTTACTAGTGTTTTAGCGAGATTATAAAGTCATACTTGAAAGTCGGAGGGCTGCGGTGACCGCCAGTGTCTCTGAAGGAAACCATATGGAGGAGCCAAGAAAGTCACAACAGCCTTTTTGACAACTGCTGCAGGAGGTCGCAAACTCCGCTCTAGTCTCCGGTAAGAGCCGATTTAATATCACAAATTTCTCATCCAAAAACTTTCTGGTTGATATGTGGTAGAGAAACATGTTCGCTTGACCGCTCTGTTCCATAGTATCGCTACACAAACCTCACAGCTTATGTCAAAAGGTAAACAACAACAACAGGAAGCAAAGCACCAAAATCTCAGTAGATGATTTGTGATGCATGGAGAACCTAAGCTCCTGCTCAGGACAGAGAACAGTCTCCGGCAGTGACAGACAGCAGAATGTCAGAAAAATGGCATTTTTCAAATTAAATAGCCCATAGCCTCTCCTACTAGCTAGGACCAATTTGAGAGGGGGGGTTTAGAAATGGTGTTCTTTTGTAAAATACGCCGTTAATAACCATTACAAGTCTAAAAAGTATTCACATAGATGCGACTAAGGTTTTACTACTTACGTATAAAACACTAAACGGTATAGATCAGGGGTAGAGAACCTATGGCTCTAGAGCCAGATGTGGAACTATTGATGACTGTGTCTGGCTCTCGGATGAATCTTAGCTGACATTGTTTAACACGATAAGTAATGAACATGTCCGCTAGTAATCACAGTGTCAAAAATAAAGTTAAAAAAAAAAACATTCTCATGAATTAATCCATCCATCCATTTCTATTGAAACCTGTTCAAGAAGTCGCATTCATGGTCAAAAGTATTTTATTTATTATTGGTTAGCTTCAGAATAACAATGTTATTAAAAAGAATAAGAGATGCACACATTTAGTTGTTGTAATCAGGGAATGTCCAAATAAAAGAGGAGGCGTAGAATTCTCTTGTCAGAGCGTGGGACGACACTGTACAAGGGTACAGGTCTACACGTTTCTCCTCATTGAGCTAAACTGAATCCTGTCTCTGTTTAATTCCTTGCTTCTTGTCTGTTTAATATGTCATCAGTGTTTGAACCTGACAGTTGTATTCAGGGTTAACAATATTATACGGCTCTCACGGAAATACATTTTAAAATATTTGGCTTTCATGGCTCTCTCAGCCAAAAAGGTTCCAGACCCCTGGTATAGCTCCATCCTATCTTGCTGATTGTCTTGTACCACATGTCACGGCAAGAAATCTGCGTTCTAAGAACTTCGGCCTATTAGTGATTCCCAGAGTCCAAAAAAAGTCTGCGGGCTATAGGGCGTTTTATATTCGGGTTCCAGTACTCTGGAATGCCCTCCCGGTAACAGTTTGAGATGCTACCTCACTAGAAGCATTCAAGTCCCACCTTAAAACTAACTTGTAAATGCTAGCCTTTAAATAAACCCCCTTTTTAGACCAGTTGATCTGCCGTTTCTTTTCTGCAACAGAATGGTCAGACACTGACGAGCCTGAACACACCTGATCAATACTAGTTATTACTTACCCATCCATTTAATCCACAATATGAACCCTCCCTAGTGTGCCTCTGATTGGCTCGCCAGTGTCTGACCATGTCTGTGACCCAGACCGCTCCGGCTGCAGTGCCCTCTGCTGGTTGTTTTCAGGGCAGTTTGTATCTTCACATTCAAACTCGGTCACATTTATTTGTGCATCTGGTTTGTGGGAGGAATGTCTCATCGACACAAAAGCAAAAAAGCGATCCACATATGCAAATTCAATATAAATCAAGCATATTTATATTCAAGTGGGAACCCAGCGCATATGGTTATGAAACAGCTTTTATTCTGGCCAATCCAACCAGACACAAAATAATAGTTAATTTCGACATGTCACCTCATAGACGGATGTATTACAAGGTTAATACACCAACACACTCCTTACTAAATTACATTTCAGGGACATACTACTTCTTATAGGGCAATTTTACACCATTAACCATTTCTGTTTCAAGTTTCCTCCTGCCATGCCCTGTCATGGCCTGGCAGCCTCAACAAGCGAGCGTCAAACATTCATTATTTAAACTCACCAATAACCTCTGTGTCAACCTCTGGCTGCTTAGGGTCTCAAGGTTGGGTCTCGGGGCTGTGCTGCAGTTCTCTAGCAGACAAAGGCTGTCCAAATGCTGCACACCGGGGAGCTGTAGGGGCAACACCTCATTTCTTAGCTGTAAATGGGGAAAAAAAGGGAGAAAATATATGAATATGTAATCTTTAATTTCTCAGCGTATCCCTATAAGAAGGTATAAATTAGTACAGGGGTGTCAAACTAATTTTATCCCAGGGGCCGCATGGAGGAAAATCTATTTCCGCCCGGGCCTGACTGGTAAAATCATGGCATGATAACTTAAAAATGTAGACAACTTCAAAGTTGTTTTTCTTTGGCCAAAAATAGAACAATAATATTCTGAAAATGTACACAAATAATCCTTTTGGCAAAGCACTTCAAGTTTAATAAAATGTGAAGTATGTGAAGTATATTTATATAGCGCTTTTCTCAAGTGACTCAAAGCGCTTTACATAGTGACACCCAATATCTAAGTTACATTTAAACCAGTGTGGGTGGCACTGGGAGCAGGTGGGTAAAGTGTCTTGCCCAAGGACACAACGGCAGTAACTAGGATGGCACAAGCGGGAATCGAACCTGCAACCCTCAAGTTGCTGGCACGGCCACTCTACCAACCGAGCTATGCCGACTTTATTGTCATTATATTTGCATATAACTGTGACGATTGTGGGGCATTCTGATGCGGGTTTGTTCTCTCAGAGATGCAGTCGGGCAACAGAGGTAAAAAACAAAGATTTATTTAATAAATAAGGTAGGTAGGTAGATAGGTAGGTAGGTAGGTCTTTATTGTCATTGCAACAAGTACAAGAAAACTTTGTTTTCAGCACAAACCTGTTCAAGATTAGACAAACAAACAGTGTACAGGGTTACAGAACAAGAACGCTGATGGGTCGCCATAAGGCGCCCCGTAAAAGATGGGAAAAAGGTAAACGCTGGGGAAGGATGAGTAAAAAAAAGTACAATCCAGACTGGGCTCCTAAGGGGGCCCAGTTCAGAGTGAGAAAAAACCTCCTTAGCAAAGCACATATACGTATTACAACATACATCTCGAGATATCTAGCAACAGAGGGAAGGTAGTTGAAGGTCATGGTGGTAGGCCGCAGCTCTCAGGCGCTGACCATCCATTCATCACCCCTACGGGATTGCGTTGAGGGCATTGGATTGGGGGACAGGAGGGTGTATGTGTGGCGTATATTTTTTTTGTGGATGTATGTGTGTGTGTATAGTCTGTCTCTGTTCCGCGGCCTTGATGTATTTGCCATCGCTAGTCCAAAGTTCACAACAACAGGTGTATGTCCCTGAGTGACAAAAAAGGGAGTTTGTTGTGTCTTCCTGCAGTGATATTCGGGAGAGTCTCGAAGCCAGGGAAAAAAATCCAAGTTTAAATGATTTGTATGCGAGTGAAAATAAGATTTGCTTTTCACTCTAAAATTGTCTATGACTGGTCCTCAAAAACTGCGGGGTACACAGTCCGATGTAATCCACAGTTCTTCCCGCATCCTTCAATCATTTGTGGCAGCTTTGAAGTACTGTGAAGACTGCCAGCAACTTCCAATTTGTCGACAAACCAGAGCAACGCTTACTCCAATCAGCAGATGTACTGTTGTCATAATTCCGAATAGGTGGATATCTCCACGTCCTCGACAGAAAAGGGTCGCCAGGCACGCGGCACTTCTTCTCCCAAGAGTCCGTCGTGTGTCCAGCAACAACCGCTTCATCACGACAGCAAGTTCCCCCAAACCCAAGATCTTGTCAATTTTGTTGAGGCCAGTTAAATAGTTCCAATGTTTAGATTTGGAGAGCATTGCAAAAAGAGGCAACAAGAAAGTTAAGAAAAGACAAAACAAAGAAGCAAGTAGGAGAGATAAGGGAGAGGAAAGGGGAGCGTCCACCCTCGATGAGTGCCAGAGAGAACAGACTATGAAACAGAAAAACTTGTACAAGGCACAAAAGGCAAAACAAAACTACTAGCATAGGAGCTAGAGGAGCAAAGGGCTTAGCGAGGAAGCTAGAAAGTACAGAAATAGAGTCAGAGTAGTCACTTGTTCCGTGTAACACAAACTAGGAGGCAAGACTGAGTGAACAGAAAAGGCAGGCTTAAATAAAGACAGTAATCAAGAGGCAGGTGCGCCTCAAAGCAAGAGTCAAGTGAATCTAATGAGTAATCATGGAAACAGAACAAACCAGGAACTGAGGAAGTCAAAAACCAACAGAATATAATACCAAAACGACTCAAAACCAGAACATGATATGATCCGGGCAGCGGATCATAACAATAACAAGATTAAGAACTCCAACTTAAGGTGCGTAGTGGGAACAAATATAGGATAAAAAATAAATTACACGAGTAATAAAGAAAAAACTAAGAATCGAAATAAATAGAGTACTATCCAATAAAAAAATAATAAGCAATCCTGTACAATATACAAAACAATATTCAACATACTGTACAATAATGTACAGTCTATGTGTTTTTACAAAGCCATTAAAACTTTAAGCACTTCCTGTTCAGCATTATCATGATGGCATTTCATTAAAGACGTGTTTGGAAAAGCAATCGAGTGTTTCCTTAAACTGCCACATTGGTGACATCCGCAACTGCCACAAAACATGCATTTACCATTATTCAAATAATATAATTATAATACAATCAAATAAATGATCAAAATTACAATTTCTACCGGTTATTCCCTTTGGGGTCGCGGGGGGCGCTGGTGCCTATCTCAGCTACAAATGGGCGGAAGGCGGGCTACACCCTGGACAAGTTGCTACCTCATCGCAGGGCCAACACAGATAGACAACATTCACACACTAGGGCCAATTTAGTGTTACCAATCAACCTATCCATAGGTGCATGTCTTTGGAAATGGGAGGAAGCCGGAGTACCCGGAGGGAACCCACGCAGTCGCGGGGAGGACATGCAAACTCCACACAGAAAGATCCCGAGCCCGGGATTGAACCCAGGACTACTCAGGACTGTCGCGTTTGAACCGCATTTTTATGCGTGTGTTGTGTCACCCCAGGATGCACGAGGACCAAACAGGCAGGAATTGCAGGTAGGAGCTTGGTTTAATACAAAAATAAAAGAACACTGGTACAAAACAGCAAAGAAAAGGCGTGCCGGACGCACGTTAAGGTAAGCTAAAACTTAGCATAGAGTCCAAAAGTCCAACAGTAGCATGCCTAGCGCACGAGAAGCTAAGGAGCTACTTAGCAAAGATACAAAGGCTTAGACGTGCCAACGTGAGTGTTGCATGAAGCAAACAACGGATCAAGAATGAACTGAGGTCGAAGGCAGGCTTAAATACTAAAGCAAACAACTACCACAGGTGTGCGTCAAAAAGCATAGCAGGTGGAACAAATGCGAAACCATGGTAACAGGGTAAAACAGGAAGTGCAAAAACTAAGAACAGGAAGAGTCCAAAACGATCGACAAAACACAAAAGGACTCAAAAACCAAAACAATATATATGATCCGGGCGGCGGAGCATAACAAGGACCTTCGTATTGTGCGTCAGACGCACTAACCCCAGGTCCACCGTGCTGCCCAAAAATGACACCATTATAGCAGAATTAAAGGTAACATAACTCCAAATGTAATCAATGTAATCATGCTATATTTAATCATAAAACAAAATAGAACAAACAACAAATGTAGAAACACACACTTTTACAATGGAGTTCAGGGTGCACATCGTGCCGTCAACAAACGGCCAGCGCCGCACCGAAATCTAACTACAAAGATAATGGTCATGTTGACTTTGCATTTTACTTGGTCGTTATTTTTATCTGTCGAGTGGATAATGTACAATAAATAATGCTACAGCATTAGTCTGTTGCCAGCCACAATCGACGCTGACTGGAGTAGCGGGAGCCAATCCAGAGGGCTCTTTAAAATCAGCTGACAGTGTCATGTGTGACGTGGGTTACACTTGAACTGCTACTGCGACATCCAGTGGACACATTTAGAACTGCAGTTTATTTCATAAAAAAAGAAATTGCAGCTCATGTTACGCTTTAATTAATTTTGCGGGTCGTGGGCCGGATTAAACCTGTTTGCGTTTGAGATCCCGGGTTTAGTGCGTCACTGAATGTGTTGTGTCTTGTTTGTTGTCAAAGCACACTGCTGCTGCAAAGCTCACTGATGATCAAAATTGCCTTGCACTCAATGTGTAGGAGTGTAGGTAAACGGCTGCTGGGAGCCAGCAGGCGGTCTGAGTGGAAAAACAACAAACAGCCACACTCAAGCACAGCAAACAGTCCTCCGTAATGTCTGCAAGCCCAGCCTGACGATGCACCTCCTGGATCAGCGACTGAAAATAGCTTAGGGTACGATAAGACAACCCTTAAAACTTAATTATTGTAAAGAAATACACAACATGTGAAAGTAAAAAAAACGGCCACATTACTCATGCTTGCCTCCCAAGTTAAAGCTCCAATTGTTGCAAAATACAAAAGGAAGGTTTTGTTCAGTTTCAGTTTATTTTGACCATACAATGTAATTCATCATTATTTTCCAGTTGTTTCATTACACCAAGTCCGAAGAGGAGTAGGAAGAACCTGAACTTATTTAATCAATGGAACCATAAGAAAGAGGCGGTATTCAAACTAATTCAGATTTATTTATTTTTTAAATCACATAAATCAACCTTTTAAATTTGGATTGTTCAGGATTAATCACAGGTTATTACTTGCTTGTGTCAGAGTTTGTAACGAGATGGAGGCAGGCATCGAGTAAGAAAACACGATTTAATAAAACACTAAGACAAAACCGAACAAAAGGGTACGAACAAACAGCGCGCACGAGGCGGACAACAAACTAAAAGAGCTAGCATGAGAGCTAGAAGATAACGAGCCTAGCGTGGAAGCTAGCATGTCACAAGCAGGAAACATAAATCGTTACTTATGAAAGCAAACTAAAAGCAGGGAATAAAAGACAGTATGTTGCGATCCGTGACTCGGATCTTCACATATTATTGTTTATTTTTCCATCTTTGTTCTTATTCTCCGTTTGATCCGTTTATTTCCCGTTTAGTCCATCACCATGGTTACTTATTAGTTTTCAGCTGTTACTCCCGGTTCCTGCACACCTGTTCTCTGTTAATCACCTTCCCTTTATAAGCCTTCCTCTTTACATTTTTCTGCCTGGGACTCTAATTTGCTTTAAGTTACACTGTCACGTATGTACATTCTCGCTAGCTTTTCATGCTAAGCCATTTGTTCATTCCAGCTCTCATGCTGTATGTTTTGTTTTACTCTTTTATGTGCCTACATGCCAGTTTTAGTTCTCATTGTTGTATATCCTAGCTTTTATGCTAGCGTCTTTGGTTTGCCTTTTTATTAGCACCAGAGTTTTGTTTCATAGCTCCTTTTCGTTAAATAAATTGTTCATATCTTACCTTTGCTGTGTTCACTTGTTGACGCATCCACGAGGGAATCAAACCCGGCACCACGATGCCAAACAGACGTAACACAGTAAGCTACAAACTGCTACCGAAATATAGCTTACCGCTACGCTGCAATGACACGACAGGACAGGAGCAACAATACAATAATCCAGCCCAGACTGGAGGAGAAAACAGGTCTAAATAGGAACGGGCTGATTGACACCAGGTGTGGCCTGGTGCCAATCAGCCGCAGCTGAGGGGACACAGCACTCAGGAAACTGAACCAAAATAAGAGTGCTGACAGGAACTAAAGACAGGAAATACTACACACACAGAGGAAAAACTAAAACACAAACAAACTGTCAAGGGCAAGCCTGACAGCTTGTATAATAATACCCCAATATAGTGTTGTAAAATCATCATCATCATCATCAATTTTTATTGCAGACCTTAAAATTAATTAAACATATAAAATCACAATACAAAACATTAAAAACAAAACACTAAAAATTAAAAAATATAAGATAAATAAAGCCCAAATGTCAGTTTCTAACATACAAACATGTGTATGTGATAATGTGTTTTTTGTTTGTTTGTTTTTTTATGTTTTGTATTGTGTTTTTACACGTTTAATGGATCTTAAGGTCTGCAATAAAGATTGATGATGATGATGGTAATCCTACCCCTTTTCACACCATAGCAATGTTATCCTATTCCCTTGTTCTCTGTAACATAATAGTGAACAAATAAATAATAAATAAATAATATACCATAGTAAGTAAACAAATATTAAATGCGTAAATATTCTTTGTCTCCATAAAAAAAAAGAAAAAAAGAAAAGGGTTCAAGATCCATGCCTCAAATGCCTCCCTCCTTCTCTGCATCGTGAGATTCGTCACCAACAAACTTTGACAGAGATTTGTGCATCAATTCTAAAACTTAATTAAGTCTCTCAGCCATAGACATCTCTGCGGGGTTCGAATTTGGCTGGATTATTCTGTCAAAGTTTGTTGGTGACGAACCCCAAGATGCAGAGAAGGAGTGAGGCATTTTGCAGGAAAACATGATTTAATTAAAAACACTAAGACAAAAACAAAACAAAGGGGTACAACAACAAGCGCGCTCGAGGCGGATAACAAACAAAAAGGCCTAGCGTGGAAGCTAGCAGGTATCGAGCAAGAAACAGAAGTCGAACTTACAATATGAAAACAAACTCGGAAGCAGGGAACAAAAGACAATAAGCTACAAACCACTATCAAATATAGCTTACCGTAAGGCAGCATTGACACGATGATACCACACGACACGACACGACAGGTAGCAACGACAAGAGCGACAAAAATCCAGCACTGACCGGAAGACAAAGCAGGTACAAATAGTAGTGGGCTGATTGACACCAGGTGTGGCCAGGTGCCAATC
>NC_084617.1:66828178-66840678 GCF_033978795.1 Nerophis ophidion
ACAAGGTGGAAACTAATGAGTTGCTATGGAGATAAGAGAAACAAGGAAGTGCAAAAGCGGGAAACAAGTGTCCAAAAAAATAACCAAACATGACAAAAACGAAACGACAGTCTTACTCCTTTTCCCACATGTCGAGTTGTGTAGTTGTGAGCATGAGATGTGAACTAATGTAACATTTTACGCATGATTGAAATAAACTCAAACCAACAAACATTCATATATTATAAATGAGATACACGCATTCTCCCCCAGTTCTGTTCAATTACACATTTCCCCAAAAGAACTCACGTGAATTTAAAAAAGAAATCCAAAGCAGAGCTAGGAGAAAATAATATTTGGATAAGAGCGAATAGTACATGTTGGCCAGTCTTACCTCAGCAGATTTGTACAAATGATAAATGAGGCTGAATGCCGCTAGAGCCTTTTCCTTTATAAAGTGTAAAGAGTGGAGGCGATGCAAGGTCCTATTGAGGATGCTAAAAAAAATGTTTTATTTTTTTTATCTTGGTCACTGAAATGATCAACTACTTGTTTGGACTTTGATTTGAAGAGCTCAGTGATGCGTATATTCAACTTTCAACCCTGGATCTAAGTGAGATTAGTCAAGGTTGCGTCGGGTCATCTTGGGTTTTCTACTCTTCTAATAGTAGAACAGGGGTCTCGAACACGCGGCCCGCAAGTTTTATATGAATGGCACTTGACAGCGTTGTGTTATTTGTGTCACGTCTATGTGATCATGTTTTGTTTCAGTCATGTTCTATTTTTTGGCCACTCAGTTCCTGTTTTTGCATGTCCTAGTTTGTTTTGTCAGCATGACTACTCATTAGTTTTCACCTGTCCTCATGTCTCGCACCTGTTTTCACTGATTATGTCAATGCTATTTAAGCCTGTCTGTTTCTGTTCTTCGTCCTGGCAACATCACCTTCTACCACCCTCGATACCTCTATTGACGTCATGCCATGTTACCTCCACTCTGCTTCATGTTTCACAGTTCCATGCTGTGGTGTATTAATGTGCATGCTGATTCAGCGTTGTTTGTCCTGACTGACTTGCCGTAGTTGAGTTGTGGTGTCTACTTAGCATGCTCACCAAGTACTGTACATTAAGTGTTGATGATCCCTCTCTAGAGTGTATGCTACTGCTACTCCCAGTCATATATAAAAGTTACTAAACGTGTGTGCTACCTCATTATTTGAATACATAACACATGCCAAGTAAGTTTTTGTATATAGTTCATAGTTTCTGCCTTTGTGCAAGTCTTTGTTTTCATTAGTCAAGTTTGTTCTCCGCCATTGTGCGCGCCTTTTGATTGTTCCTGTTGTTAGTTATAGTGTTAAAATAAAAGTATGTACTCACATTCACGCCTTGCCCGCGCCAACTTTCCTTTGCCTTCTGGAAAAACAAACCCAAAAAGTCCACTCCAATCGCTTTGCACCTCGGGGGAAACAATCCACGCCCAAGTCCCTGTCCTGACAATTTGGGTACAAAATGGCTCTTTCAACGTTCTGGGTTGCCTACCCCTGCGTTAGTGGAAAAGCGGCAAAATGAGTGAAAGCAACACAGACGTTGCCATGGAGACGAGGGTTTTCTTACGTTCCCGGCTGCAGTCACAATGAGACACCTGTCCGTCAGTAATAACAGTCCCTGATAACCTGACCAATTCAAACCGTTATTTGTTTTTGTTTTTTTACTGTTTAATTTGCATTGCCTCACATGATGAACACTACATATTTTTCTATATGACGCCGGATAACACTCCGAGAGCCGTCACTTTTTTGCGCTCGCTATCCAGGTACTTTCCTATTATCCACCAACCGCCGTGTTGCTGTAGGGAGGAAAACTCAACTCGTCGTGTTTGGAGGAAGAAAAATACTGAGTTGCATTCCAAGAACACCACACCTACTGTGAAGCATGGGGGTGGAAACATCATGCTTTGGGGCTGTTTTTCTGCTAAGGGTTCAGGACGATTGATCCATGTTAAGGAAAGAATGAATGGGGCCATGTATCGTGAGATTTTGAGCCAAAACCTCCTTCCATCAGTGAGAGCTTTGAATGGTTGACCAAATACTTATTTTCCACCATAATTTAAAAATAAATTATTTAAAATTCCTAGAATGTGAATTCCTGGATTTTTTTTCACATTCTGTCTCCCACAGTTGAAGTGTACCTATGATGAAAATTACAGACCTCTGTCATCATTTTAAGCGGGAGAACTTGCACAATCGGTGGCTGACTAAATACTTTTTTGCCCCACTGTATATATTTGTGAAGTGAATTTTTTTTATATAGCGCTTTTTCTGTAGCGACTCAAAGGGCTTTACATAGTTAAACCCAATATCTAAGTTACATTCAAACCAGTGTGGGTGGCACTGGAAGCAGGTGGGTAAAGTGTCTTGCCCAAGGACACAACGGCAGTGACTAGGATGGCGGAAGCGGGAATCGAACCTGCAACCCTCAAGTTGCTGGCACGGCCACTCTACCAACTGAGCTAAACCGCCCCACTATATATAATAAATTATTGAACATACCGCCCCCTGGTGTCAATTTGCCGTCATCTCCTCTGTTTAAACCATAACAATACAAGTATCAGCGTTTACCATTTTACATTTCCGAGGAGAGAGTAGTATGTTGTATCCCACCCTATTTGGCAGAACAAATATAATCAGTTCAGGTGTCCCGACTGCTTATTTAATTTAGTTTAGTCCGGGAAAAAAATGGGAATTCAATCCACCTTATTAGAGAGCCTTCAATTCGCCCGGCGAAGGCTCCGCATGGCAGCAGCTTATTGGACAGCAGGCTGGACGAACCCCACCGAGACTTCGAACATAGAACAATGTAGCACGCCCCATCACGCAGGCAACAAAGATAAACGACTGCGAAAGGAATGACAGCAGCTACCACACACAGAACAGTAGATCTCAGCTTTTCTCTGTTAATCCACTGGAAAATTCCACTTGATCAGGACATTAGCATCAATTACACCCCCACATAAACATGTTGCGTTACCAACCAGAGCACAAGAGCTTTCAATTAATCATCCCCAATGTTAAAAGTGGGTTGACGTTGCAAGTATGCCATGTACTACCTGCCAGCTCCGATGTGTTGAGCCCCTGTCTGCCAATACCATACTATCAAAGAGTGCAATTAACCCCCAACAGGCGGGGTGAAGGGTGAACCTCAGAATGTTCAACAAAGACAGTGGCATCAGAGGATGCTGTGGGTAATTGTTTCCTGTTACAGAAGAGTAGATTTCGGGAACCACGGGTCAGGGTTGACCGTCAGTGTGGCTCAGAGAGTAAAGAACAGACGCAATCAAAGAGGGAGAGAGACTATTTTATGACAGCCCATGCACAAAAACGAGGACAAAGTCAGTTCGACTTGTAAGCAGAAAGACGCAAAAAAAAAAGAATGTCGCTAAACCATACTTGCCAACATTGAGACATCCAAATTCTGAAGATGGGAGGCGGGTGAGGGGGGGGGGGGGGGGGGGGGGGGGGTTGGTTTGGTGAGAGCGGGGTGGTGTATATTGTAGAGTTAGTGCTGCAAGGGGTTGTGGGTATTTGCTCTGTTGTGTTTATGTTGTGTCACGGTGCGGATGTTCTCCCGAAATGTGTTTTGTCATTCTTGTTTGGTGTGGGTTCACAGTGTGGCGCATATTTGTAACAGTGGTAAAGTTGTTTATACGGCCCCCCTCAGTGTGACCTGTATGGCTGTTGACCAAGTATACCGAATCCGATATCAACAGATACCGATATATACAGTCGTGGAATTTAACAGAATATTATGCCTAATTTTGTTGTGATGCCCCGCTGGATGCATTAAACAATGTAACAAGGTTTTCCAAAATAAATCAACTCAAGTTATTTAAAAAAAAAAATGCCAACATGGGACTGCCATATTTATTATTTAAGTCACAAAGTGCTTTTTTTTTTAACATGCCTCAAAACAGCAGCTTGGAATTTTGGGCGTGCTCTCCCTGAGAGAGCATGAGGAGGTTGAGGTGGAAGGGGGTAGCAGGGGTGTATATTGTAGTGTCCCGGAAGAGTTAGTGTTGCAAGGGGTTCTGGGTATTTGCTCTTTTGTGTTACGGTGCGGGTGTTCTCCCGAAATGTGTTTGTCATTCTTGTTTGGTGTGGGTTCACAATGTGGCGCATATTTGTAACAATGTTAAAGTTGTTTATACAGCCACCCTCAGTGTGACCTGTATAGCTGTTAACCAAGTATACTGAATCCGATATCAACAGATACCGATATATACAGTCGTGGAATTTAACACATTATTATGCCTAATTTTGTTGTGATGCCCCGCTGGATGCATTAAACAATGTAAGAAGGTTTTCCAAAATAAATCAACTCAAGTTATGGAAAAAAATGCCAACATGGGACTGCCATATTTATTATTTAAGTCACAAAGTGCATTTTTTTTTAATATGCCTCAAAACAGCAGCTTGGAATTTGGGACACACTCTCCCTGAGAGAGCATGAGGAGGTTGAGGTGGAAGGGGGTAGCAGGGGTGTATATTGTAGTGTCCCGGAAGAGTTAGTGTTGCAAGGGGTTCTGGGTATTTGCTCTTTTGTGTTACGGTGCGGGTGTTCTCCCGAAATGTGTTTTGTCATTCTTGTTTGGTGTGGGTTCACAGTGTGGCGCATATTTGTAACAGTGGTAAAGTTGTTTATACGGCCCCCCTCAGTGTGACCTGTATGGCTGTTGACCAAGTATAACGAATCCGATATCAACCAATACCGATATATACAGTCGTGGAATTTAACACATTATTATGCCTAATTTTGTTGTGATGCCCCACGGGGTGCATTAAACAATGTAAGAAGGTTTTCCAAAATAAATCAACTCAAGTTATGGAAAAAAAATGCCAACATGGGACTGCCATATTTATTATTGAAGTCACAAAGTGCTTTTTTTTTTTAACATGCCTCAAAACAGCAGTTCGGAATTTGGGACATGCTCTCCCTGAGAGAGCATGAGGAGGTTGAGGTGGGGGGGTAGAGGGTAGCAGGGGTGTATATTGTAGCGTCCCGGAAGAATTAGTGCTGCAATAGGTTCTGGGTATTTGTTCTGTTGTGTTTATGTTGTGTTACGGTGCGGATGTTATCCCGAAATGTGTTTTGTTATTCTTGTTTGGTGTGGGTTCACAGTGTGGCGCATATTTGTAACAGTGGTAAAGTTGTTTATACGGGCACCCTCAGTGTAACCTGCATGGCTGTTGACCAAGTATACCCAATCCGATATCAATCGATACCGATATATATAGTCGTGGAATTTAACACATTATTATGCCTAATTTTGTTGTGATGCCCCGCTGGATGCAATAAACAATGTAAGAAGGTTTTCCAAAATAAATCAACTCGAGTTAAAAAAAAAAAAAATGCAAACATGGGACTGCCATATTTATTATTGAAGTCACAAAGTGCTTTTTTTTTTTTAACATGCCTCAAAACAGCAGCTTGGAATTTGGGACTTGCTCTCCCTGAGAGAGCATGAGGAGGTTGAGGTGTGTGTGTGTGTGGAGGGGGGGGGGGGGGGGGGTGGAGGGTAGCGGGGGTGTATATTGTAGCGTCCCGAAATAATTAGTGCTGCAATGGGTCCTGGGTATTTGTTCTGTTGTGTTTATGTTGTGTTACGATGTGGATGTTCTCCCAGAATGTGTTTTGTCATTCTTGTTTGGTGTGGGTTCACAGTGTGGCGCATATTTGTAACAGTGTTAAAGTTGTTTATACGGCCACCCTCAGTGTGACCTTAATGACTGTTGACCAAGTATGCTTGCATTCACTTATGTGTGTGTAAAAGCCGCATATATTAGGTGACTGGGCTGGCACGCTGTTTGCATGGAGGAAAAGTGGACGTGACGACAGGTTGTAGAGGACGTTAAAGGCAGAGCTTTTAAGGCACGACCCCAATATTGTTATCCGGGTGGAAATCGGGAAAAAAAATGTAAAATGTATATATGTATATGTTTATAAACTCAGGGAATATGTCCCTGGACACATGAGGACTTTAAATATGACCAATGTATGATCCTGTAACTACTTGGTATCGGATCGATACCCAAATTTGTGGTATCATCCAAAACTAATGTAAAGTATCAAACAACAGAAGAATAAGTGATTATAACATTTTAAGAGAAGCGGAGACAGAACATGTTAAAAGAGAAAGTAAGCAGATATTAACAATAAATGTTAAAAATTGCATTAATAATTCATTTTCTACCACTTGTCCTCAATAATATTGACAAAATAATAGAATGATAAATGACACAAAATGTTACTGCATATGTCGGCAGACTAAATTAGGAGCCTTTGTTTGCTTACTTACTACTAAAAGACAAGTTGTCTAGTATGTTCACTGTTTTATTTAAGGACTTAACTGCAATAAGAAACACGTTTAATACATCTGTGGAGAGGCGGAGCCGACGAGCCGAGAGCAGGATAGGACAATTAGCGGTCCTACCAAAGATGGCGGCCAGGAGGCGGAGCATGCAGCGGAAAGGAGAGGCGGGGCACGCTTGAAGCACACGCTGCAGCCATCAGAGTCAGGTGCGTAAACCACCCACCTGCTCTCAATCCCTGCATCTGCTCCTGCAGTTTAAAAGGGGAGAAGGAGGAGCAATCGTGGCAGAAGTAGGAGAGGAAACGACAGACGACAAAGACGACGAGAGCGACCAGAAGAGAGATGAGCCCCTGCGGAAGACGTAGTCACCAGCAAACAAAAGGCGCGCCGAGACGAGCAGGAAAAGAGGTCGCGATAGAAATTGGCGCGACCGACTGGAATTGAAACAACAAACGAGGGTCAAACCTGCTACCATGCGTCATGTATCGATGGTCCCTGCAACCCACACAATGACGCATGGTAGCACCCACGCCCCCACCTCCCGAAATCGGAGGTCTCAAGGTTGGCAAGTATGTCTTTAAATCTGTCTGGCATAGTTCAGCAGGTGAAATTTTAGCAGTACTTTCACACGCCCATGGACTCTTCCATCAGAGATGTCCATCTGAGGGACTGAGCGGGCCTAATCAGCTTCAGGAACAATCAATTATGAATGCATACAGATCCCTGAGGGTGACCTCTGGCACAGTCCGCCACCGGTCTGTCCTGCACATCAGACAGACGGCGGACATGACGACACCTGGCACACCCTCTCAACTTACAAGGAGCGATCGAGCAAGACAAACATGTGCTCAGTGTAAACAAACATGCAGATTCTGTTAACATCTACATTTTACAATGAATGCATGTGAGATACACCTTCATGCGACGACATTACGTTATTCTTGTTTATTCCTGGTCCTCAACCTGTAATTTTAATGTGTATCAGTTAACACAATACTATATCACAGTTTAGTTATTTTTGTTTATTCCTGGTACGCAACCTATAATTTAAATGTGCATCAGTTTACACAATACTATAATACAATTTTTTTTTTCCATTTGTTTACACACAATTTTACTAACTGTGTGTCTTTTTTTCCCTAAAAGGATTTACCGTATTTTTCCGTAAGTAAGTCGCTCCGGAGTATAAGTCGCACCTGCCGAAAATGCATAATAAAGAAGGAAAAAAACATATATAAGTCGCATTTTTGGGGGGAAATAGATTTGATAAAACCCAACTCCAAGAATAGACATTTGAAAGGAAATTTAAAGGCTTACTGAAATGAGATTTTCTTATTTAAACGGGGATAGCAGGTCCATTCTATGTGTCATACTTGATCATTCCGCCATATTGCCATATTTTTGCTGAAAGGATTTAGTAGAGAACATCGACGATAAAATTCGCAACTTATGGTTGCTAATAAAAAAGCCTTGCCTTAACCGGAAGTTGCGGACAATGACGTCACAGGTTGTAGGGCTCCTCATATCCTCACATTGTTTACAATCATAGCCAGCAGCAGGTAGAGCTATTCGGACCGAGAAAGCGACAATTTCCCGATTAATTTGAGCGAGGATGAAAGATTCGTAAATGAGGAAAGTGAGAAAGAAGGACTAGAAAGAAAAAAAACTACACGGCAGAGCGATTCAGATGTTATTAGACAAATTTACTATGATAATTCTGGAAAATCCCATATCAGCTTATTGAGCTACTAGTGTTTTAGTGAAATTATATGGTCGTACCTGTACAACCTGAAAGTCGGAGGGGTGTGGCCACGGGTGTGATGACCGCCAGTGTCTCCGAGGGAAGCCAAGTTTCTCGACGAGGCGAAGGCGGCCAGTGGGGCCGGACTGAGATTTTTTCTTTTTTTCCCTCCTCCACGGTGAAAGCATCCAACGGTCGGGGGCGCTCGGTGGGAAGAGGCAAAATATTCCGCAGCTGCCTCTCTGACAGGCGCAGAAGGAACGACGCAAGCTCTCCGCTCATGTCTACGGTAAGAGCCGACTTATTTTCTCACCGAAACCTGCCGGTTAAAATGTGGTAGGGAAACATGTTCGCTTGATTGATCTGTTCCATAGTAAAGCTTCACCGTCATCTTTCGGGAATGTAAACAAGGAAACACCGGCTGTGTTTGTGTTACTAAAGGCGGCCGCAATACACCGCTTCCCACCTACAGCTTTCTTCTTTGACGTCTCCATTATTAATTGAACAAATTGCAAAAGATTCAGCAACACAGATGTCCATAATACTGTGGAATTGTGCGATGAAAAGAGACGACTTATAGCTGTTAACAGTGCTGGAACAAAATGTTCCACTACAATGCGTGACGTCACGCGCACGCGTCATCATACCGCGACGTTTAGGCATGATACTTCCGCGCGAAATTTAAAATTGCAATTTAGTACACTAAAAAGGCCGTATTGGCATGTGTTGCAATGTTAATATTTCATCATTGATGTATAAACTATCAGACTGCTTGGTCGGTAGTAGTGGGTTTCAGTAGGCCTTTAAATAACAGTGACATGATTGGTGACAGGTGTGTGAGTCCAAATGTGGAATAGGTGTAACTAATGGGTAACCATGGAAACAAGACAAGGGAGTGAAAAAGCAGGAACTAAAAAGCGTTCAAAAACCTAACAGAACGTAACTTGAACAAAACATGATCCCAGACATGACACATGGCAACGTCTCTGTCGCTTTCACTCATTTGCCGCTTTTCCACTAACGCAGGGGTAGGCAACCCAGAACGTTGAAAAAGCCATTTCGGACCCAAATAACGATGTAAAGCTCCATTCATATAAAACTCGCGAGCTGCACTAACATTAAAGGCCTACTAAAACTCACTACTACCCACCGCGCAGTCTGATAGTTTATATATCAATGATGAAATATTAACATTGCAACACATGCCAATACGGCCTTTTTGGTTTAATAAATTGCAATTTTAAATTTCCCGTGAGGGATCCTGTTGATAAAGTCGCGGAATGATGACACTTATGTTGATGCGTGCTTGTGACGTTAATGGTTGGAGCGGACATGTTCTCCCAGCACCACTCACGGCTAAAAGTCGTCTCTTTTCATCGCATAATCACACAGTATTTTGGACATCTGTGTTGCTGAATCTTTTGCAAATTTGTTCAATTAATAATGGAGACATCAAAGAAGAATGCTGTTGGTGGAAAGCGGTGGATTGCAGCTGCCTTTAGCAACGGAAACACAGCCGGTGTTTCTTTGTTTGTTGTGAAGCTTTAACACAGTGCTGTCAAGCGAACATGTTTCTCTACGTCAACCAGCAAGTTTTTGGATGGGAAAATTGTGATATTAAGTCGGCTCTTACCGGAGACTTGAGTGGATTATATGACCTCTTCCTGCAGCTCAAAAAGGCCGCTGTAATCTTGGCTCCTCGGCTTCTCTCAGAGACACTGGCGTTCACCGCAGCCATCCGACTTTCAGGTTTGACTTTATAATCTCACTAAAATACTATTAACACAATAAGCAGATAAGGGATTTTCCAGAATTATCCTAGTAAATGTGCCTAATTACATCTGAAACGCTCCCACTGCCCCCGCCTGGAGCCGTCGCCTTTTCTTTATTTAATTTTTTTAGTGCTTCACTCTAACTTTCCTTATCCACAAATCTTTCATTCTCGCTTAAATTAATGAGAAAATCGTCGCTTTCTCGGTCCTGGAGCCGTCGCCTTTTGTTTATTTAATTTTTTTAGTGCTTCACTCTAACTTTCCTCATCCACAAATCTTTTATTCTCTCTCAAATTAATGGGAAAATCGTTCCTTTCTCGGTCCGAATAGCTCTTGCTGCTGGAGGCCATGATTATAAACAATGTGAGGATGTGAGGAGCTCCACAACCAGTGACGTCACGCGCACATCGTGTCTGCTGCTTCCGGTAAAGGCAAGTCTTTTTTATTAGCGACCAAAAGTTGCGAACTTTATCGTCGATGTTCTCTACTAAATTATTTCAGCAAAAATTTGGCAATATCGCGAAATGATCAAATATGACACATAGAATGGACCTGCTATCCCCGTTTAAATAAGAAAATCTCATTTCACTAGGCCTTTAAACTTTCATATTAAGGTGGGGGCCGCAAAATATAACTCGCGGGCCACGTGTCTGAGACCCCTGCAATAACCCCTCTTCCACCGTGCTGCCCCTACTTCGTTCATTGATGCTGTTATTCTGTTTTCCAGTGTTCACCTTGGAGAGCGAAGGCTGTGGAACTGGACAAAAATCATTTATTACTCCCGTCGATCAAATTTGAAGCTTGTAACACATGCTCATAAAAAAAATAAAATAAAGTTTGAATATGCAGTGCATTGAGAGGGGATCGAGAGCGCAGCGGCTCAGCAAGTGCTAACATACAAAGCACACATCTATTCTCAGTTGCCTCACATGCAAATACCCTGGGGACGCGACGGAGAGTGGTTAAAGAAAGCCTTGCTGGCTTTTTGTCTCGCACGGGACAGCCCGACAAATGTGTCCGAGTGACGTGGCCGCTAACGATGATAATGCACTTTCGCTCCGCTGTCACGGAGCCTTGCAAAGGACATATCTGGAGCCATTTCCCAGCGAAGATAGTGTTATGTAACAGCGCGCGCCGGCCCTGCTGTTCATATCGCTAAAGCCTCACACTGCGGGTCACGTGCTTTATCCAGGCCACATTCAGGCGCCAGCAGCAGCAATGTTCCAGCTGCTACTACGGCTGAGCTTCAGTCATTTAGGACCGCACAGCCACAACACACACACACACACACACACACACACACACACACACACACACACACACACACACACACACACACACAAACACACACACACACAAGCTTGTTTCAACTTACGAGTATTATTATGGTGTGTGTATAGAATAGAGTTTTATCTATAGTATAGTATATAGCTCGGTTGGTAGAGCAGCCGTGCCAGCAACTTGAGGGTTGCAGGTTCGATCCCCGCTTCCGCCGTCCTAGTCACTGCCGTTGTGTCCTTGGGTAAGACACTTTACCCACCTGCTCCCAGTGCCACCCACACTTAAATGTCAAAATTAGATATTGGTTTTCACTATGTAGAGCGCTTTGAGTCACTCGAGAAAAAGCGCTATATAAAATATAATTCAATTCACTTCACTTCACTTATTGTCATTATTACAGTGAACAAGTTCAAAGAACAACGCAATTGAAGCAGATCCCCTAAGGTGCATACACAATAATTTGGTGATATAAATAGTTTAAAAAAAGATAATAAAAGAAGATATGTATATATATCCACACACATGCATATATCCATACATATGCATATATATACTTGTACACATATAGATATAAATACACCTATATCCATATGTATGGATATATACATATACACATATGGATATAGATATAAATATGCATATATCCATAAATATGCATATATATATTGTACACATATAGATATAAATACACATATATCCATACATATGCATATATATATATATATATATATATATATATATATATATATATATATATATATATATATATATATATATATATATATGTGTGTGTATATATATATATATATATATATATATATATATATATATATATATATATATGTAGGTGTGGGAAAAATCACAAGACTACTTAATCTCTACAGAACTGTTTCATGAAGGGTTCCCTCAATCATCAGGAGATTTTAATGGAAGCATTCACATACAATGGTTTACGTATATATATATGCATAAGACTCATATGTTACCTCCTAGGTAACACATGAGCCAATCACCACACCCTACGCCTGCCTGTACCCACCCACTCTGTGCCCTATATAAACCATTGTATGTGAATGCTTCCATTAAAATCTCCTGATGATTGAGGGAACCCCTCATGAAACAGTTCTGTAGAGATGAAGTAGTCTTGTGATTTTTCCTACACCTACATATTGTGCTCTACCTACAGTTGTGATTTATTTAATTTTTTGTTACAGTGTGTACAACAAGAGTATAAGAGTTTGTTGTAGACGAATCCCAAGATGCAGAGAAGGAGGCAGGCATTGAGCAAGAAAACATAAAACATAAATAATACAACAAGAACAAACAAAAGGGTACTAACACAACGCGCGTACGAGGCGGA
>NC_084617.1:66848178-66883178 GCF_033978795.1 Nerophis ophidion
GTGAAAACAATCTGCAGTCGTGGCAACTAAAACACAAACCCAGGGGTGCTCAAAACAGAAACGGAGGGAGTAAAAACTAAACAATTACTAGTTATATACAGCATGTTCAAATATTTTCATGCACATAAGATGTGTGATTGTAAATAATTTTAATGAGATTAATTCCAAATACAATTCCCTTCAATAAAAAAGTACCTTATAAAAAAACACCTTCTACCCAAAAATGCGTTACTCATTGATAAACAACCCAAAAATGGTTCATAGTTTTGAAATCCCTGAAATTGAGTTAAAATAGTACCCGTACAACCCAAAAAATGGATTGCTCTTCATAATAATAACTAAATTAAATAAAATTCAACCCAACACTTGCAACTCATAAATTAGTTTATCAAGCTAATGTCATAACGTGGACCATGGGGTGGTTGTTTTCCCGAGATGCAAGTAAACTTGGACCGGACATGGCGTGAAGGTGATGACATCTTTATTTTAACACTAATAAAAGGAATAAACAAAAGGCGCGCACAAGGGCGGAAGTACAAAACTTGGCTATAAAAACAAAAACGAGCACAAACGCAGAACTATGGACAAAAGACACTAACTGTGGCATTAATAAACAAAACTTACTTGCGATGACGTGAACAGGGCAGCATGGACTATGAGACAAGCAGCGTGAACTAAGCATGAAACTGTAAACATGACATTTTATTTTAACACGAATAAAAGGAATAAACAAAAGGAGCGCACAAGGGCGGAAGTACAAAACTTGGCTATAAAAACAAAAAACAGCACAAAAGCAGAACTATGGACAAAAAACAAAATACACTAACTGTGGCATTAATAAACAAAACTTACTTGCGATGACGTGAACAGGGCAGCATGGACTATGAGATAAGCAGCGTGAACTAAGCATGAAACTGTAAACATGACATTTTATTTTAACACGAATAAAAGGAATAAACAAAAGGAGCGCACAAGGGCGGAAGTACAAAACTTGGCTATAAAAACAAAAAACAGCACAAAAGCAGAACTATGGACAAAAAACAAAATACACTAACTGTGGCATTAATAAACAAAACTTACTTGCGATGACGTGAACAGGGCAGCATGGACTATGAAACAAGCAGCATTAACTAAGCATGAAACCGTAAACATGACATTTTTTTTTAACACTAGTAAAAGGAATAAACAAAAGGCGCGCACAAGGGCGGAAGTACAAAACTTGGCTATAAAAACAAAAACCAGCACAAAGGCAGAACTATGGACAAAAAACAAAATACACCAACCGTGGTATTAATAAACAAAACTTACTTGCGATGACGTGAACAGGGCAGCATGGACTATGAAACAAGCAGCGTGAACTAAGCATGAAACCGTAAACATGACATTTTTTTAACACTAATAAAAGGAAGAAAAAAAGGCGCGCACAAGGGCGGAAGTACAAAACTTGGCTATGAAAACAAAAATGAGCACAAAGGCCAGAACTATGAACAAAAAACAAAAGACACTAACCGTGGCATTAATAAACAAAACTTACTTGCGATGACGTGAACAGGGCGGCATGGACTATGAGACAAGCAGCGTGAACTAAGCATGAAACCGTAAACATGACATTTTATTTGAACACTAATAAAAGGAATAAACAAAAGGCGCGCACAAGGGCGGAAGTACAAAACTTGGCTATAAAAACAAAAAACAGCACAAAAGCAGAACTATGGACAAAAAACAAAATACACTAACTGTGGCATTAATAAACAAAACTTACTTGCGATGACGTGAACAGGGCAGCATGGACTTTGAAACAAGCAGCGTGAACTAAGCATAAAACCGTAAACATGACATTTTTTTTAACACTAATAAAAGGAATAAAAAAAAGGCGCGCACAAGGGCGGAAGTACAAAACTTGGCTATAAAAACAAAAAACAGCACAAAGGCAGAACTATGGACAAAAAACAAAATACACTAACCGTGGCATTAATAAACAAAATTTACTTGTGATGACGTGAACAGGGCAGCATGGACTATGAGACAAGCAGCGTGAACTAAGCAAGAAACCGTAAACATGACATTTTATTTTAACACTAAGAAAAGGAATAAACAAAAGGCGCGCACAAGGGCGGAAACGCAAAACTTGGCTATAAAAACAAAAACGAGCACAAAGGCAGAACTATGGACAAAAAACAAAATATACTAACCGTGGCATTAATAAACAAAACTTACTTGCGATGACGTGAACAGGGCAGCATGGACTTTGAAACAAGCAGCGTGAACTAAGCATGAAACCGTAAACATGACATTTTTTTTAACACTAATAAAAGGAATTAAAAAAAGGCGCGCACAAGGGCGGAAGTACAAAACTTGGCTATAAAAACAAAAAACAGCACAAAGGCAGAACTATGGACAAAAAAAACAAAATACACTAACCGTGGCATTAATAAACAAAATTTACTTGTGATGACGTGAACAGGGCAGCATGGACTATGAGACAAGCAGCGTGAACTAAGCAAGAAACCGTAAACATGACATTTTATTTTAACACTAATAAAAGGAATAAACAAAAGGCGCGCACAAGGGCGGAAACGCAAAACTTGGCTATAAAAACAAAAACGAGCACAAAGGCAGAACTATGGACAAAAAACAAAATATACTAACCGTGGCATTAATAAACAAAACTTACTTGCGATGACGTGAACAGGGCAGCATGGACTATGAAACAAGCAGTGTGAACTAAGCATGAAACTGTAAACATGACATGAAGCAGAGTGATGTCGCCAGACAGACAGCCCGGCAACTGGAAGCTTAAATAATCGTGACATGATTAGTGACGGGTGTGCGAGTGCAAAACTACTAATGGATAGTCATGGAAACAAAACAAACAAGGAAGTGCAAAAACAGGAAACAATGGAGTCTTAAGCAAGACAGAACGTAACTAAAACATGATCAGAAGACATGACCGATAACCCATGTTGTTCTATTCTCCGTGCACCAATTGTCGAACAGTTTTAGAACAACATTTCTCAACGAGCTATTGCAAGGAATTTAGGGATTTTACCATCTACGGTCCGTAAAATCATCAAAAGGTTCAGAGAAATCACTGCACGTAAGCGATGATATTACGGACCTTTGATCCCTCAGGCGGTACTGTATTAAACCAACATCAGCGTGTAAAGGATATCACCACATGGGTTCAGGAACACTTCATAAACCACTCTCAGTGACTACAGTTGGTCGATACATCTGTAAGTGCTAGTTAAAACTCTACTTAGGGACGGTGTGGCGCAGTGGGGAGAGTGGCCGTGCGCAACCCGAGCGTCCCTGGTTCAATCCCCACCTAGTACCAACCTTGTCACGTCCGTTGTGTCCTGAGCAAGACACTTCACCCTTGCTCCTGATGGGTGCTGGTTGGCGCCTTGCATGGCAGCTCCCTCCATCAGTGTGTGAATGTGTGTGTGAATGGGTAAATGTGGAAGTAGTGTCAAAGCGCTTTGAGTACCTTGAAGGTAGAAAAGCGCTATACAAGTACAACTCATTTATCATTTATTTACTTTGCAAAGCGAAAGCCATTTATCAACAACACCCAGGAACGCCACCGGCTTGGCTGGGCCCGAGCTCATTTAAGACGGACTGATGCAAAGTGGAAAAGTATTCTGTGGTCTGACGAGTCCACATTTCAAAATATATTTGGAAACTGTGGACGTGGTGTCCTCCGGAACAAAGAGGAAAATAACCGTTCGGATTGTTATAGGCACAAAGTTCAAAAGCCAGCATCTGTGATGGTATGTGAGTGTATTAGTGCCCAAGGCATGGGTAACTTACACATCTGTGAAGGCACCATTAATGCTGAAAGGTACATACAGGTTTTGGAGCAGCATTTGTTGTCATCCAAGCAAGGTTATCATGGACGACCTTGCTTATTTCAGCAAAACAATGCTAAGCCACGTGTTACAACAGCGTGACTTCGTAGTACTTTCCTGGCGCACCTGCAGTCCAGACCTGTCCCCCATTGAAAATGTGTGGCGCATTACGAAGCGTTAAATATGACAACAAGACAACTTAAGCTGTACATCAAGTAAGAATGGTAAAGAATTCCACTTTCAAAGCTTCAACAATTAGTTTCCTCACTTCCCAAACGTTTATTGAGTGATGTTAAAAGAAAAGGTGATGTAACACAGTGGTGAACATGCCCTTTCCCAACTACTTTGGCACGTGTTGCAGCCATGAAATTCTAAGTTAATTATTATTTGCCAAAAAAAAAAAAGTTTACGAGTTTGAACATCAAAAATGTTATCTTTGTAGTGCATTCAATTGAATATGGGTTGAAAAGGATTTGCCAATCATTTTATTCCGTTTATATTTACATCTAACACAATTTCCCAAATCATATGGAAACGGGGGTTGTAAAACGACCCTCTTTTGGCACAAATAGAACAACAAAATAAACAATAATGTCATAAAAAAAAATCCTCTAACAAGCCTTGTGGATTTGACTCATGTCACTGTCATGTAATGTTCCTCCTTTACTGCTCGTGCTAATATATGAAAATATGAACGTCTGCCCCCTTTTGCGCGGTGAATATAAAAGCCACTTGCTGGCAGCTCAGGGATAACCTCCGAGATGATGAATGAGCTTGCACGCTTGTCAAGGTGGGCAGGAGGAGCCACGGTATGAATGGGAGCGTGTCACCAGCGTGCATGCTAACATTCAAGGTGTGGGTCCAGATTGATAACCAACAAATTCTGGAATTCTCTTTAAACGCTAATGCTCGATAGCAGAGCTGCGTGGCAATGCACACAAACGACAACATGGTGTTTTGTTTCCCCCCTCCTCAGCTCCTTCGCCGGCTGTCACCTGTGGTTTTATATCTCAAGGCAAACTGCTGACCGTGCAAAAAGCTAACGACATAACGCCAAGAATTTATCTCTAAACTGACAGAAAGAAATGACAAAGCACTCAAGGACACCCTTTTTGTCACTCGCAAACAAGAGTACCTCTGGCTTGAATCCTAAGCAACCGGTATATGCAACTTGATGCCGCCAGTCAGAATTTATACATCCAATTCATTAATGCAACTTCTCTTTAGACTTTAGAGAGAGTGGCTCTTGGCAGGCAAGGCGGTTTCAACCGGAGCTGACGTTAACCCCCAAATGTTATATAAATCCCAGACAAATAACATTCGCCACGGCATGAATTCAAACCCGATGCATCGTCAATTAAACGAGGAGGAAGGCAACACAAACAAGCAGGAACTGAATCCCCGCCGCGTGCAAATGATATTCAACGTCCTCTGGCTCTTCTTCAGCCAACGTCCATGATGTAGAAAAAACAAACAAACAGACTGACATCGGTTTTAAGGCACGTTGTTTTACTCTGCTATAGGCACAGAGGAGAGATATCAATCATTTGAGAGCTCTGAGAGTCAGAGCATCTTTATCCCCCCCCCCCCCCCACACACACCCCCCACCCCCCAGGATCAGCTCGGAGATTCTGCAGCAGAGCAAGGAAAACATAGCCCCCCCTGATTATGAGAAGAAAAAAAAACACCGCTTGACAGGCAGACAGTAGACGGTTGCCGTACCTTTGCAGCATCACTTAAAGGACCAGTGCCGTGGCAGGTGTTTCCCACCGGGGTCCAAGGGCAGAGAAGCGAGCGGCAGGACGCGGCGTGCGGTAGCTCGGTAGCATAAAATGGTTCATCGGTGCACGGCGGTAAAGAAGCACGGCCGGGCCGGTGCAGGGGAGAGGAGGAGAGAAGCGGAGTCAGCCAGGAAGCATCACTCAGCTCACACTAGCATGGCTGTGCAGCAGAGCACACACATCAACACGCCCCCTTTCTCGCTCTCTCTCTCTCTCTCTCTCCATTACTTTCTCCGTCTCACACATATTTAGTCACACAGACTCAAGCACGCAGGGGTGCAGAGGCAGTGCAGCACTCTATCATCCGGATGTCTTTCATTTTGCTTAATCAGTTGGTCATTATCAGTGGTATTCACAACAGTCTCACACAATCTTGAGAATACACCCTTCAGTTCTTCCTAGCCACTGCTGCCCTAACTCATGAGCAACCAGAAGTCTTTCATTTTGTTTAATCACAATTGGTCATTATCCGTGGTATTCTCGGCAGTCTCTCACAGTCTTGCGTATACATCCTTCAATCCTCCTTTACGCTGCTGCCCTAACTCATGAGCAACCAGATGTCTTTCATTTTGCTTAATCAGAATTGGTCTTTATCAGTGGTATTCTCGGCAGTCTCACACAATCTTGAGAATACACCCTTCAGATCTTCTTATCCGCTACTGCCCTAACTCATGAGCAACCGGATGTCTTTCATTTTGCTTCATCACAATTGGTCATTATCAGTGGTATTCTCGGCAGTCTCACACAATCTTGAGAATACACCCTTCAGTTCTTCTTAGCCTCTGCAGCCCTAACTCATGAGCAACCGGATGTATTTCATTTTGCTTAATCAAAATTGGTCATTATCCGTGGTATTCTCGGCAGTCTCTCACAGTCTTGAGTATACATCCTTCAATCCTCCTTTACGCTGCTGCCCTAACTCATGAGCAACCAGATGTCTTTCATTTTGCTTAATCAGAATTGGTCATTATCAGTGGTATTCTCGGCAGTCTGACACAATCTTGAGAATACACCCTTCAGATCTTCTTATACGCTGCTGCCCTAACTCATAAGCAACCGGATGTCTTTCATTTTGCTTAATCACAGTTGGTGATTATCAGTGGTATTCTCAGCAGTCTCACACAATCCTGAGAATACACCCTTCAGTTCTTCTTATCCGCTGCTGCCCTAACTCATGAGCAACCGGATGTCTTTCATTTTGTTTAATCACAATTGGTTATTTTAAGTGTTTTTCTCAGCAGTCTCTCACAATCTTGAGAATACACCCTTCAGTTCTTCTTATCCGCTGCTGCCCTAACTCATGAGCAACTGGATGTCTTTCATTTTGCTTAATCACAATTGGTTATTTTAAGTGTTTTTCTCAGTAGTCTCTCACAATCTTGAGAATACACCCTTCAGTTCTTCTTATCTGCTGCTGCCCTAACTCATGAGCAACCGGATGTCTTTCATTTTGCTTAATCACAATTGGTCATTATCAGTGGTATTCTCGGCATGCTCACACAATCTTGTGAATACACCCTTCAGTTCTTCTTATCCGCTGCTGCCCTAACTCATGAGCAACCAGATGTCTTTCAATTTGTTTAATCACAATTGGTCATTATCAGTGGTATTCTCGGCAATCTCACACAATCTTGAGAATACACCCTTCAGTTCTTCCTAGCCACTGCTGCCCTAACTCATGAGCAACCAGAAGTCTTTCATTTTGTTTAATCACAATTGGTCATTATCCGTGGTATTCTCGGCAGTCTCTCACAGTCTTGCGTATACATCCTTCAATCCTCCTTTACGCTGCTGCCCTAACTCATGAGCAACCAGATGTCTTTCATTTTGCTTAATCAGAATTGGTCTTTATCAGTGGTATTCTCGGCAGTCTCACACAATCTTGAGAATACACCCTTCAGATCTTCTTATCCGCTACTGCCCTAACTCATGAGCAACCGGATGTCTTTCATTTTGCTTCATCACAATTGGTCATTATCAGTGGTATTCTCGGCAGTCTCACACAATCTTGAGAATACACCCTTCAGTTCTTCTTAGCCTCTGCAGCCCTAACTCATGAGCAACCGGATGTATTTCATTTTGCTTAATCAAAATTGGTCATTATCCGTGGTATTCTCGGCAGTCTCTCACAGTCTTGAGTATACATCCTTCAATCCTCCTTTACGCTGCTGCCCTAACTCATGAGCAACCAGATGTCTTTCATTTTGCTTAATCAGAATTGGTCATTATCAGTGGTATTCTCGGCAGTCTGACACAATCTTGAGAATACACCCTTCAGATCTTCTTATACGCTGCTGCCCTAACTCATAAGCAACCGGATGTCTTTCATTTTGCTTAATCACAGTTGGTGATTATCAGTGGTATTCTCAGCAGTCTCACACAATCCTGAGAATACACCCTTCAGTTCTTCTTATCCGCTGCTGCCCTAACTCATGAGCAACCGGATGTCTTTCATTTTGTTTAATCACAATTGGTTATTTTAAGTGTTTTTCTCAGCAGTCTCTCACAATCTTGAGAATACACCCTTCAGTTCTTCTTATCCGCTGCTGCCCTAACTCATGAGCAACTGGATGTCTTTCATTTTGCTTAATCACAATTGGTTATTTTAAGTGTTTTTCTCAGTAGTCTCTCACAATCTTGAGAATACACCCTTCAGTTCTTCTTATCTGCTGCTGCCCTAACTCATGAGCAACCGGATGTCTTTCATTTTGCTTAATCACAATTGGTCATTATCAGTGGTATTCTCGGCATGCTCACACAATCTTGTGAATACACCCTTCAGTTCTTCTTATCCGCTGCTGCCCTAACTCATGAGCAACCAGATGTCTTTCAATTTGTTTAATCACAATTGGTCATTATCAGTGGTATTCTCGGCAATCTCACACAATCTTGAGAATACACCCTTCAGATCTTCCTATACGCTGCTGCCCTAACTCATAAGCAACCGGATGTTTTTTATTTTGCTTAATCACAGTTGGTCAACATCAGTGTTATTCTCGGCAGTCTCACACAATCTTGAGAATACACCCTTCAGTTCTTCTTAGCCACTGCAGCCCTAACTCATGAGCAACCGGATGTATTTCATTTTGCTTAATCACAATTGGTCATTATCCGTGGTATTCTCGGCAGTCTCTCACAATCTTGAGTATACATCCTTCAATCCTCCTTTACGCTGCTGCCCTAACTCATGAGCAACCGGATGTCTTTCATTTTGCTTAATCACAATTGGTCATTATCAGTGGTATTCTCAGCATGCTCACACAATCTTGTGAATACACCCTTCAGTTCTTCTTATCCGCTGCTGCCCTAACTCATGAGCAACCGGATGTCTTTCAATTTGTTTAATCACAATTGGTCATTATCAGTGGTATTCTTGGCAATCTCACACAATCTTGAGAATACACCCTTCAGTTCTTCTTATCCGCTGCTGCCCTAACTCATGAGCAACCGGATGTCTTTCAATTTGTTTAATCACAATTGGTCATTATCAGTGGTATTCTCGGCAATCTCACACAATCTTGAGAATACACCCTTCAGTTCTTCTTATCCACTGCTGCCCTAACTCATGAGCAACCGGATGTATTTCATTTTGCTTAATCACAATTGGTCATTATCCGTGGTATTCTCGGCAGTCTCCCACAATCTTGAGTATACATCCTTCAATCCTCCTTTACGCTGCTGCCCTAACTCATGAACAACCGGATGTCTTTCATTTTGCTTAATCACAATTGGTTATTTTAAGTGTTTTTCTCAGCAGTCTCTCACAATCTTGAGAATACACCCTTCAGTTCTTCTTATCCGCTGCTGCCCTAACTCATGAGCAACCGGATGTCTTTCATTTTGCTTAATCACAATTGGTTATTTTAAGTGTTTTTCTCAGCAGTCTCTCACAATCTTGAGAATACACCCTTCAGTTCTTCTTATCCGCTGCTGCCCTAACTCATGAGCAACCGGATGTCTTTCATTTTGCTTAATCACAATTGGTCATTATCAGTGGTATTCTCGGCATGCTCACACAATCTTGTGAATACACCCTTCAGTTCTTCTTATCCGCTGCTGCCCTAACTCATGAGCAACCAGATGTCTTTCAATTTGTTTAATCACAATTGGTCATTATCAGTGGTATTCTCAGCAGTCTCTCACAATCTTGAGAATACACCCTTCAGTTCTTCTTATCCGCTGCTGCCCTAACTCATGAGCAACCGGATGTCTTTCATTTTGCTTAATCACAATTGGTCATTATCAGTGGTATTCTCGCATGCTCACACAATCTTGTGAATACACCCTTCAGTTCTTCTTATCCGCTGCTGCCCTAACTCATGAGCAACCGGATGTCTTTCATTTTGCTTAATCACAATTGGTCATTATCAGTGGTATTCTCGGCATGCTCACACAATCTTGTGAATACACCCTTCAGATCTTCTTATACGCTGCTGCCCTAACTCATAAGCAACCGGATGTTTTTTATTTTGCTTAATCACAGTTGGTCAACATCAGTGTTATTCTCAGCAGTCTCACACAATCTTGAGAATACACCCTTCAGTTCTTCTTATCCGCTGCTGCCCTAACTCATGAGCAACCGGATGTCTTTCAATTTGTTTAATCACAATTGGTCATTATCAGTGGTATTCTCGGCAATTTCACACAATCTTGAGAATACACCCTTCAGTTCTTCTTATCCACTGCTGCCCTAACTCATGAGCAACCGGATGTCTTTCATTTTGCTTAATCACAATTGGTCATTATCAGTGGTATTCTCGGCAGTCTCACACAATCTTGAGAATACACCCTTCAGTTCTTCTTAGCCACTGCAGCCCTAACTCATGAGCAACCGGATGTATTTCATTTTGCTTAATCACAATTGGTCATTATCCGTGGTATTCTCGGCAGTCTCTCACAATCTTGAGTATACATCCTTCAATCCTCCTTTACGCTGCTGCCCTAACTCATGAACAACCGGATGTCTTTCATTTTGCTTAATCACAATTGGTCATTATCAGTGGTATTCTTGGCAGTCTCACACAATCTTGAGAATACACCCTTCAGTTCTTCTTAGCCACTGCAGCCCTAACTCATGAGCAACCGGATGTATTTCATTTTGATTAATCACAATTGGTCATTATCAGTGGTATTCTCGGCATGCTCACACAATCTTGTGAATACACCCTTCAGTTCTTCTTATCCGCTGCTGCCCTAACTCATGAGCAACCGGATGTCTTTCAATTTGTTTAATCACAATTGGTCATTATCATTGGTATTCTTGGCAATCTCACACAATCTTGAGAATACACCCTTCAGTTCTTCTTATCCGCTGCTGCCCTAACTCATGAGCAACCGGATGTCTTTCATTTTGCTTAATCACAATTGGTCTTTATCAGTGGTATTCTCGGCAGTCTCACACAATCTTGAGAATACACCCTTCAGTTCTTCTTAGCCACTGCAGCCCTAACTCATGAGCAACCGGATGTATTTAATTTTGCTTAATCACAATTGGTCATTATCAGTGGTATTCTCGGCAGTCTCTCACAATCTTGAGTATACATCCTTCAATCCTCCTTTACGCTGCTGCCCTAACTCATGAGCAACCAGATGTATTTCATTTTGCTTAATCAGAATTGGTCTTTATCAGTGGTATTCTCGGCAGTCTGACACAATCTTGAGAATACACCCTCCAGATTTTCTTATACGTTGCTGCCCTAACTCATGAGCAACCGGATGTCTTTCATTGTGCTTAATCACAATTGGTCATTATCAGTGGTATTCTCAGCAGTCTCACACAATCCTGAGAATACACCCTTCAGTTCTTCTTATCCGCTGCTGCCCTAACTCATGAGCAACCGGATGCCTTTCATTTTGCTTAATCACAATTGGTTATTTTAAGTGTTTTTCTCAGCAGTCTCTCACAATCTTGAGAATACACCCTTCAGTTCTTCTTATCCGCTGCTGCCCTAACTCATGAGCAACCGGATGTCTTTCATTTTGCTTAATCACAATTGGTCATTATCAGTGGTATTCTCGGCATGCTCACACAATCTTGTGAATACACCCTTCAGTTCTTCTTATCCGCTGCTGCCCTAACTCATGAGCAACCAGATGTCTTTCAATTTGTTTAATCACAATTGGTCATTATCAGTGGTATTCTCGGCAATCTCACACAATCTTGAGAATACACCCTTCAGATCTTCTTATACGCTGCTGCCCTAACTCATAAGCAACCGGATGTTTTTTATTTTGCTTAATCACAGTTGGTCAACATCAGTGTTATTCTCAGCAGTCTCACACAATCTTGAGAATACACCCTTCAGTTCTTCTTATCCGCTGCTGCCCTAACTCATGAGCAACCGGATGTCTTTCAATTTGTTTAATCACAATTGGTCATTATCAGTGGTATTCTCGGCAATCTCACACAATCTTGAGAATACACCCTTCAGATCTTCTTATCCACTGCTGCCCTAACTCATGAGCAACCGGATGTCTTTCATTTTGCTTAATCACAATTGGTCATTATCAGTGGTATTCTCGGCAGTCTCACACAATCTTGAGAATACACCCTTCAGTTCTTCTTAGCCACTGCAGCCCTAACTCATGAGCAACCGGATGTATTTCATTTTGCTTAATCACAATTGGTCATTATCCGTGGTATTCTCGGCAGTCTCTCACAATCTTGAGTATACATCCTTCAATCCTCCTTTACGCTGCTGCCCTAACTCATGAACAACCGGATGTCTTTCATTTTGCTTAATCACAATTGGTCATTATCAGTGGTATTCTTGGCAGTCTCACACAATCTTGAGAATACACCCTTCAGTTCTTCTTAGCCACTGCAGCCCTAACTCATGAGCAACCGGATGTATTTCATTTTGATTAATCACAATTGGTCATTATCAGTGGTATTCTCGGCATGCTCACACAATCTTGTGAATACACCCTTCAGTTCTTCTTATCCGCTGCTGCCCTAACTCATGAGCAACCAGATGTCTTTCAATTTGTTTAATCACAATTGGTCATTATCAGTGGTATTTTCGTCAATCTCACACAATCTTGAGAATACACCCTTCAGTTCTTCTTATCCGCTGCTGCCCTAACTCATGAGCAACCGGATGTCTTTCATTTTGCTTAATCACAATTGGTCTTTATCAGTGGTATTCTCGGCAGTCTTACACAATCTTGAGAATACACCCTTCAGTTCTTCTTAGCCACTGCAGCCCTAACTCATGAGCAACCGGATGTATTTAATTTTGCTTAATCACAATTGGTCATTATCCGTGGTATTCTCGGCAGTCTCACACAATCTTGAGAATACACCCTTCAGTTCTTCTTAGCCACTGCAGCCCTAACTCATGAGCAACCGGATGTCTTTCATTTTGCTTAATCACAAATGGTCATTATCAGTGGTATTCTCGGCAGTCTCACACAATCTTGAGAATACACCCTTCAGATCTTCTTATACGCTGCTGCCCTAACTCATCAGCAACCGGATGTTTTTTATTTTGCTTAATCACAGTTGGTCAACATCAGTGTTATTCTCGGCAGTCTCCCACAATCTTGAGAATACACCCTTCAGTTCTTCTTATCCTCTGCTGCCCTAACCCATGAGCAACCGCGGCTGAGACGAACAAGGTCATGTGAGGTCCTCCCGCATCCCCATCCGTCGTTCCTTGAGTTTTTCCTGCACCACTTTGGAGATTTTATTTTTATTGAAACGCTGCTACAGGGGGGCCCTGTGATGAGGTGGCGACTTGTTCAGGGTGTACGCCGCCTTCCGCCCGGTTGTGGCTGAGATAGGCTCCAGCGCCCCCCGGGGAATAAGCGGATGGATGAAAGGATGGATAGGCTGCTACAGGGACTCAACGCCACAGAGGTTCCATAGCGGGTCAGCGAAATTTCGAATTATGGGAGAAACCAATCATCTGTCACAAACCGTCGAAATTGTCCAATCACAGATCGGGAATTGAAGTACAGAAGGGTATTAAGAGGGATTATTCTGACTATTCTATTTTTTTTTTTTTTAAGACTGTGCGGCAATGTGTGAGTAGGGCAGTGCACCGTGGCTGCCCTCTGTGGCCGAAGAGAGTATTGCACTCTATTGGGGGGGGGGCAGCAAGGCGAGTGGCCCAAAAGAGATACGCTTTCCTTATTGTGGGTGCCTAGCAACCGCGAGCCGTCCCTCCCCCTCCCCCGGGGACCCTCTTAGCAATCTACTTTATATCATACAGTGGCCGTTTATCAGTGGATGCACCACAACAACAACAACACACAGGCTTGATGTCAAGTGTCCTCTTGCCTGCTGGGCAAAAATGCGGGTGGTGGTTGGGGGGGGGGGGGGGGGGGGGGGGGGTGCAGAAGACAAAGCAGGGGTCATACCTGATGTTTGCAGTTTAGGCTTGCTTTTTAAAACCTGAACTGCACGTCTGATTATTTGAGCTTCACCCAAAGAGCTAAATTAGGACGGCCATAAATTACAATGCCGAAACAATTGCAAATCCTGCACAATTTACTCCAGTCTTTATTTATTTTATTTATTTATTTATTTATTTCGGCAATCTACACATAAAACAAAGAACAACAACAACAAAAAAGGAAAACAAAAAAACACTCATTTGAGCAATGATTGAGCCGAAAGGGTGTAGGTTGAAGCAACGCTTATATAAACCTACCCATCACAACAAGAACAAGATTCAAAAATATATAAAATCTAAAACATGCTTCATTTATATTACTTTTTTTAAGCAATATATAAGCAACATATATGTAGCACACGTCTCATATACACAGTTTAACATTTAAATCAAACATATACATTTGTACACTTTTATATATATATATATATTATATATATACACAATTCATTTAAATTCCATATAAAGTGGTAATATATACATTTTAATATAACCTATATGTATAATTTTGAAATTATAACTTGTATTTATATACATATTATATATTATTGTCTTTCAAAAAAAATGTTTGCTCTTCTTTCTTATATTTACTAATGATAAATGATTTAAAAAGGTTTTAAAACTGGTTTATGTTGGTGCTGTGTTTTATTTCATCCTTTAAACAGTTCCATATTTTAACCCCTGCTATTGTTATACTCATTCGTTTCTGCTTTGTTCTACAATATTGGATCTTAAAAAGTAGTTCACCTTTTAAATTATAATTCCCTTCTCTCTGTAAAAATCTTCTCTGTAACCCTGTTGGAAGTAAATCTTTACTTGCTTTATAAATCATTTGGGCAGTCTTGAGTTGGATGAGATCTGGTAGTTTTGAATCAAATGTTTTTATAAATAATTCATTAATGTGTTCTCGGGGTCCTGTGTTATGTATCAGTCTGATGGCCCTTTTTTGCATTATGAATAGTGGTTGGATGTTCGTCCTGTATGTATTTCCCCAAACTTCTAGACAGTCTTTATTCGACCTATTAGTGTTGTCCCAAAAGCATTTTTTTTTTTTTTTTTGGTACCTGTACCAAAATTATTTTGATGCTTTTCGGTAATTTTCTAAATAATGTGGACCACAAAAAATTGCATTATTGGCTTTATTTTAACCCCCAAAAATATGGTGTATTGAACATCCATCCATCCATCCATTTTCTACCACTTATTCCCTTTCGGGGTCGCGGGGGGGCGCTGGCGCCTATCTCAGCTACAATCGGGCGGAAGGCGGGGTACACCCTGGACAAGTCGCCACCTCATCGCAGGGCCAACACAGATAGACAGACAACATTCACACTCACATTCACACACTAGGGCCAATTTAGTGTTGCCAATCAACCTATCCCCAGGTAACATCCATCCATCCATTTTCTATTTGTTTCTTATTGCAAGTTTTCCCTTAAAATAGTGAACTACTTACGTATAAAATACTACACGGTCTAGCTCCATCCTATCTTGCCGATTGTATTGTACCATATGTCCCGGCAAGAAATCTGCGTTCAAAGGACTCCGGCTTATTAGTGATTCCCAAAGCCCAAAAAAAGTCTGCGGGCTATAGAGCGTTTTCCGTTCGGGCTCCAGTACTCTGGAATGCCCTCCCGGTAACAGTTCGAGATGCCACCTCAGTAGAAGCATTTAAGTCTCACCTTAAAACTCATTTGTATACTCTAGCCTTTAAATAGACTCCCTTTTTAGACCAGTTGATCTGCCGTTTCTTTTCTTTTTCTTCTATGTCCCACTCTCCCTTGTGGAGGGGGTCCGGTCCGATCCGGTGGCCATGTACTGCTTGGCTGTGTATCGGCTGGGGACATCTCTGCGCTGCTGATCCGCCTCTGCTTGGGATGGTTTCCTGCTGGCTCCGCTGTGAACGGGACTCTCGCTGCTGTGTTGGATCCGCTTTGGACTGGACTCTCGCGACTGTGTTGGATCCATTATGGATTGAACTTTCACAGTATCATGTTAGACCCGCTCGACATCCATTGCTTTCCTCCTCTCCAAGGTTCTCATAGTCATTATTGTCACCGACGTCCCACTGGGTGTGAGTTTTCCTTGCCCTTATGTGGGCCTACCGAGGATGTCGTAGTGGTTTGTGCAGCCCTTTGAGACACTAGTGATTTAGGGCTATATAAGTAAACATTGATTGATTAACATACAAGACAACTTCAATACATGCGTAATCTGTTGAATCGCTTAAACCGCTGAAATCCGAGTCTGAATCCGAGCTAATGTCGCTATATTTTGCTGTGGTATTCTTTGATTGATTGATTGATTGATACTTTTATTAGTAGATTGCACAGTACAGTACATATTCCGTACAATTGACCACTAAATGGTAACACCCGAATAAGTTTTTCAACTTGTTTAAGTCGGGGTCCACGTTAATCAATTCATGGTACAAATATATACTATCAACATAATACAGTCATCACACAAGTTAATCATCATAGTATGTACATTAAATTATTTACATTATTTACAATCCGGGGGGTGGGATGAGGAGCTTTGGTTGATATCAGAACTTCAGTCATCAACAATTGCATCAACAGAGAAATGTGGACATTGAAACAGTGTAGGTCTTACTTAGTAGGATATGTACAGCCAGCAGAGAACATAGTGAGTTCAGATAGCATAAGAACAAGTATATACATTAGAAGTACATTTGAGTTGTTTATAATCCGGGGAGATGGGATGTGAATGGAGGAGGGTATTAGTAAAGAGTTGAAGTTGCCTGGAGGTGTTGTTTTAGAGCGGTTTTGAAGGAATATAGAGATGCACTTACTTTTATACCTGTTGGGAGTGCATTCCACATTGATGTGGCATAGAAAGAGAATGAGTTAAGACCTTTGTTAGATTGAAATCTGGGTTTAACGTGGTTTGTGGAGCTCCCCCTGGTGTTGTGGTTATGGCGGTCATTTACGTTAAGGAAGTAGTTTGACATGTACTTTGGTATCAGGGAGGTGTAGCGGATTTTATAGACTAGGCTCAGTGCAAGTGGTTTTACTCTCTCCTCCACCCTGAGCCAGCCTACTTTGGAGAAGTGGGTTGGATTGAGGTGTGATCTGGGGTGGAGGTCTAAAAGTAACCGGATTAGCTTATTCTGGGATGTTTGGAGTCTAGATTTGAGGGTTTTGGAGGTGCTGGGGTACCTTTGTATTGGCAGCACTGTATGACGTCACAGAGAAATGGATAGTGGCTTCGCAAAGAGCGGAAAAAAAGGAACTTTAAAGCTTTTTTTCGGGATATTCCGGGACCGGTAAAATTTTGAAAAAAAAATTCTAAAAATACAACAATTTTTATGGTTTCTAACCCTTTTGAAATTGTGATAATGTTCCCCTTTAAGCTTTGTCGGTTATTATTCCTAAATATTAAAAACAATGTGTGCCGCAGGGGTTAGTGCGTCTGCCTCACAATACGAAGGTCCTGCAGTCCTGGGTTCAAATCCAGGCTGGGGATTTTTCTGTGTGGAGTTTGCATGTTCTCCCCGTGAATGCGTGGGTTCCCTCCGGGTACTCCGGCTTCCTCCCACTTCCAAAGACATGCACCTGGGGATAGGTTGATTGGCAACACTAAATTGGCCCTAGTGTGTGAATGTGAGTGTGAATGTTGTCTGTCTATCTGTGTTGGCCCTGCGATGAGGTGGCGACTTGTCCAGGGTGTACGCCGCCTTCCGCCCGATTGTAGCTGAGATAGGGATTAAGCGGTAGAAAATGGAAATGGAAATGTATGCCGCAGTGCTTTTGTACTCCACACTCCTAAAAGGATGGTCAGCTTGGTGCAGTTTATGAAGGTGAAGACGAAATGCTTATTATTGCCTTGCAACAGAAAGCTTTGATGTTGTTGGCAAGTTTTATTGTCTCTTTTGAAGAAAGGGAGTACACAACAACAACAAAAATACGAGCATTTATTTAGTGTTGAAAGAGTCCCAATTTGCTTATTTTACACAGCCCTGCTCCTCTCCAACCGTTGAAAGGGTGGAGGGGGAAGAAACCATTTTCCAGGTGAACGTCAAACCGTATTGTAAACATTGTGGGATTTCATCAACAAAAAACATCAAGCTGTCCTTCAGGCCACGTCACGTCACAACTTATCGATGTCAAATTCGACAGAGCGCTGACTAAAAAAGGCGAACCATCCATACTCTCAGATCCACGGCGGGGGGGTGGGGTGTGGGGGGGGGGGGGTGTAAGTCGTAAGTCTTGCTGGTTTTACAAGCCAGAGAAGAGGTTTCATTAGTGACCGATGCAGTCGCAACCACAGCAGCAAACGTCTGTCCTCAAACAACCTTGCCATCAGTGCACACCTAGAAAGCACAAAAACACACGGTGGATCCCTGCCTGTTTCCAACTCGGCATCGTTAAATTGTAAATGACTAAATTGTCCATCGTTATGATGGCGCTTTTTGCAGGGGGGAAAGTAGTGTTTCAGCTATGAATTTAGTAGTCAATGCCCTCAACATGTTCCAGCACCAAGATGCATTGATGAGATGTGATGTTGTGCACGTTTTGTAAGTACAAACCCCGTTTCCTTATGAGTTGGGAAATTGTGTTAGATGTAAATACAAACGGAATACAATGATTTGCAAATCATTTTCAACCCATATTCAGTTGAATATGCTACAAAGACAACATATTTGATGTTCAAACTGATAAATATATTTTTTGTTGTTGTTGCAAATAATCATTAACTTTGGAATTTGATGCCAGCAACACGTGACAAAGAAGTTGGGAAAGGTGGCAATTAATACTGATAAAGTTGAGGAATGCTCATCAAACACTTATTAGGAACATCCCACAGGTGTGGAGGCTAATTGGGAACAGGTGGGTGCCATGATTGGGTATAAAAACAGCTTCCTAAAAAATGCTCAGTCTTTCACAAGAAAGGATGGGGCGAGGTACACCCCTTTGTCCACAACTGCGTTAAACAGTTTAAGAACAACATTTCTCTAAGTGCAATTGCAAGAAATTTAGGGATTTCAACATCTACGGTCCATAATATCATCAAAAGGTTCAGAGAATCTGGAGAAATTACTCCACGTAAGCGGCATGGCCGGAAACCAACATTGAATGACCGTGACCTTCGATCCCTCAGACGGCACTGTATCAAAAACCGACATCAATCTCTAAAGGATATCACCACATGGGTTCAGGAAGTCTTCAGAAAACCACAGTCAGTAACTACAATTAGTCGCTACATGTGTAAGTTCAAGTTAAAACTGTTGCGATCCGTGACTCGGATCTTCACATATTATTGTTTATTCTCCGTTTGATCCGTTTATTTCCCGTTTAGTCCATCACCATGGTTACTTATTAGTTTTAGCTGTTACTCCCGGTTCCTGCACACCTTCCCTTTATAATCCTTCCTCTTTTCATTCTTCTGCCTGGGACTCTAATTTGCTTCCACGCAACGAGTTACGCCTGCACTCTGTCACGTATGTACATTCTCGCTAGCTTTTCACGCTAAGCCATTTGTTCATTCCAGCTCTCATGCTGTAGGTTTTGTTTTACTCTTTTATGTGCCTACGTGCCAGTTTTAGATAGGTTGATTGGCAACACTAAATTGGCCCTAGTGTGTGAATGTGAATGTTGTCTGTCTATCTGTGTTGGCCCTGTGATGAGGTGGCGACTTGTCCAGGGTGTACCCCGCCTTCCGCCCGATTGTAGCTGAGATAGGCACGAGCGCCCCCCGTGACCCAAAAAAAAAAAATGGAACAAGCGGTAGAAAATGGATGGATGGATGTTGTATATCCTAGCTTTTATGCTAGCGTCTTTGGTTTGCCTTTTTATTAGCACCAGTGTTTTGTTTCATAGCTCCTATTCGTTAAATAAATTGTTCATATCTTACCTTTGCTGTGTTCACATGTTGACGCATCCGCGAGGGAATCAAACCCGGCACCACGATGCCAAACAGGCGTAACAAAAACTCTACTATGCAAAGCGAAAGCCATTTATCAACAACACCCAGAAACGCTGTCATCTTCGCCGGGCCCGAGCTCATCTAAGATGGACTGATGCAAAGTGGAAAAGTGTTCTGTGGTCTGACGAGTGCACAATTCAAATTGATTTTGGAAACTGTGAACGTTGTGTCCTCCGGAACAAAGAGGAAAAGAACCATCCGGATTGGTACAGGCGCAAAGTTCAAAAGCCATGATCTGTGATGGTATGGAGGTGTATTAGTGCCCTAAGCATGGGTAACTTGCACATGTGTGAAGGCACCATTAATGCTGAAAGGTACATACAGGTTTTGGAGCAATGTTGCCATCCAAGCAACAATATCATGGACGCCCCTGCTTGTTTCAGCAAGACAATGACAAGCCACGTGTTACAACAGCGTGGCTTCATAGTAAAAAAGTGCAGGTACTAGACTGGCCTGCCTGTAGTCCAGACCCAAAATGTGTGGTGCAATATGAAGCATAAAATATCACAACAGAGACCCCGGACTGTTAAACAACTTAAGCTGTATATCAAGCAAGAATGGGAAAGAATTCCACCTGAAAAGCTTCAAAAATTGGTCTCCTCAGTTCCCAAACGTTTATTGAGTGTTGTTAAAAGGAAAGGCCATGCAACACAGTGGTAAAAATGCCCCTTTGCCAACTTTTTTGCAATGTGCTGATGCCATTAAATTCTAAGTTAATGATTATTTGGAAAAAAAAAAATTGTTTTTTTGGTTCGAACATTAAATATCTTGTCTTTGCAGTTTATTCAATTGAATATAAGCTAAAAAGGATTTGCAAATGTTAAAAAAAATAATGCACTTTGTGACTTCAATAATAAATATGGCAGTGCCATGTTGGCCTTTTTATCCCATAACTTGAGTTGATTTATTTTGGAAAACCTTGTTACATTGTCCATCCAGCAGGGCATCACAACAAAATCAGGCATAATAATTTGTTAATTCCACGACTGTATATATATATATTGGTATCGGTTGATATCGGAATCGGTAATTGAGAGTTGGACAATATCGTAATATCGGATATCGGTAAAAAAGCCATTACCGGACATCTCTATTACAAACCCAGCAGAATTTTTGCAAAACTACACGATCAAAACATATAATTTAACTTCACTCTATATATATATATATATATATATATATATATATATATATATATATATATATATATATATACATATATGTATATCTTGATTGGATTATCCAGAGAATAGTGCTCGATACCGTGGTAGAGCGCAATATGTATGTGTGGGAAAAATCACAAAACTACTTCATCTCTACAGAACTGTTTCATGAGGGGTTCCCTCAATCATCAAATCTCCTGATGATTGAGGGAACCCCTCATGAAACAGTTCTGTAGAGATGAAGTAGTCTTGTGATTTTTCCCACACATACATACACATATATATGTATATGTATATATATATATATATATATATATATATATATATATATATATATATATATATATATATATATATATATATATATATATATATACACATATATATGTATATATATATATATATATACATATATATGTATATATATATATATATATATACATATATATATATATATATATATATATATATATATATATATATATATATATATATATATCGTTACTCCAACCTCCTAGGACAAAGCTACGAACTATGGGAGACCGGGCTTTCTGCTCCGCCGCTCCCAGTCTGTGGAACTCTCTCCCTGACCACCTGAGGGCACCACAGACTGTGGATGCTTTTACAAATGGCTTAAAAAAACTTTCTTTTTTTTCTTTCTTTTTTTTAAAGTGGTTTTATAGATATATGCATACTAGTTCTAGCTATTATTAGACTGTTTTAGGATTTTTTTGTTTTTTTTAAATACATTGTAGCACTTTGAGGTTGCTTGCTCCATGTAACATCCATCCATCCATCCATTTTATACCGCTTATTCCCTTTCGGGGTCGCGGGGGGGCGCTGGCGCCTATCTCAGCTACAATCGGGCGGAAGGCGGGGTACACCTTGGACAAGTCGCCACCTCATCGCAGGGCCAACACAGATAGACAGACAACACTCACACTCACATTCACACACTAGGGCCAATTTAGTGTTGCCAATCAACCTATCCCCACTTTTTACAAATAAAATCTATTGTGTCCTTTTTCATTTTCTTTCAAACAATTGGATACCACAAGGTCGCATGAGGTAATAACGAGAGTCGAGCCAGGGGAGTGCAGGACGAGGTCAGATTATGGCCGCAGGCACCAACAAGTGACGCCCGTGTCCAACCCAGACACGGAGGAATTAAAAGCATATTCAGTGACAATTTAGCAAACACGCTCGGCTCACCTTGTCCGCGCCTTTCATCCGGCTGCTCCTCTATGCCGGAGGTAACCATTGTCTCAGGCTGGCGCCACCCTCCCTCTGACACTGTTTCAGGAGTTTCTCCACCCTGCAAGTCTTCTGACAGCCCATCGTTCCCTTTAGAATGACACGGAAGGAGGGAGGGAAAAAAACAAAACAAAAAAAAAACCCTGGTATCAAACACGCTGACTGGTTTCTGCCGGTTCCAAGTAACAACCTACCATGACGGGCTAGTTTGCATGCCTCCCCAAACGCTTGTCATGGTCAGCTGTGCCGGATGGCCCGGATGATGTCAGAAACTTCAGATTATAAATATCTGTGTCCAGCGGAGTTACATAACAAAAGGGATGCTGGATTATCGTCGGTACACACAGACAGCAAAGACCGCACAGCTGGCGGAGGGAGCACATTAAAAGTCTGAGCAAAATCAAATGTTTCATCGCTTGAAATGTTCAACCGGATTTCACTCAATTTTTAAAAAAGATAGTTTGACAAGAATCTCGGCAAAACTAAAATAATGCTATTTGGTAACAGTAGAAGGGAAAGTCCAACACAAATACAAAGTAGATATTGAAAGGGTAAAATAAAACACATTTTTGGGTGTATTGATATAGACTGACCATACGTCCTCTTTTTGCAGGACTGTCCGGGCTGTCCGGGCGGGGTTTTGTAAATGCGTCTTAAGTCAGGGTTGCGTGTATTTTCAATGTGCGTACAGAGTTAAGAATGTCATGATCCATCCATCCATCTTCTTCAGCTTATCCGAGGTCGGGTCACGGGGGCAGCAGCCTAAGTAAGCAGGGAAGCCCAGACTTTCCTCTCCCCAGCCACTTCGTCCCAGGGAACCCGAGGCGTTACCAGCCCAGCCGGGAGACATAGTCCCCGTGGCCTCCTACCGGTTAAACGTGTCCTAAACACCTCCCTACGGAGGTGTTCGGGTGGCATTCTGACCAGATGCCCGAACCACCTCATCTGGCTCCTCTCAATGTGGAGTAGCAGCGGCTTTACTTTGAGCTCCTCCCTGATGACAGAGCTTCTCACCCTATCTCTAAGGGAGAGCCCCGCCACCCGGTGGAGGAAACTCATTCCGGCCGCTTGTACCCGTCATCTTGTCATTTCGGTCCGGATCATGTTTTGTGTTTTCTGTTTGTTTTGGACTCCCTTAGTTCCTCTTGTTGTGCACCTCCTGAGTTTAGTCACCATGGTCACTTATGATTTTCACCTGCCTCTGTTGTTCGGGACACTCACCTGCTTGTAATCAAGAGACACTATTTATCTTTTGTTTGTTTCTGTCACGTACGGGTCGCATCTCTGTGCGGGGTCGTTCCTCCAGATTCAAAACGGACCACTTCGGACGAAAACGTGGAGGTAGGAGGTGATTTAATAATCATAAATCCTACACTCTACCAAAGACAGAAACAAACAAAAGAAAAGTGTTCCGGTCGCACGGGAAGCTAAGGCAACAACTTAGAACAGGAATCGAGGACAGGAATAACCAACGTAACGCAAACAAAGAAGCCAGGACGAGTGATCAACAAAGGCGGGCTTAAATAGTGTCTCTTGATTATAAACAGGTGAGTGTAGTGTCCCGAACAACAGAGGCAGGTGAAAATCAAAAGTAACCATGGTGACTAAACTCAGGAGGTGCACAGCAACAGGAGCTAAGGGAGTCCAAAACAAACAGAAAACACAAAACATGATCCGGACCTCGGATCTGTCAAGAGTTTGTTTGTGACGAACCCCTACATGCAGAGAAGGAGGCAGGCTTTGCGTAAGAAAACATGATTTATTTAAATACTAAGACAAAAACAAACCAAAAGGGTACCAACAAAAGGCGCGCACGAGACAGATAACAAACTTGGCTAAGAACAAAAACACTTACTGTGACACAACGGAACTATGGCATGAACAGAGTGAACAGAAGTAGACAAAGCTATAAGCGACAAGACAGGTAGTGGTGACATCGAAACGACACCACAGGACACAACTGGAGCGACAATAATCCAGCCCTGACTGGAGGACAAAGCAGGTAAAAATAGGAACGGGCTGATTGACACCAGGTGTGGCCAGGTGCCAATCAGCTGCATCTGAGGGGATACAGCACTCAGGGAGACAAACAGGAAACTGAACCAAAATAAGAGTGCTGACAGGAAATAAAGACAGGAAATACTACACACACACACACAGAGGAAAAACTAAAACACAACCAAACAGTCAAGGGCAAGCCAGACAGGATCATGAAAAAGAAGGGGTTAAAAACAAAACAAATTGCAGAATTCGTGAGTGGGGAGCAGAGACAGAGAGAGCGAGATGGTGGATCGATTGTCAATCAAGGCATACTTGGTCACCAGCCATACAGGTCACACTGAGGGTGGCCGTATAAACAACTTTAACACTGTTACAAATATGAACCCACAACAAACAAGAACGACAAACACATTTTGGGAGAACTTCCGCACCGTAACACAACATGAACAGAAAACAACAAATATCTAGAAGCCCTTGCAGCACTAACTCTTCCGGGACGCTATAATATACCCTCCCCCGCCCACCTCAACCCCGATTACGTCACATAAAATATTCCACTTTGTAAAATTGTTTTAGTGGAAGATTTTACATATTTTATGTGTTTGCCATAAAAAAAACATTGTTTTGTTTGATAAAAAATGGGCGGAAAACAAACAAAGAAAAAAAGTACATAAAAAAAATAAAACATTTCAAAATGAGGACTAGATCTGAAGTTGATGTAGACTCCAGAGATTTAAGCGTTAAATATAAAATGTATGCATGCCCTGCCACACTATTATCATCATTTCATGACTAAAGCAAAACACTTTTTTACACTTTTATACTGAAATAAATACACCTAAAACGTATTCAATAAACACATAGAAAAACAACTACCAGCAGCGGTAAAGTTTAGACCAATGAAGGAAAGAAGAAAGTGAATGAATGTTTATAACTGAATACATTTACATATGCATACACATTTGCCTTCTTTTTTATTATTTATTTTAATCAATTAAATAACGTTTATGACAACCTTTTTCCAAAACACAATATATAATGTGAGATATAACAGGACAATGCATACATGTATTATTTGTTTTCAAAACGCTTACAAAAAAGTGTGACTCCAAAAATTTATTGTGGGACCCCATTTTAATGACTTGATGGGGTCACTGGGACCCCATTTTGAAAATTCCTAGTGCCATTACTGCTGTCAACAGAGGAGAAGAAAATGCTTTATTTAAATAAATATGTTATTTATAAAGCAAGTTCAAGTATCATTGGCAAATTTGAACCGAGTCGCATATATGTGTCCTCTTTTGGGGACTTCAGAATATGGTCAGCCTAATTAATAGATGAAAAAGTAATTAAAAATTGTGTGTAAAAAATATACAACATAAAGTAGCAAAAAACACATCAATATTGAATAAAGGGAAACATGTTTTCTGGACCAAAATTGACTTCATATTCTCTACTGCTCGCTAGTGTTGCCATATCTGACTTATTGTGCAGAAATCATATTTAATCATATTTGTTTTTATAATGGTTTTTTTTATATTGGTTTTATATTTGTTTATTTTTTTGTTTTTATTCAGTCATTGGTGGAGCATAATATTGTTTTTTTAATATTGTTTTTAACATGGCTGTGCAGCACTTTGAAAACGTTATTGTTGTTTAAATGTGCTATATAAATAAAGTGGATTGGATTGGATTGAAATATGGGTAAACAACTACAAATGTGCGCTTCATTCACTAACTGTGTTACAAAAAAGGTCAATTAGAATAATACTTAATGTTGCATATAGAGAACTTAGACTTAGACAAACTTTAATGAACCACAAGGGAAATTGTTCCACACAGTAGCTCAGTTATGTCATGTCTTGTGATCATCTTTGGTTTAGTTATGTTCTGTTTTGTTTAAGTCTCTATTGCTCCCTGTTTTTTCACTCCCTTTTTGTTTCCACGGTTACTTGTTGTGTTCACCTGTCTCTGATTAGTGGTCACCTGCTTCCCGAGCACTAATCAGAAGCAGCATTTAAGCTTGTAGTTGCCAGGCAGTCGGCCTGGCGACATTGTTGTTGTTTGTTTCATGCTCTGTTCTTGCCACAGTAAGTCATGCTCGTTTTTTCATGCCAAAGCTCTTTTCAAGTCACAGTAAGTGTTGTTTGTGTGATGTTCATAGTTTACGTTAAAGTGCTAGTTTTGTTTCCTTAGCCAAGTTGTGCCTCCGCTGTGAGCGCTTTTTGTTTGTACCTTTTTTAGTTCAAATTAAATCATGTTTATTCCTGCATGCCATGTCCCGAGTAGTCCGTCTGCTTTCCTGGGAGAACGACCTTGCAGCAAGCTGCGACCCCCCCGTCTTGACAAGTTACAAAGGATTCAACGTGTAAGTGTCATGATCCGCTACTCGGATCTTGGCATATTCTGGTTTTGTTCTGTTTGTATATCACATGCTGTTTGGTTTTTGTCTGCCCTAGTTCCTGGTGGCACTTCCTGGTTTGTTCCGTTACGTATTAGTGTCACCTGCCTTGTGTTGTCTACGCGCACCTGCCTCTTAATTTCTCTCCCTATTCAAGCCTGCCTTTGTTTGCCATTCGGCCTCGCAGTGTAAAAACTTGCTTTCTATGCAACAGGTGACGTCACTATCCCCGATCGTGGTAAATATATTTTGTACTTGTTAGCTTCCGTGCTATTCCTTCGTTTGTACCTAGCTCACATGCTAGCGCTTTCTGTACTTTCTACCTCCAATGCTAGTTCTGTTTGTTTTGTCTATAGTGCCTATGTGCAAGTCTTTTTGTTCTTAGTCTATTTTTGTAGTTGTAAATAAATCATCATCCTTACCTTCACGCTGTGTCCATTCCGCATTTCATCCCCGAGAGAACGCAACCACACCACGATGCCAGCAAAGCGCCAGAGTAAGGATGGAAAGGAAAATGCAGGTAAAAAGTAGACTAAAAATGTACCATAGTAGCAATATAAAATATAACATATATTTAATATTTACATATTATATATACAGTATATGATATATACTGATATATTACAGTATATGCAACAGCTGCAGTATAAAATAGAGCGTAACATACAAACCCTTTATTTATTTAATCACAATTATTGAAATTTAACGATTAGGTGCTTATGCAAACAGCTAAAATGATGTATAAAGCAAACTATAACGTGCTACCCAAGAATGTACAACAATTATTCTCAACAAAAGAGGAGAAATCTAATTTAAAACATTTTTATGCTCGTGCAACACTTAAAACATTTTGCATATCAGTATGTGGAATTAAAAAATGGAATGGATTAAGGAAAGAAATCAAACAAAGCACCAATAAGAGACTGTTCAAACTACACATGTCCACAAAGTACTGTTGCGTTAGGACCAGATGTTCCTTCTAGGGAATTTAAGTTGCTGGTCAATCCCAAGTTCTTTTGATGACACATAAGCTGATTTTATATGAACACCCAGAACAAGAATAGGTATTTTGCAATTTATTCCAAAGCTTTGGAGAGACCAACCTAAAAAAAAAAAAAACATATTCAATTTGCATCGCCCAGTTGATCTGACAACACTACGGAAGTACTGTCTTTTTCAATATGCCACTAGCGATTCAAAGTCTTTTGAATTTCTTTTAACATTTTTGCTCTGGAAAATTTAGAAGAAATAATGATTCGTCTTTGTTAGAAATATAGCTTGGTCCAATTTGTTATATATTTTAACAAAGTGCAGATTGGAGTTTAACCTATTTAAAACATGTCATCAAAATTCTAAAATGAATCTTAATCAGGAAAATGTTGATAATAATGTTCCATAAATTCTTTTTTTAATTTTTTAAAAAAGATTCAAATTGGTTACTTTTTCTCTTTATTTTTTTCCCTTGAATTTTGAATTTTAAAGAGTCGAAATTGAAGATAAACTATGTTTCAAACTTAAATTTTCATTTTTTACGTGTTTTCTCTTTTAAATTGTTCAATTAAGTGTTTTTTTCATCATTTATTCTCTACAAAAAAACCTTCCGTAAAAGGAAAAAAAATGTACGATGGAATGACAGACAGAAATACCCAATTTTTATACATATAGATTTATTTATTAAAGGTAAATTGAGGAAATTGGCCATTTTTGGCAATTTATTTAAGTGTGTATCAAACTGGTAGCCCATTAATCAGTACCCAAAAAGTAGCTTTCGGTTTCAAAAAGGTTGGTGACCCCTGTTCTAAAATATACAGGATATATAAAAAAATGTACAAAATGACAGTAACAAAGTGAGAACATGAGCCACATCATACCGTGCTCCTTTTTTTTTTTGCCATGCAGTCATTGTGCATCTCATCACTGAGACACATAAGGGCAGAGCATCATGCACGCAAGATTGCAGAGCAAAAGTGAGCAAGGTTTAACATTTCCTGAGTTCAGCCCATGACAGTTTACAAGCGGGGCTGCAGTCTGATGATTAATAAACGCAGCAACGCAACAATGATTTTATTGTGTGGACAGATGCATCAACTGTAAACATCTTATTCCATATTGAACTTTAAAATATCCTAAAAATAAATAGAGCCAATTCTGATTGGGAAAGATATGGGAAGAGCAGGCAGTGATCTGATTGGCTAAAAAGATCACATCAGTTTGAATACTAGGAAGAGGCTGAAAAGTGAGTGTGTATACACTTGATATTGCTATAATTATGTATTGTTAAAAAAAAAAATAAAAAAAAAAAGTGGGAGGGCCTTTTCAGGGGTGTCTAAAGTGGGGGCGGGACATATTTTGACCCGTAGTATTCGCTATATGTTGCTACATGAAGCTACATGTTACTTTTTTCCATTAAGTCCACATTAATTTGGATTGGTTTTGACAGTTTAATGAACAAAATGTATGAAAGTGGCTCCCGCATCCTTGAATTTTTGTGTGTAAAAAAAAGATTGTTTCCCCTGGTCTAGGCACTAGTGCAGGGGTGTCAAACTCAAATACAGAGTGGGCCATAATTCTAAACTGAACAAAGCCGCGGGCCAAAGTTGAACAACTTAACCTTTTAATAGGGACCCAAACAAGTTTTGCATTGAATATTGAACAAGCAAGGCTTATATAACTTTATATTGACATGCAAAATAGAGTTTTTTTGGTAGCGGGGGTGTATATTGTAGCGTCCCGGAGGAATTAGTGCTGCAAGGGATTCTGGGTATTTGTTCTGTTGTGTTTATGTTTTGTCACGGTGCGGATGTTGTCCCGAAATGTGTTTGGTGTGGGTTCACAGTGTGGTGTAACAGTGTTAAAGTTGTTCATACGGCCACCCTCAGTGTGACCTGTATGGCTGCTGACCAAGTATGCCTTGCATTCACTTGTGTGTGTGTAGAAGCCGCATATATTACGTGACTGGGCCGGCCTGCTGTTTGTATGGAGGAAAAGCGGACGTGGCGACAGGTTGTAGAGGATGCTAAAAGCAGTACCTTTAAGGCACGCCCCCAATATTGTTGTCCGGGTGGAAATCCGGGAGAATGGTTGCCCCGGGAGATTTTAGGGGGGGGGCACTGAAATTCGGGATTCTCCTGGAAAAATCGGGAGGGTTGGGAAGTATGAAAATTAGCGTTGAATGCGGTGATACAGCGGCACCAGCTATAATGTTAATTTATTATTGCCTCAAGGGCCAAATGAAATTACACGGCGGTTTGGCCCGCGGGCCAGAGTTTGACACCCATGCGCTAGTGTATCATCTTAAGAGCTCCTTTCCAGTGTAATCTGATTCACAAAGACTGAAAAGACACTACTTTCACTTGTTCGACAACAGCCAAGTGATAAAAAGATGTTTCATCACCAAACAGCAGTTATCATAGTATTTGATCACATATCATAATATATGTATTAATTAGGGCTGTCAAATTATATATTTTTTTAAATCAAATTAATGACATTTTTGGAATTTAGATTAAACACGATTAATCACTGTGCACAGTTAAAGTATGCTTAAGAGAAGACCCCAATATGTGTACATAAATGCAATTTTAAAGCCAGAATTTGCACAAACCTTAAAGGCCTACTGAAATGAGATTTTCTTATTTAAACGGGGATAGCAGGTCCATTCTATGTGTCATACTTGATCATATTGCCATATTTTTGCTGAAGGGATTTAGTAAAGAACATCGACGATAAAGTTTGCAACTTTTGGTGCTGATAAAAAAGCCTTGTCTTTACCGGAAGTAGCAGACGATGTGCGCGTGACGTCACGGCTTGTGGAGCTCCTCACATCTGAACATTGTTTACAATCATGGCCACCAGCAGCGAGAGCGATTCGAATCGAGAAAGCGAGGATTTCCCTATTAATTTGAGCGAGGATGAAAGATTCGTGGATGAGGAAAGTGAGAGTGAAGGACTAGAAGAAAAAAGTGATTCAGATGTTATTAGACACATTTATTAGGATAACTCTGGAAAATCCCTTATCTGCTTATTGTGTTACTAGTGTTTTAGTAAAATTATATGGTCGTACCTGTACAACCTGAGAGTCGGAGTGTAGCCACGGGTGTGGTGACCGCCAGTGTCTCCAAAGGAAGCCATGTTTCTCCCGAGGCGAAGGTAGCCGGGCTGAAATTTTTTTTTTTTTTCCCCCTCCACGGTGTAAGCATCCGACGGTCGGTGGCGGCCGGTGGGAGGAGGCAAGAGAGTCCACAGCTGCAGGAGGAACGATCATGCTCTCCGCTCATGTCTACGGTAACAGCTGATTTATTACCACCGTTATCTGACATGTGGTAGGGAACCATGTTCGCTTGACCGCTCTGTTCCGTAGTAAAGCTTCACCGTCATCTTTCGGGAATGTAAACAAGGAAACACCGGCTGTGTTTGTGTCGCTGAAGGTGCAATCCACCGCTTCCCACCTACAGCTTTCTTCTTTGACGTCTCCATTTTTAATTGTACAAATTGCAAAAGATTTAGCTACACAGATGTCCAGAATACTGTGTGATTATGGGATTAAAGCAGACGATTTATAGCTGGGATTAGTGCTGGAACATAATGTCCGCCACAATCCATGACGTCACGCGCACGCGTCATCATACCGCGACGTTTTCAGCAGGATAATTCGCACGAAATTTAAAATTGCAATTTAGCAAACTAAAAAGGCCGTATTGGCATGTGTTGCAATGTTAATATTGCATCATTTATATATAAACTATCAGACTGCGTGGTCGGTAGTAGTGGGTTTCAGTAGGCCTTTAACCGGCTTATCTAAAGTTCTCTCAGGCTGTAGTTTGGAGTGAAATTTGCCAGCCAGCACACTAGTCGGCGTCTCCTCACTCTTTTTTTGTACCGACTATCTGATCACTGATTGTATGGCGGTTAAGGTAAAAGAGCTTTTACGGTCAAAAATAAATTGCATGATTAATCCAAGAGTGCTCATGATTAATGTCATACCTTTTTGTGATAAATCACAGACCATATTGACAGTCCTGGTATTCATAAATTTTGAGGGGTGTTTAAAATGTGTACTTTAATTTAAGTACGCTTTAAAAAAAAAAACAAGTGATGTTTGGAAAATTATTTTATTTGCAGTCTATAATAATGTATCGGATTAAAAACAATTAATTGTGCCTGAAATACATCCAAACAACAACAAAAATACTGGATTTTAACACAATTAAGTCATACTAGAATAATAAAATACATTCACAATATTATTAAATGTTTTATTTTTATTCAAAGGCAGTAAAGGCACATTTTATTATTGATTCATGTGTCACATTGACAAGAAGTCCAAGTGCTGGTTTTATATGAAAATTGTTCAATCACATCTGGGGAGTTTTACAGGAAAGATTAATTTGAAATGATTCTCAAACAATGTCCTAAAATAAAGTACGAACATTGAATTTACTTTAATAATTCATGTAGAAAAAGACATATTAAAAATGTCTGCAGGACTGTCATGATCCGTGGGATCCGGATCATGTTTTTGTTATGTTCTGTTGGTTTCAGACTTCATTAGTTCCTGTTTTTGTGCACCCTTGTTTGTTTTAGTTACCATGGCGACTTATGATTTTCACCTGCTTCTGGTGTTTGGGACGCGCACCTGTTTCCAATCAAGAGACTTTTATTTAAGCCTGTTTTACCAGTCAGTGGGTCTGGCGACATTGCTAGTTTTCAGGCCATAGTTCATGCTGCTCCTTTCATGATTAGTTCACGCTGGTCTGTTCACGCCATAGTTCATGCTGCTCGTTTTTTTTTATGCCAAGTATGTTTTGTTGTTTCATGCCACAGTTTAGTGAGTTTTGTTTTTGTTGTCCATAGTTCTGTCTAAGTTGTGTTTTCGCCTCGTGCGCCTTTTTGTTGGTTCCTATTTTGATAGTGATTAATAAAAAATGTTCCTACCTTCACGCCTGGACCAGAGTAGTCCGTTTGCATCCCGGGAGAACAAACCCAGCAGCAAACTGTGAAAACCCCCATGTTATGACAAGGACATATTTACTAAATATATAATATGTATGTACTAAACCATATATAATGTATATATATATAAATATATAATTTATATTATAAGGATACTCAACAGTCCTAACAATAGATTTACTGAGATCCATTTGTGTTCCATGATTGTTTTTTTATGCAATTCTAAATTATTGCATCAGCCCTTACTAGCTGCTGCAGATGTGGTCTACCTCAGTGTTTTTCAACCCCAGTTTGGTGTGCCGTGGGAGATTATCTAGTTTCACCTATTTGTGCTAAAACAAATTTTTGCAAACCAGTAATTATAGTCTGCAAATGATGTGTTGTTGAGTGTCGGTGCTGTCTCGAGCTTGGCAGAGTAACCGTGTAATACTCTTCCATATCAGTAGGTGGCTAATTGCTTTGTAAATGTCAGAAACAAGGGGAGGCAGTGTGCAGATAAGAAGGTGTCTAATGCTTAAACCAAAAATAAACAAAAGGTGACTGCCCCTAAGAAAAAAGGCATTGAAGCTTAGGATGTCAAAGTTAGTTGGTGTCGAACCCCAAGATGCAGAGATGGCGGCAAGCATTGGATAGGAAAACATGATTTAATTAGAACTAAACAAGAACAAACAAAAAGCACGCACGTGGGCGGATAACAAACTAAGGGAGCTAGCATGGGAGCTAGAAAACAAAAAGGAACTTAGCATGGAAGCTAGCAAGAATCAAGCAGGAAACAGAAGTTGTACATGTAATACAAAAACAAACTTGGAAGCAGGGAACAAAAGGCAGTAAGCTAAAGACCGCAATCAAACATAGCTTACCAAAACGCTGCATAGACAAGACAAGGTACGACACGACAGGAGCGATAACAAGAGCGACACATTAACAGTGCAATACGTTTTCATAACATGGTCACTACTGCCTACTTTGTCTTGTTATATTTGTTATTTTACTGTTATATTGTTATTCCCATTGTTTTTATTCTTTTTGTAATATTTCTCTATTTTGTTTCCTTTTAAACCCCCATTATTTACTTTTTACTTTTTTCTTTAAATTGATCTCAACTCTGTACACTGCTGCTGGAATTTTAATTTTCCTGAAGGAACTCTCCTGAAGGAATCAATAAAGTACTATCTATCTATCTATCTATCTATCTATCTATCTATCTATCTATCTATCTATCTATCTATCTATCTATCTATCGACAATCCAATAATCCAGCCCTGACTGGAGGAACAAAGCAGGTAAAATAGGAGCGGGCTGATTGACACCAGGTGTGGCCAGGTGACAATCAGTCGCAGCTGAGGTGAAAACAGCACACAGGGAGACAAACAGGAGTACTGACAGGAACTAAGGACAGGAAATACTAAAACACAAAGGAAAAAAACTAAAACACAAACAAACTGTAGGTGGCAAGCCTGACGTAGGGATGGCTATGCAGAAGGAAACTAAAACTGAACTGGTTGAATGCCAGAATGCTGGACGACAGCAAAGGATTACTGTGGAGCAAAGACGGCGTCCACAATGTAGATCCCGAACATGACATGACAACTGACAATGTCCCCACAAAGACGGATAAAAACAACTGAACTAGTGAAGTGAATTATATTTATATAGCGCTTTTTCTCTAGTGACTCCAAGCGCTTTACATAGTGAAACCCAATATCTAAGTTACATTCAAACCAGTGTGGGTGGCACTGGGAGCAGGCGGGTAAAGTGTCTTGCCCAAGGACACAACGGCAGTGACTAGGATGGCGGAAGTGGGAATCGAACCTGCAACCCTCAAGTTGCTGGCACGGCCACTCTACCAACCGAGCTAAACCGCCCCCGTCTCGATTGCTAAAACAAAGTAGATGCGCGAAAAAGACACTAAAATAGAGGCACAAGAAAAGAATTAAAACACTACACGCAAGAAAACAGCAAAAAGAACTCCAAATAAGTCAGGGCGTGATGTGACAGGTGATGAAAGTACACCTACTTTGAGACAAGATCTATAGTGATGCATGCTTGTTTATGGTTTAAAGTCATATCTAGCAATTGCGACAATGACTTTTTTCTGTCAACTGAGTTTCGTTTTTTAATGATTACTACTGGTGGTGTGCCTCCGGATTTTTTTCAATGCAAAAAATGTGCCTTGGCTCAAAAATAGGTTGAAAAACACTGATCTAAACCATAAAGTGTATATATATTTATTTTCTATGATAAGGATC
>NC_084617.1:66888178-67065678 GCF_033978795.1 Nerophis ophidion
CGGTGTTTCTTTGTTGGTTGTGAAGCTTTAACACAGAGCAGTCAAGCAAACATGTTTCTCTACGTCAACCAGCAAGTTTTTGGATTGGAAAATTGTGATATTAAGTCGGCTCTTACCGAAGACTTGAGTGGATTATGCGACCTCCTCTTGCAGCTGTCAAAAAGGCAGCTGTGATCTTGGCTCCTCCATTGGCGTTCACCGCAGCCCTCGGACTTTCAGTTATGACTTTATAATCTCACTAAAACACTATAATGTGTCTTATAACATCTGAATCGCTCCCACTGCCGCCGCCTGGAGCCGTTGCCTTTTCTTTTTTTACTTTCTTTTTTTATAGTGCTTCACTCTAACTTTCCTCATCCACAAATCTTTCATTCCCGCTCAAATTGATGGGGAAATTGTCGCTTTCTTGGTCCGAATTGCTCTTGTACCTGGTGGCAATGTGAGGATGTGAAGAGTTCCACAACCCGTGACATCACGCGCACATCGTCTGCTACTTCCGGTGCAGGCAAGGCTTTTTTATTAGCGACCAAAAGTCGAAAACTTTATCGCCAATGTTCTCTACTAAATCCTTTCAGCAAAAATATGGCAATATCGCGAAATGATCAAGTATAACACATAGAATGGACCTTCGATCCCCGTTTAAATAAGAACATCTCATTTCAGTAGGCCTTTAACATGCATTCTAGGAAGGCTTACGTCAGATGTAAAGATAGATGGAATTCCACTTTCGAGCATGTCTTCCAGTTCTTCATTAGTTGTCACTCTTCCAGCTGAAATATATTTAAGAATAAAAATCAAAACATAAGCTTGGCATTTTCTCACTTTGCATGCAATGAGTTTATGTCACGTATTAGTTTCACATTTTAAGTTTTATTGCTGACACTAATACACTTTTGCAGAATATTCAACTGTTTGTGAGTTTCATTTGTATATTTGTCACAACCTTGTGACTGTTTCGGACTTTTGTTTGCTTTTTCTCTGTGTGTGGTATTTCAGTTCCTGTCCTGTGCCCTTATTTTGTATATTCACTTCCTGGTGTGGTGTACATGCCTCCACACCTGCTGCCTGATTGGCAACCGGGACACTCCTGCAGTCTCCTATTTAATTCTTCCAGAAAGTAGCTGTGTTTCCATTACCCTTACAAATGTGCAAAACCTAACTTTCTATAATATATTTTCTTCAAAATAGCCACCCTTTGCTCTGATTACTGATTTGCACACTCTTGGCATTCTCTCGATGGGCTTCAAGAGGTAGTCACCTAAAATGTTGTTTACTTTATAGGTGTGCTTGAAACTCATGGAGAGAATGCCAAGAGTGTGCAAATCAGTAATCAATCAATCAATGTTTATTTATATAGCCCTAAATCACAAATGTCTCAGTGGACTGTACAAACCACTATGACTACGACATCCTCGGAAGAACTCACATAAGGGCAAGGAAAACCATCAAACAATCAAAACCTTTGTGCATTCACGCACAGTATAAAACGTTTGGTGGACAAAATGAGACAAAGGAGTGACATAAAACCCGTTTTTCTGTGGCAGCGTCGGAGAAAGTCGTACATGCAAACAAACTGTCGAGTCTCAGTCCACACAGCGGTGAGTTCGAGGACTGTTGAAATTAGTAGGACAAAACGGCGCTCGCCAAATAATCTCATTAGTGAAGCATAAACATAAACATGCAGTATTAAACAGTGGGCTTTCTAACAATTAGGAAGGTTTGTGTCTTCATACAGAAATCATATTACAACAAAAAACATATTTTTCACCCCATTTTTAAAAAATGTTTCCATTTTTCCATACATGGAGAGTATGTGGTGGGTTGCTGACCCCCCGACCTAAACCAATTAACAGCAATAAATTGCAGGCAAATGCATACACAAGTATACATTTTGCATATACTGTATGTGTAGTGCATAACTATATTCCAAGCTGATTATGTTGAAATCTGATCTGCAGAGTGACTCGGACTACCGTATTTCCTTGAATTGCCGCCGGGGCGTTAATTGATTTAAAACCTCTTCTCATTCCGGCTTTTACCAAAGACATGCGGTAAAGGCAAGCATGCGCTAATTATTTCAAAACCTCTTCTCACTCCGGCGCTTACCAAAGGCATGCGGTAAATTTAGGCCTGCGCTTATACATTTGAGTGTGATGTAAGGATACCATCACGAAAAGCACATTTAATAAATAAAAATGTATTATGGTCTTACCTTTACTTATAAATGAAGTCCATGCGCAGCTCCATCTGATCAAAAGCATCGATAACTTGTTTATAAAAGTCTTCCTTATCTTTCTTCAGTTTTAAAAGGCTCTCTGTCTCGATGGAGATCTTCCTTTATTACCTCTTGCTTCGATTGAAAGTCCAGTTTAGAAAACTGTTTTATTTTAGATATGTAATCCTCCATGTTAAAAGTGCATGCGAGAGGAAAAAATAAACGATCGCTGCTCACTCTTGCTGCTTGTTGTCACTTCTTCTGCAGCCGAGTAGTTGCAAGAAGGATCACTAGCGCCCTCTACCCCCAGGAGGCGGGAGTCATTTAACGATTCATATTTGACACACGCAGCTACGGTATATTAATAAAACATAGCTGCTTATTGTTCTTTTTAGCATATTCAGTAGCTTGGACCTTAAATCCTACTGAATAGCTCTTAATCTTCTTCCTTGTATGTGATTTGAAATTATTGAAATCAGCCTCCTCCATTTTGAAAATGATGACAGGTGAAGTGTCACTCGTGACGTGACGAGTTTGACCCGGTGGAAATTCTAGCCACGTGCTAATTATTTGGCAAAACGAGTTTGACCCAGCGGAAATTCTAGACATGCGCTAATAAAAATAATATTTTGCGAAACGAGTTTGACATATCTAAGCAGGCGCATAGTATATACCCGGCGGTAATTCAAGGAAATACGGTATATTCCCGCACAACAAATACAGAAAGAGCTGCGAAAACTATGAACGGAAAGTTTTCTTTTTCCATGAAGCCTATAACCTTCCTGTTGATCACACCCTCCCTCCCTGGAGACGCAGGTGCTTACTGGATGTCACACACCTTTTTTTTAAGGCCTTTTTTTCAATGATTTTAACGCCGCAAAACACACCTGATTCACACTTCACTACCAGACAAGTTGATACGCAGAAATCAATTCACGTGATTCCATGTTTTGTTTTGACGCCATGACGAGTGTGTGTCTAGTACAGGTAACGACTGCTAAACAAGCCGCCCAGCCCTTTGCCCGTTACCACAGCAACCCAGGCACAGTGCAGCGTCTCCAGTATCAGGCTCCTACATCTCCAGTGCAAAGCCTCTCATTACTGCTGGCCTCAGGGCCTGAGGGAGCAGACCTATTTTTCACCATTGTTGTCTTAATGGGAACAATAGCATCCTTTCAACACACACTTTGGTCCCAGCCATCTTAAATTGGGGCATTCCGCTGTGTACTGAGGGAAATGTTTTACAAACCCCGTTTCCATATGAGTTGGGAAATTGTGTTAGATGTAAATATAAACGGAATATAATGATTTGCAAATCATTTTCAACCCATATTCAGTTGAATATGCTACAAAGACAACATATTTGATGTTCAAACTGATAAACATTTTTTTTTTTGCAAATAACCTTTAACTTTAGAATTCAATACCACCAACACGTGAAAAAAAAGTTGGGAAAGGTGGAAAAAATTACTGTTAAAGTTGTGGAATGCTCATCAAACACTTATTTGGAACATCCCACAGGTGTGCAGGCTAACTGGGAACAGGTGGGTGCCATGATTGGGTATAAAAACAGCTTCCCTAAAAATGCTCAGTCTTTCACAAGAAAGGATGGGGCGAGGTACACCCCTTTGTCCACAACTGCGTGAGGAAATAGTCAAACAGTTTAAAAACAACAATTCTCAAAGTGCAATTGCAAGAAATTTAGGGATTTCAACATCTACGCTCCATAATATCATCAAAAGGTTCAGAGAATCTGGAAAAATCACTCCACATAAGCGGCATGGCCGGAAACCAACATTGAATGACCGTGACCTTCGATCCCTCGGACGGCACTGTATCAAAAACCGACATAAATCTCTAAAGGATATCACCACATGGGCTCAGGAACACTTCAGAAAACCACTGTAACTAAATACAGTTCATCGCTACATCTGTAAGTGCAAGTTCAAGCTCTACTATGCAAAGTGGAAACCGTTTATCAACAACATCCAGAAACGCCGCCAGCTTCTCTGGGCCCAAGATCATCTAAAACGGACTGATGCAAAGTGGAAAAGTGTTCTGTGGTCTGACGAGTCCACATTTCAAATTTTGGGGGGAAATATTCGACATCGTGTCATCTGGACCAAAGGGGAAGCGAACCATCCAGACTGTTATCGACGCAAAGTTCAAAAGCCAGCATCTGTGATGGTATGGGGGTGCATTAGTGCTCAAGGCATGGGTAACTTACACATCTGTGAAGGCACCATTAATGCTGAAAGGTAAATACAGATTTTGGAACAACTTATGCTGCCATCTCAGCGCCGTCTTTTTCATGGACGCCCCTGCTTATTTCAGCAAGACAATGCCAAGCTACATTCAGCACGTGTTACAACAGCCTGGCTTCGTAAAAAAAAGAGTGTGGGTACTTTCCTGGCCCGCCTGCAGTACAGACATGTCTCCCATCAAAAATGTGTGGTGTATTATGAAGCGTAAAATTCGACAGCGGAGACCCCGGGCTGTTGAACGACTGAAGCTCTACATTAAACAAGAATGGGAAAGAATTCCACTTTCAAAGCTTCAACAATTAGTTCCCTCACTTCCCAAAAGTTAAGTTAAAAGAAAAGGTGATGTAACACAGTGGTGAACATGCCCTTTCCCAACTACTTTGGCGCGTGTTGCAGCCATGAAATTCTAAGTTAATTATTATTTGCAAAAAAAAAAAAATGTTTATCAGTTTGAACATCAAATATGTTGTCTTTGTAGCATATTCAACTGAATATGGGTTGAAAAGGTTTTGCAAATCATTGTATTCCGGGTTTGTATTTGAATTCCACTTCCTGTAATTCCAGTTCCAATTCAACATCCTGTCTCAGTCTTCTCAAGTTTTTTTGGGTCACGCTTTTATCTCTCGTCTTGGTCGTCTAACAATCACAACTCTTGCCTGCACAAGTAAAATCAGCCAGCGAATGAGTTAAAACAAAATATATAACCAAATAATTGGAACACTTTGTCTCCATTTTGTAGTAGGATTGTGGTCTCTCAAATGGTCAGGGGGTTATTTGTCACTTACTTATCTCCAGTTGTCTTTGGATCCGCCCTTTGCTTCTTTCCCGAAAGGAAACTTGTGTCTCGTTGTACTGGGTCATTACTTCCACAAACTTCCTGGACAGCACAGTGTACTACAGATGCATGAAAAGACAAGGTCATGTGTTAAATGTTAAATATGTGCAGCCACGGTTTTGCTCCTTGTCAAATCAACGTCAGAACCCAAGATTGATTAAAGGTCGTCAAAAGGTACGTTGTTCTAACAAAAAGTTTGAGTTGCTCATCGTCAGGACCTGATTCAACAAGTTCTTGCCAGTTAATTTGTGACAAACCCCAAGATGGAGAGAAGGAGGGAGGCATCTTGCAGGAAAACATGATTTAATTAAAATATTAGAATAAGAACAAACAAAAGGGAAATAACAAAGGACGCAAACGAGGCGGATAACGAACAAAAGGGTCTTCAGCATGGAAGCTAGCAAAAAACAAAAAGGGGCCTAGCGTGGAAGCTAGCGGGTAGCAAACCGGAAAACAGAAGTTGTTACTTGTAGAGTGAAAAATAAACGAAAGCAGGGAACAAAAAACAGTAAGCTACAAACAGACACCGAAAGATAGCTTACCGCTACGCTGCAAGGACTCGACATGAAACGACAGAACAGGAGCGACAATACGGAAGTCATCGACAAGAACGACGTCGACAAGCCAATAATCCAGCCCTGACTGGAGGAACAATGCAGGTAAAATAGGAATCGGGCTGATTGATACCAGGTGTGGCCAGGTGCCAATCAGCCGCAGCTGAGGAGAAAACAGCACACAGGGAGAAACACAGGAAAGAGACAAAATAAGAGCGCTGACAGGAAACACTACACACGCACAGAGGAAACAAAGACAAATGCAGAGGGAAAAACTAAAACATAGACAAACTGTCAGGGGCAAGCCTGACAGTTCTCATTGTTGTTTCAACGTCCTGTGCCTGCCTGCTTTACCATGAATTGATTAACATGGACCCCAAGTTGAAAAACTTATTCGGGTGTTACCATTTAGTGGTCAATTGTACGGAATATGTACTGTACTGTGCAATCTACAAATAAAAGTCTCAATCAATCTGGGAGGCAGATGAAGGATATAGGACACAAGCCTTGGGTGTGAATAAAGTGCGGGTGTAATATTGTGCCGACACCTGCGATGTCTGGATCCTGAAGTCCACGCTGGCTCTGTTCGCTGCATCATCTTTAGGCATGCTTTGCTCAATGGCTTCGTTCAGAGAGACACAAAACATGTTGCTGAGTATAATAAATGACTTTTGACAACGCGTCACAGATGTACTCACATTTTAGTTTTGTTCGCACCACGTTGGCGTTGCCTTTGATGTTGTTGGTCAGTGCATGGAGTCGATCCTTTGTGCCTACGGCGTAGACAACAGTCATGTTTATTTGTCATTTGTAGTTGCCAACCACAATGTTTAGTGTGTTGTGAGAGATCTTCAGGTGTGGTGTAAGAAATGATCTAGTTTCACCTAATCAGTCTGAAAATGACGGCATATTTTAATACTCGCAAATTTGCGCCCGCTTTCTGCCATTCTTTTTCTCCAAGCATTGCATCCATTTGTCACTTAAGAGCGGGCATTGAATAAGCGGCACAGCATCTCCCCTTCTTTCAGAATTTTCACTTTAAACACTTACTGTTGCCTGGTCAGAGCCCGTTGTCAGGCCTCTAAATAATATCTGTTTTTTCAGCTGTGGGACGGAGTGAAAATCAATTGTAATACATTTGTCAGCCACTTGTGGCAGTAATGACAATCTCAAACCAGAGCCGTGTATAAAGAGAGCATGGCCAACTAAGCAAAAGGGGCTATGACTGCTAGCAATGATGTGTGCGGCTGTGCCTGGATGAATGCCTTTGACGTTAGTTTTCTTGAGCATTCCCCTGATCGCGACAGACTTTCTTGAGAACCCGATAGTCAGGTGCAAAAATATTTTTATTGTGCGCACACGTGCCGGGTCAGCACTCTTTTCAGCAACTTTTCGGTCTTTTAGCTGCCGTCCCTCTTGCGGCGTGGTCTCGGGCGGATGTGTGGGTTTTCTGGCTCAAACTCCAACTCTAACTACTGTGTCTCGGTACCGGCTGCTGCTAATAAGCATGGCATGTGATTTGGATGATCAGTCCCAGCTGGGTAATCCAATAACCTGCCAATCATCGAATCACCTGCCAGCTGTGCTCCGAGGCCGGTCCTTACACACCCTGCAGACCACGCCCCCCTCCACAAGCCCTTAATCACAATTGTGTGAATGTTGTCTGTCTATTTGTGTTTGCTCTGCAATGTGGTGGCGACTCGTCCAGGGTGTACGCCGCCTTCCGCCCGATTGTCGCTGAAATAGGCACCAGCGCCCCCCGTGATCCCAAAGGGAATAAGCGGTAGAAAATGGATGGATGGACTGCTGCCAATGACGTGTGCGGCTGTGCCCGGATGAATGCCTTTGACGTTAGTTTTTCAATCAACCAATCAAAGTTTACTTATAAAGCCCTGTAGAAGCTGCCCTCTTGTGGGTTCCCCTGATCGTAACAGACCTTTTTGAGCTCTCGGGCGCATGTGTGGGTTGTCTGGCTCAAACTCCAACTCTAACTACTGTGTCTCGGCCCGGCTGCTGCTAATAATCATGGCAGTTGATCGGATGATCATTCCCAGCTGGGTAATCCAATCACCTGCCAGCTGTGCTTCGAGGCCGATCCTTACACACCCCGCAGACCACGCCCCCCTCTTCAAACCCTTAATCACCATTGTCTCAAAGGGCTCCACAAGCCACAACAACATCCTCGGCTCAGATCCCACATCAGGGCAAGAAAAAACTCAACCCAATGTGAGTGTGAATGTTGTCTGTTTATCTGTGTTTGCTCTGGAATGAGGTGGCGACTTGTCCGGGGCGTACCCCGCCTTCCGCCCGATTGTCGCTGAAATAGGCACCAGCGCCCCCCGCGACCCCCAAAGGGAATAAGCGGTAGGAAATGGATGGATGGAAGGACTGCTGCCAATGGCGTGTGCGGCTGTGCCCGGATAAATGCCTTTGACGTAATTTTTTCAAAAAAAGTTTACTTATAAAGCCCTGTAGAAGTTGCCCTTTTGTGGGTTCCCCTGATCGTGACAGACCTTTTTGAGGTCTAGGGCGCATGTGTGGGTTGTCGGGCTCAAACTCCAACTCTACAGACCCCGAAAGGGACAAGCGGTAGAAAATGGATGGATGAGATTCAAAGAGTCTGTTTTTCTCAAACCCTCTCTTTAATTTGATCATTTATTCTGTTATTATCAAAAGGGGAGCAGTGGGCAGCAGCGGTGGCCACGCCCGGGAATCATGTTTGGTGATTTAACCCCCAATTCCAACCTTTGATGCTGAATACCAAGCAAGGAGGTAATGGGTCCTATTTTTTTTAATAGTCTTTGGTATGACTCGGTCAGGGTGTTGCCTTCATTATAACACTTACATAAGGCTTTTAACTTTTTGCGGCTCCGGACAGCTGTGGTTTTTTTTTTGTATTTTTGTTTCGATAAGGCTCTTTCAACGATTTGGGTTGCCGACCCCCTGGTGTAGGAGAATTGTTTTGACGCCATACAACAATCTTTGTTTCTCTAATTACATGCTCTTCCATGAGATGGCAGAGAGTACATAATTAACTTGTGTATCCGCCTGTTGTCAACAGTAGTGGTTGTTTATATGAGCCACTGGGGCAATTTCCCAAGGCAGCATTCTCTAGGGGGCGCCACACAAATGTGGGGGTGGGGGAAAGAGGTTCAAATATATCAAATTTTTTCTGTTTTATTACTTTATCAGCTCGTGATGAAGAGATTAAATGTGCGTCGATGGCTGTCATATCTTCTTGTCAACAAACGGTGTATTGTTTGGATGACACCTTTGTTCCTGGTCTGTGGTGTCACACTGTGATGTTTCCTCTTCCTATTTGATACCAAGTTATTTTTGGTGTGGCATCAAAAGTATCGGGCCGGGTTACATCGCTAACGGCATTGTAACGGACCTGAAAGTAATAAGTTAGATTACTCATTAACTAGTAACGCCGTTGTTACGAACACTGCCTACATCCTTCGTCACAACAAACGTAAAAATGTAAGAAGTCGGTCACATTGTTTTCTGTCAGCTGCCTTTAACATGAAGGTAAATCGGATAAATGAAAGTATTAGGTACACAGACGCCATCGAAATGAGATGCAGGGTTTCCCGCGGCGCTTTGTTGCTAAGGCGGGCGCTTTAACAACAAAGAGGCGCCGCCTAAGCTAAAGTCTTAACAAGTTGTTCCACTTTGTACTGCCTCTGTCTCTGTAATGACTCTAAGCAGCACCCAGCCTTGTCCCACCCACAGAACAATCTGATTGGTTACACGCAGAACGGTAACAGCCAATCAGCAGTGAGTATTCAGAGCACATGGAGTCAGTGCGCCAGCATCTTGACGAGCAGATCGGTGTTTAGCAGGTAAACATCAGGCTGCGGTCTCTCCCCAAATTATAATAAACGCCTCCCAGTCAGCTACTAGTAACATTACTATGAGCCCGTTGACGTTCTAGAAACATAAACGGCAGCTCAGCTCGCTTGCAATCCTTGAGGTGACGGCTAATTAGCTTTAGCTCATTTTGTGTTGTGTGTGTGTGTGTGTGTGCGTGGGTGTGTGTGTGTGTTACGGACAGCAAAGCCCTGTCTGTCTGAGGGAAAGACAAGCATTACTGACCTACAGTTAACAACTAAGTTATTTCACTGTACCTGTTCTGTGTTTATTGAGCTGTGTTGAAACAGCAAAAAAAAACATTGTGTTAAATGAAGAGTTTCTGTCTCTGATAGTTGATATAATAATGTAACTGCATCATAAAGCCTACATGAACTCCATGGTGTTTAGGGATGAATAGTCTCTCCTATTGCTATTGTACTACTTTTTCAACTATAGTTACATTAATCCTTAGTAACATAGCGGCTTGGTTTTGAATGGCAGGGTCCCTGCTATCACATGTTGATAAAAATATAACATTTACATAATAAAAATCCACTACAGGCTTCCCAAATGCTGTAATAAATTAAGCATGATGAGTTGAACATATGTCACCACGTGGCATAATAATGACATACTTAGTATCTCAGGTAACTAGTGTCATGATCCGTGGTCTGGATTATGTTTTTTATTTTCAATCCAAGACTCGTTCGGTTCCTGTTTTTTGGGCACCCTTTTTTGTTTTGGCTACCATGGTTACTTATTATCTCCACCTGCTTCTAATTAGTGTTCACCCGCTCACCTGCTGCTTGAGCACTAATCAGAGGCATTATTTAAACCTGCCTTGCCCTCCAGTGAGTGCTGGAGTATTGTTTGCTGTTTGCTGTTGACTACCTTTTTTTGGAAGCTGAGAGCTATTCCCTGGATCCCGACTCCTGTACCTGTTTGTTGTTTCCTGGTTTCTGGTTTGTGTTTTCCTTGCCTTAATTTTTGAACATGAAAACCATGTTTTCATTTTCCAAGCCTGTCATCTCTGCATCTTGGGGCTCGTGACCACCACCACAGCGTGACAACTAGGACTGTTTTGTTTTTACTTTATGGAAAAAATATCGAGATAAATATCGTATATCGCCATTCAGCAAATGGAAAGGAAACACACCCAAAACTTTTTGGCTTTTTCACGCGACAAAGTCGGCCTACTTCACTACAGTCTGTAGTCTTTTGCCTCGCCCAGGCTATGTGGTGTTAGAGACGAGGTGGAGACGTGATGGCGACAGGTCCTTACACCCCAGTCTGTCTGACACCACCTTAACTAACGCATTTTTTGAGAGGAAACTCTGGAGATGTGTTGTGTCGAAAGTTATGATTGAAATATTAACAGGTGAAGGGTTTTTCTACTACTGTGGTTGGAGTACTGCATTGCGTCATACCGAGAGAGAGCTTTGGTTATGCATATTAAGACGGGTCGTATGTCAAAGTAACACATTTATAATACGAATACATGGCCACACGTGTCAATTAAGAAGAGTACAACATCAGTGGAAGACACTTACTGTCGTCTGGATGAGGTGCAGACAGGATCATGCTGTGTATTTTCCTCACCTCTTCTTCTTGCTGGGAAATCTTATCAATGAGTCCTCTAACTTCCTCCACCTGCACCAGCCAGAGCATACCAAAAGCTTGAGTCCAAGTACTTAGCCCGCTTGATGAATTACGGAGGTACTGACCCTACGGAAAAAGCCCTCCATGAAACCGTCTCGGTCCACGGAGACTGCAGCATCTTCCTCTGTTGGTGTTCTGCGCTGTGACAACACATTGATGTATGCATGTTGTTGTTTCGGACATCTTTAACCAGTTTAAAGGCCTACTGAACGCCACTACTACCGAGCACGCAGTCTGGTAGTTTATACATCAATGATGAAATATTAACATTGCAACACATGCCAATACGGCCTTTTTACTTTACTAAATTGCAATTTTAAATTTTGCGCGAAGTATCCTGTTGAAAATGTCGGATTGTAGCGGAATTTTTTTTTTTCCAATCCGATCCAAGCTATAAGTAGTCTGCTTTAATCGCATAATTCCACAGTATTCTGGACATCTGCGTTGCTGAATATTTTGCAATTTCTTCAATTAATAATGGAGACGTCAAAGAAGAAAGATGTAGGTGGGAAGCGGTGTATTGCAGCTGCCTTTAGCAACACAAACACAGCCGGTGTTTCCTTGTTTACATTCCCGAAGGTGAAGCTTTACTATGGAACAGAGCGGTCAAGCGAAAATGGTTCCCGAACACATGTCAACCGGCAGGTTTCGGTGAGAAAATGGTAATAATAATAATAATAATGGATTAGATTTATATCGCGCTTTTCTATTGTTAGATACTCAAAGCGCTCACAGAGAAGTGGGAACCCATCATTCATTCACACCTGGTGGTGGTAAGCTACATCTGTAGCCACAGCTGCCCTGGGGTAGACTGACGGAAGCGTGGCTGCCAGTTTGCGCCTACGGCCCCTCCGACCACCACCATTCATTCACTGGTGTGAGCGGCACCGGGGGCAAAGGGTGAAGTGTCCTGCCCAAGGACACAACGGCAGCGACTTTAATGTCCATAGGTGGGAAGCGAACCTGCAACCTTCAGGTTTCTGGCACGGCCGCTCTACCCACTACGCCATGCCGCCCCATGGTGGTAATACGTCGGCTCTTACCGTAGACATGAGCGGAGCTTGCGTCCTCTTGCAGCTGCGGACTCTCTTACTGGCGGTCACCACACCCTAGGCCACACCCCTCCGACTTTCAGGTACCATATAATCTCACTAAAACACTAGTAACACAATAAGCAGATAAGGGATTTTCCAGAATTATCCTAGTAAATGTTTCTAATAAAATCTGAATTGCTCCCACTGCCCTCGCCTTTTTTTTTTCTTGTCCTTCACTCTCAGTATCCTCATCCACGAATCTTTCATCCTCGCTCAAATTAATGGGGAAATTGTTGCTTTCTCGGTCCGAATCGGTCTCGCTGCTGGTGGCCATGATAGTAAACAATGTGAGGATGTGAGGAGCTCCACAACCCGTGAGGTCACGCGCACATTGTCTGCTACTCCCGGTATAGGCAAGGCTTTTTTATTAACGACTAAAAGTTGCGAACTTTATCGTCGATGTTCTCTACTAAATCCTTTCAGCAAAAATATGGCAATATCGCGAAATGATCAAGTATGACACATAGAATGGACCTGCTATCCCCGTTTAAATAAGAAAATCTCATTTCAGTAGGCCTTTAACATCATGTGTTAGTGGAAAGAAGCAGAATGTACATACCCCTTCTCGTACCTCGACTGACGAGCTTAATTTTGTACTGTAGTGAACTCTTAACCCTAAACACATGTACAAAACCCAAAACTTAAAACAGAATAGAATGATTTGAAAATCCTTTTCAACTTATATTCAATTTGAATTGACTGCAAAGACAATAAGTTGAATGTTCGAACTGGAAAATATTATTTTTGCAACTAATCATTAACTTAGAATTTAATGGCAGCAACACATCGCAAAAAAATATGTCACAGGGGCATTTTTACCACTGTGTTACATGGCCTTTCCTTTTAACAACACTCAGTAAATGTATGGGAACTGAGGAGACCATTTTTTAAAGCTTTTCAGGCGGAATTATTGTCCATTCTTGCTTGATGTACAGCTTAAGTTGTTCAACAGGTTCAAACACTGATGACATCTATTAAACAGACAAGAAGCAAGGAATCATGCAGAGACAGAGTTCAATTTGGCTCAATGAGGAGAGACGTTTGGGCTGAACTCTAGTTAGAGATCCAAACTACGCTTTAAAGTCCTGCCCACGTGCTTCTTCTATTCATCTGGGAGGTCCTTGGTTACATCACTGAGGCCGTCTCAAAAAAGGAATGGCCACACATTTCATGCAAAGCAGCTTCCAGTACGGACAATACGTGACGGAATGTGCTGGGGGGCTTGTGATTGCCTTGTCTCTGCTTCGTCTGCGTGTTGTTGTCTTATCTTCGTTGAGGTTCCTGAAGTCCTTGGCTGTTAGTGGGCTAAGACAAAGAAAATATTTGCGACGAGGCAATCCCTCATATGCCATAGCTGATAACAGGTTTTGTCCTTGCACAGAAAAGTACAGCTTGAGCTCAATTGCTAATAACTATAGTAACAGACTTCAAGCATAAGAGTTGTGTGATAATTATTGTACCACGGTCCGGGGTCTTTGTAGTGGTATTTTACGCTTCATTATGTGCCGCACATTTTCAATGGGAGACAGGTCTGGACTACAGGCACGCCAGTCTAGTACCTGCACTATTTTACTATGAAGCCACGCTGTTGAAACACGTGGCTTGGCATTTTCTTGCTGAAAAAAACAGGGATGGCAACATATAAGTCTGTATGTACCGTTCAGCATTAATGGTACCTTCACAGATGTTCAAGTTACCCATGCCTTGGGCACTAATACACCGCCATACCATCACAGATGCTGGCTTTTGAACTTTGCGCCTATAACAGTCCGGATTGTTCTTTTCCTCTTTGTTCCAGAGGACACGACGTCCACAGTTTCCAGAAACACTTTAAAATGTGGACTTGTCAGACCACAAAACACTTTTCCACTTTGCATCGGTCCATCTTAGATGAGCTTTGGCCCAGCGAAGCCGGCGTCGTTTCTGGGTGTTGTTGATAAATGGCTTTCGCTTTGAATAGCGGAGTTTTAACTTGCACTTACAGATGTAGCGACAAACTGTAGTTACTGACAGTGGTTTTCTGACGTCTTTCTGAGCCCAGGTGGTGATATCCTTTACACACTGTCGCTTTTTGATGCAGTACCGCATGAGAGATCAAAGGTCACGGGCATTCAATGTGACGTTCAGTGATTTCTCCAGATTCTCTGAACCTTTTGATGATGTTGCGGACAGAAGAAGTTGAAATCCCTAAATTCATTGCAATTGCTCGTTCAGAAATGTTGTTCTTAAACTGTTCGACAATTTGCTCACGCATTTGTTCACAAAGTGGTGACCTTCGCCCCCTTCTTGTTCGTAACAGACTGAGCATTTCATGGAAGCTGCTTTTATACCCAATCATGGCACCCACCTGTTCCCAAACAGCCTGTACACCTGGGGGATTTTCCAAATAAGTGTTTGATTAGCATTCCTCAACTTTCTCAGTCTTTTTTGCCACTTGTGCCAGATTTTTTGAAACATGTTGCAGGCATCAAATTCCAAATGAGCAAAAAAATAACAAAGTTTTCCAGTTCGCACGTTAAGTATCTTGTCTCTGCAGCCTATTTAATTGAATACAAGTTGAAAAGTATTGAAAATCATTGTATTCTGTTTTTATTTACGATTTACACAACTTGCCGACTTTAGTGGTTTTGGGGTTTGTAAATAGGGAAGGTAAGATTGTTTTATAAATATCTCGACAATGCCTTGACGTTTTGATTTCTAATTTTCGGGACTTATGCAAATCCCAAATGCAACACAGCAGTTACTGAAGAACAGTTGGTTTTGCATGATCGGGCCCCTTTTAGTTGATGTACCACAGTATTTCTTTTAAAAAAAAATTTGGACTTTGGCACTATTTTCTGAGAGAATAGAATAAAGAATGTGTAGCAATGGATACATAGTTATGTAATGACGAAGGAAAGAAAATAAGCAAGTGTTGACATTTATTTTTTAATATTACCGTATTTCCTTGAATAACTGCCGGGTCAAACTCGCTTCGCAAAATAATTAGCGCATGCTTAGTATTACCACCTGGTCAAACTCGTGATGTCACGAGTGACACTTCCCCTGTCATCATTTTCAAAACGGAGGAGCTATTGATGGCGAGCGAGCGGAGAGGAAGAGCGAAAGAGCGACCTGGACTGACATTTTATTGAAAAATAAACAAAGTCAAACTGCTCAAGCCATGTCCTTCCTTGGTGGTCCTGGGAACCCGCAATACGACGGCTTGAGACCGTCACAATACCGTAGCTGCGTGTGTCAAATATGAGTCATTGAATGACTCCCGCCACCTGGTGGTAGAGAGCGCTAGTGATCCTTCTTGCGACTACTCGGCTGCAGAAGAAGTGAAATGAGATACATGATATGTGCTGGAGGAGGTAATAAAGGAAGCTCTCCATCCAGACAGAGAGACTTTTAAAACTGAAGAAAGATAAGGAAGACTTCTATAAACAAGTTACCGATGCTTTTGATCAGAAGGAGCTTGCATGGACATATTTATATTTGTAAAGGTAAGACCATAATGTGTGTTTTTTTATTAAATGTGCTTTTCATTATGGTATCTTTACATCACACTCCAATTTTTACTGCAAGCCTTTGGTAAGTGTCGGAGTGAGAAGAGGTTTTAAAATAATTAGCGCATGCTTACTTTTACCGCATGCCTTTGGTAAGCGCAGGAGTGAGAAGAGGTTTTAAAATAATTAGCGCATGGTTACTTTTACTGCATGCCTTTGGTAAGTGCCAGAGTGAGAAGAGGTTTTAAAATAATTCGCGCATGCTTACTTTTACCGCATGCGTTTGGTAAGCGCAGGAGTGAGAAGAGGTGTTAAATTAATTAGCGCCCGGGCGGAAACTCAAGGAAATACGGTATAAGGAAATGCGATTTTTAAAAATGACAATGAAAATCTTTTGCAATGTTAAAAGAAATATAACAAAATAAATATTTACAATTATTTGAATTAGATAAAGAGACGTTGAATTACTTATACATATAGCGTATGTAAAAATAGTAAAATAAAAATTAAGAGTAAAACAATTTCAACAACAAAAAACACCCACTTCATAAATGACTTGTGGATTTAGATTATATAGTGATAGAGAAAAGAAATGTTAAATTTAGTGAGTTTCGACCACTAAAAGTGAAAAATGAAATAAATAAAATGACTTACAGCAGCCAGCTCCGAAAGTCGATCCTTCATCACAATAATCATCGAGTCTCAAGAACACTTGATCCTCATACGACACAACTCTTGTGAGGCTCCATGTGTGACAGGACTTCCCCGTTTAGACATAAACCATACAAAAAAATTATAAAAAAGCAACAATAAAAGAAGGAAGTGTGTCCCCAGGTCTCAATTATGTTCTCTCACACGCCAGTCTTCACCTACTCTTCCTTTAACACGCCTTTTTTACGTCCCTCCCCTTGCCGCTCTCTCGGGATAAAACTAGTCCAACCCTATATGTATTGTTAAAAAAACAACTCCATTTTACATGTAAATATATTCAGTTTATATTTATTTCAAACCATTTTCCCAAACATGCTGCGAAACTGCTAAATATAAGAAGAGGCAGGGATATTTACGACGACCGTAAACGCTCCACCAGCCGAAGCCGGTCACAGGAGATGACGAGCTAAATAATGCATGCTGCGCTACTGAAAATGGCCACAAGATGTCGCTGTTATCCATATTACTGTATTAGAAATGCTGTTTAGTTTTGGTAGGATTTGCTTTCGATTCAAAACGTACGATTGTCGATACCGATACTTTCTCAAGAGCCTTGAATGAGTTTATGATTTTGCCTTCAATTTCTTAGTCACTATTTTAGACAAATACAATAAATATCCCTATTGTTACTGTGACTATACTTATGAATTGTGATTGAAGTAGCTCATTTTCCAATGCAAACATGCCTATAGGCCAGTGGTTCTAGAACTTTCTTCATTTAGAAAACACTTGGCACTCCGAGTACCACCATAATGACCAACAATAAAATACAGTAGCGTAGTAGGCCTAATCATTCATTAAAACAAGGGTGAGATTCTATTTAACAGGTATAGTTATTATTGTTGGCCACTACAGTAGTAGTACACACTGTTTGAACGGTAACACTGTGTTTGAATATTTAATTAAGAGATTCCTTGCCGTACCACAAGATAGAGCAGGTGTAAAAAAATAGTTTGAAACCCGCTGAAGAATATTACCAGCTAGATAAATATAAAAAAGAAAAAAGTACATAAGTGTAAAATGTGTTATAAATACATCATAAAATAATAATAACGAATAAACACTGCAAGAAGGAAAACAACTCAAAAAATGTAATAAAGGTAATCATATTTATTGCAATGTAAATTACAATATAAGAGCATTTACCAATATCAACATGAACAATATAGTATTTTCCCTTTATTCCATACGACTGTTTGAGTTCAAAAAAGGGCTGTCGTGCAAAATAAGTAAAACATATTTAAGTACAGTATAACAAAATTAGGAATGTGAACGACACAACAACAAAATGGATCAACCAGTTCTGATACCAAGTGTGCAGTATAGTGTCAGTATTGCTTTAATACCAGGTTTCCAGGTATCTTTGTTGTTTATTTTCACAAATATAATGTTTTTCTGTGTTGTTCATACAGTTACATTTTTGATATTGTTATATTTACTACATTTTTTCATTTTTTTTTTTTTTAAAAGGATTTACAAATACATTTTAATGAGAGCCAAGTTTGAATTTGGATGTTATTTTGCTTTGAAAAAAATGTACATCATTGAAACAGTGGTCGAAAAAAGCTAAAATCCACAAACTGACAACTCATTGGGAGAGAGCTTTACGCAAAGTTCTTAGCTGGTATCCAAATTATTAATAAAGTTAAACAAATCTCAAATGTGTTCCCCATGTCTTATTGTGATCAGAATCGATCATTTTCATTTCATTCTTTGTTTTTTTTTTTCATTTATTTTATTCATTTATTTCAGGTAAAGTACAAGGTTCACGATACCTAATAATATAAATTAATATAATGCAAAAGGTCATGTACAGTATATAAGCATGACTGTCCATTTTGGCCTGAAATGGATTTGGAAGAATATAACTTATTTATTATTTAATGCCACCCCCAGTTCTCAATTCAGTGATTAATACATTGAGTTTCACTGTTACTTTGTTGAAGGATTATAATACAAATGTTGTATCATGGTGGCATTACCACAGGTAACAATAATTAGGGTCCGCCAGGCCCAAAGGAGTCCTTTTGCAATGGTCCAAAGGACCCTATTGAAACTGTAAGGTTTTATTATTATTCTTTATTATTATTCTTTCTTTATTCCGCACCTACGGGCTGTAATTTGACCCCCTTAACATGCTTCAAAACTCGCCAAATTTGACACACACGTCGGTATGGCAAACTTTCCCAACTTATTAAAAATCCAAACCCCAAAAATCAAAATTGCGCGCTAGCGCCCCCTAGGAAGAAAAAAAAACAGACTGCTTGTAACTTCAGTTAGGAATGTCGTAGCGACATGAAACAAAAACCTCTATGTAGGGCTGACTTAGACCTAGATTGCATAATTTTACTTTCGAGGGCAAAAATCAACCCAAATTTTGCAAAAACCAATTCAAAGCAAACTTTTCGCTAAAAATGCAATTTTTGTCCCTTTGAGTTGTAATTTGACCCCCTTAACATGCTTCAAAACTCGCCAAATTTGACACACACGTCGGTATGGCAAACCTTCCCAACTTATTAAAAATCCAAACCCCAAAAATCAAAATTGCGCGCTAGCGCCCCCTAGGAAGAAAAAAAAACAGACTGCTTGTAACTTCCGTTAGGAATGTTGTAGCGACATGAAACAAAAACCTCTATGTAGGGCTGACTTAGACCTAGATTGCATAATTGTACTTTCGAGGGCAAAAATCAACAAAAATTTTGCAAAAACCAATTCAAAGCAAAATTTTCGCTAAAAATGCAATTTTTGTCCCTTTGAGCTGTAATTTGACCCCCTTAAAATGCTTCAAAACTCACCAAACTTGACACACACATCACGACTGGCTAAAATTGTGATCTAATGAAAAAATCAAACTCCAGAAATCAAAAATGCGCTTTAGCGCAATTTTGGATTAAAACACAGAAAAAAATGCTCCTAGGAAGAAAACACAGACAAAACAGCTTGTAACTTCTGTTAGGAATGTCGTAGAGACATGAAACAAAAACTTCTATGTAGGTCTGACTGAGACCAGGGCTTGCAGCTTTAATTAATACACTGTAACAGTAATTTGTATCAACAATGTTGGAAGAATGAACATACCAACAATGGTAATAGACATCAAAGGAACAACCACAACTAACATTCACAGATCAACATTTTCAGGTATAAAAAAAAAAGTTTCGATATCAACACAACTGGCATTTACTATGTATCGGACCGATACCAACATTGGCAGTATCGTCCACTCCCAGCATGGTTGCCCCTCCTCACAAAATGCAAAAAAATGACTTTTCTCCCTTGCATGGTCCAGTCGCACTCTTCAGAAGGACTCCTATAAGCACACAGGAATACCTCACGGATTTTTAAAAGATATTTTCAGCTTGTGTTTATACGATGAATCCACTATTTCTTCAATTAAGCTCTTTGGGGGAATTGAGCTCATCTTGAAAACATTTATGCATTTTGGATACAGGTTTTTTTTTTTTTTTTTGGAATATTGACCTCCCTTTTCTTCTCTTACATGTGGATTTAACTTTTGTTTGTTTTTAATCCTACTGTTCTAAAACCGACACCATGGAGCTTTCTTTGAGAGTTCATCTATTGACAGCTTTTGTGTCATGTATTAAGGTAAGCCAGTGGCTGAAAAGAGGTGACACAAACCCCGTTTCCATATGAGTTGGGAAATTGTTGGATGTAAATATAAACGGAATACAATGATTTGCAAATCCTTTTCCACCCATATTCAATTGAATGCACTACAAAGACAATATATTTGATGTTTAAACTCATAAAGTTTATTTTATTTTTTTGCAAATAATAATTAACTTAGAATTTCATGGCTGCAACACGTCCAAAGTAGTTGGGAAAGGGCATGTTCACCACTGTGTTACATCACATTTTCTTTTAACAACACCAAATAAACGTTTGGGAACTGAGAAAACTATTTGTTGAAGCTTTGAAAGTGGAATTCTTCCCATTCTTGTTTTATGTAGAGCTTCAGTCGTTCAACAGTCCGGGGTCGTCGCTGTCGTATTTTACGCTTCATTATGCCCCACACATTTTTGATGGGAGACAGGTCTGGACTGCAGGCGGGCCAGGAAAGTACCAGCCACGCTGTTGTAACACGTGCGGAATGTGGCTTGGCATTGTCATGATGAAATAAGCAGGGGCGTCCATGAAAAAGACGGCGCTTATAGGCAGAATATGTTGTTCCAAAACCTGTATGTACCTTTCAGCATTAATGATGCCTTCACAGATGTGTAAGTTACCCATGCCTTGGGCACTAATGCACCCCCATACCATCACAGATGCTGGCTTTTGAACTTTGCTTCGATAACCGTCTGGATGGTTCGCTTCCCCTTTGGTCCGGATGACATGATTTCCAAAAACAATCTGAAATGTGTACTCGTCAGACCACCGAACACTTTTCCACTTTGCATCAGTCCATTTTAGATGATCTCGGGCCCAGAGAAGCCGGCGGAGTTTCTGGATGTTGTTGGTAAATGGCTTTGGCTTTGCATAGTAGAGCTTTAACTTGCACTTACAGATGTAGCGACAAACTGTATTTAGTGACAGTGGTTTTCTGAAGTGTTCCTGAGCCCATGTGGTGATATCCTTTAGAGATTGATGTCGGTTTTTGATACAGTGCCGTCCGAGGGATCGTAGGTCACGGTCATTCAATGTTGGTTTCCGGCCATGCCGCTTACGTGGAGTGATTTTTTTCAGATTCTCTGAAGCTTTTGGTGATTTTATGGACCGTAGATGTTGAAATCCCTACATTTCTTGCAATTAGACTTTGAGAAACGTTGTTCTTAAACTGTTTGACTATTTGCTCACGCAGTTGTGGACAAAGGGGTGTACCTCGCCCCATCCTTTCTTGTGAAAGACTGAGCATTTTTTGGGAAGCTGCTTTTATACTTAATCATGGAATCCTCCTGTTCCCAGTTTGCCTGCACACCTGTAGGATGTTCCGAATAAGTGTTTGATGAGCATTCCTCAACTTTATCAGTATTTTTTGCCACTTTTCCCAACTTTTTTTTCACGTGTTGTTGGCATTTAATTGTAAAGTTAATGATTATTTGCACACAAAAAAAATGTTAATCAGTTTGATCATCAAATATGTTGTCTTTGTAGCATATTCAACTGAATATGGGTTGAAAAGGATTTACAAATCATTGTATTCCGTTTATATTTACATCTAACACAATTTCCCAACTCATATGGAAACGGGGTTTGTACTTGTGTGTGAGTAAGTGTACACAAGTATAAGCCAGTTTGCTTTCTTCACAGGTTTATGCTGATGTGGTGCAGGCTATGAAGCATCCAGGTAGAATTGCAACTTTGCATGGTGCACATGTGTCGGGGGCTTTCAATTTAAAAAAAAAAAAAAAAAAAGAAAGAAACTGTGTTTCAAAAGGTCAACTTTTACAGCTGTTTTCCCTATGAATGTCAGTCTTTAATCGCCTGCAAATCCAAAAAGGAAAGCTCTTGAGGAAAAAGCAGTGTTGAGTAATGGGAGGCAGCAGTGATTATGGATGGAAATCCTTGTTGATCTTTGAAATAAATGTCCCTTGCAGGCTTGCAGGTGTTGTCCACGGCCTCGCATTATTGGCCCCTGGATGCCGTGGATGGGATACACGGCCTGTCGGACCAGATTGGAAAAAGACCAGGTTATGTTAACGGAAGTCATATAAGTATGTGTGTTGTTGAAAAAAAACAAGTCTCTCTATTTTGTCTGTGCATGGTCTTTGGCTATTCTTCATCACGGCCATCATCACTTTTTGAATGAGCTGATGTGAACAAAAAGCTCTCGAAGGGGAACTGCACCTATTTTTTAAATGGAATTTTGCCTATCGTTTCATAATCATTATGACGACTTACTGTACAATGTCTGCTGTCATTAGGACGCAGACAGCTGGGATGTTCATATATTCCCATTCAGATGAAGAAGTTCTCACAATCCTCGCAAAATTGCGTCGTTCTCGCCATTCTCGGGTCTAAATAATGTTATATATATATATATATATATATATATATATATATATATATATATATATATATATATTCATATGTATGCATATATGCATGTGTGGATATATATACAAATATATAGATACATCTTTTATTTCTATCTTTTTTTACTATTTATATTTCCAAATTGTACATGCACCTTTGGGCAGTGGTCCCCAACCTGGGCCGTGGCCCGATTGGTACCGGGCCGCAGAATAATTTTTTTATTAATAAAAAAAAAAAAAAAAAAGTATTTTTTATTTTTATTAAATCAACATAAAAAACCCAATATACACTTACAATTAGTGCACCAACCACAAAAACGTCCCTTTTTCATGACAAAGAAAAAAAACGGAGAAAAAAAAAAAAAAAGAAAAAAAATTTACGCTTTAGAATGCAATAAGTAAATAATAAATAAACATCCGTCTTTCATGATGATTGTGAACAATAGTCAACACTCCAAAAGAAGTGCAGTTCCCCTTTAAACCCGATTCATTGCCCCTGATAGACAAGCTACAAGTCTGCAATGCACTTCACTGTGATAACTATCACTAAGTCTTATACATTAGGATCACAGTGGGACCTCGGTTTTTGTTTATAATGTATTCCAAAAGGTCGGACAACAAGTCATTTTTCCCATAAGAAATAATGTAAAGCCCATGAATCTGTTCCCAACACCACCAAAATATTAACAAAAAACACAATTTATGGAGCTGCGATGAGGTGGCGACTTGTCCAGGGTGTACACCGCCTTCCGCCCGATTGTAGCTGAGATAGGCACCAGCGCCCCCCGCAACCCTAAAAGGCAATAAGCGTAGAAAATGGATGGATGGAATTATAGTTTTACATGCAGAAAACAATATTAAACAAATATTTACCATATTTTTTGTCTTTACTAAAAACTACAGTAGAGTTGCTCTCTTTTTAAAAAAAAAAAAACATTTTATAGATATACCGTATTTCCTTGAATTGCCGCCGGGGCGCTAATTAATTTAAAACCTCTTCTCACTCCAGCACTTACCAAAAGCATGCAGTAAATTTAGGCCTGCGCTTAAAAATTTGAGTGTGATGTAAGGATACCATCATGAAAAGCACATTAAATAAAAAAAAAAACGTTATTAGGGTCTTACCTTTACTTATAAATGAAGTCCATGCGCAGCTCCTTCTGATCAAAAGCATCGATAACTTGTTTATAGAAGTCTTCCTTATCTTTCTTCAGTTTTAAAAGTCTCTCTGTCTCGATGGAGAATCTTCCTTTATTACCTCCTGCTTCGATTGAAAGTCCAGTTTAGAAAACTGTTTTATTTTAGATATGTAATCCTCCATGTTAAAAGTGCAAGAGAGATGAAAAAATAAACGATTGCTGCTCACTCTTGCTGCTTGTTGTAACTTCTTCTGCAGCCGAGTAGTCGCAAGAAGGATCACTAGCGCCCTCTACCACCAGGAGGCGGGAGTCATTTAATGACTCATATTTGACACACGCAGCTACGGTATATTAATAAAACATAGCTGCTTACTGTTCTTTTTAACATATTCAATAGCTTGGACCTTAAAATTTTAGCTGTTAATCTTCTTCCCTTTATGCGATTTCAAATTATTGAAATCAGCCCCTCCAGGTGATGACAGGTGAAGTTTCACTCGTGACGTGACGAGTTTGACCCGGCGGAAATTCTACGCATATGCTAATTTATTTGGCGAAACGAGTTTGACCCGGCAGAAATTCTAGACATGCGCTAATAAAAATAATATTTTTCGAAACGAGTTTGACCCGGCGTTAATCCTGGGCCGTCGGTAATGCTAAGCATGCGCTAATTATTTTGCCAAACGAGTTTGACCCGGCAGTAATTCTAATCAGGCGCATATTATACACCCGGCGGCAATTCAAGGAAATACGGTATGTATGCTAGTTCTAGCTATTAGGCTGTTGTAGTTTTTATTTTTATTTATTTTTATTATTATTATAATTATTGTTTTTTAATACACTGTAGCACATTGAGGTTGTTTGCTCAATGTAAAGTGTGTTTTACAAATAAAATCTATGATCATTATTATTATTGCTCATCTTTTTAATCAAAGGGCTGGAACATGCAACTTTATTTGGTCAATTAGAGGCTTATTTTGCAGTCGTTCTCAATTAAAGAAGAACAAAAAGACGACAGATTAAGTCGTTAATGCATGAGATTCTTTTGTTTGGGCCGTCCCTCGTTTATCACTGTTATTTGGTTCTGGACATGGCCGCCAAGTAGGAATGATTCATTATATAAATCAAATATGTTAGCACTTTTATTAATGTTATTATTATGTTTGTTATTGATACTCTTGTATCTGTTTTTTTTGTTGCTATTTTAAGTGTCCATACCGCATAATTTATGTACTGAGCATTGCAAAGCTGGGATCGGGTTGGAGTCAGGGCTGTTCTATTTTCTTTTATTAGACTGATACGACTTCTTTACGAGCTTCTAAATATGTTTTTAACAATAAAAGAGCTTTTTAGACATGAGATTTACTACTGTACACACTTTTATTCCGGTAAAGTAATGCTGCTTGAGGCTGAGCCAATCAGTGGTATGGTCTCACCTAGTGGCCAATACAACTGTAGTATTGCTCTGTTTAGTATATTTAGCCATTTTAATACCTAAAAATGAATAATTTAGCACCAAAAAAATAGTACAATATGCTTTTAAAATGCAATAAAAAAAATCTGCAATGTGGTGAAGCCGCAATAGTTAAAGTGCAGCATGGCGAGGGATTGTAGTTTGTTGGGTGCAACTACATAGGTCTACGAAAACCGAGGTACCACCGTATCACTGATTTTGGACAAGATAACGTTCTAGAATACTATGTACACTATATTGCCTAAAAGTATTTGGCCACCTGCCTTAACTCACATATGAACTTGAAGTGCCATCCCATTCCTAACCCATAGGATTCAATATGATGTCGATCCATCGCTAGGTTCAAGTATTTTGGTAAGGCTGTCCACAAGGTTGCAGAGTGTGTTTATAGGAATTTTCAAGCATTCTTCCAAAAGCCTTGCTTTGTGCACTAATGCAGAGTCATGTTGGAAGAGGAAGGGGCCCGCTCCAAACTGTTCCCACAATGCTGGGAGCATGGAATTGTCCAAAATGTTTTGGTATCCTGGAGCATTCAAACTTCCTTTCACTGGAACTAAGAATCCAAACCTGTAAAACAACCCCACACCATAATTCCTCCTCCACCAAATTTCCCACTCGACACAATGCAGTCTAAAATGTACCGTTCTCCTGGCAACCTCCAAAACCAGATAAGTCCATCAGATTGCCAGATGGAAAAGGCTGATTCATCAGTCCAAAGAACGTGTCTCCACTGCTCTAGAGTCCAGTGGCGACGTGCTTTACACCACTGCATCCAACGCTTTGCATTGGACTCGGTGATGTATGGCTTAGATACGGCCGCACGGCCATGGAAACGCATTCCACAAAGCTCCCTGCGTACTGTACGTGGGCTAATTGGAAGGTCACATGAAGTTTGGAGCTCTGTAGCAACTGACTGTGCAGAAAGTCAGAGACCTATTTGCACTATGCGCTTCAGCATCCGCTGACCCCTCTTGGTGGCTGAGTTGCTGTTGTTCCCAAATTCTTCCATTTTCTTGTAATAAAGCCGACAGTCGACTTTGGAATATTTAGGAGCGAGGAAATACGATGGTCTTGAGTTCAATAGGTCTTGAGGTGGCTTCCTCCCCCCTCCAAAAACATGCACCTGGGGATAGGTTGATTGGCAACACTAAATTGGCCATAGTGTGTGAATGTGAGTGGAAATGTTGTCCGTCTATCTGTGGTGGCCCTGCGATAAGGTGGCGACTTGTCCAGGGTGTAACCGGCATTCCGCCGGAAATGGAGCTGAAATAGGCTCTAACACCCCCTAGTAGAAAGCAGTAGAAAATGGATGGATGGAAATTTTACGACTGGATTTGTTGCACGGGTGGTATCCTATGACAGTTCCATGCTGGAAATCACTGAGAGCGGCCCATTATCTAACATATGTCTGTAGAAACAGTCCCCATGCCTAAGTGGTTGATTTTATACACCTGTAGTGATTGAGACACCTGATTCTGATCGTTTGGATGGGTGGCCAGTATACTTTTGGCAATATAGTGTACCAAGGCGTCCATGTGGTAAGACAGGCCTGGGCAATTATTTTAACTTGGGGGCCACATTTAGAGAAAAAAATGTGTCTGTGGCACCGGTAATTCTATTTTTAGGGACACTAATACAAAACCTTCACAATAATGTCTGATTGAATGCTAAAAACGTTATGACAGACGTAATGGAAACGTAATGGAATTTTCCATTTTTCTATGAACGATAAAACACTGAATATTGACAACATATGAACGTCACACCCCCTTTCGGTCGACATGTTTTACAATCAAGGGAAACGCAACAAAAAATTCAACAAACAGTGAAATATGAACGGCAAGGGTACAAAATAAACCCACCTACAATCTGACAAATCACTAAGCTTCAGAACTTTGTCGTGAAAATCTCTCTGTGGAAACGCTTCCCACCCACACTGTTTGGTGCCTCGTCTGGGCTGCTGTGACGTACATTACCATAGTAACTAATTAGATGACCATAGTAACTAATTAGATGACCATAGTAACTAATTACATTACCATAGTAACTAATTACATTACCATAGTAACTAATTAGATGACCATAGTAACTAATTAGATTACCATAGTAACTAATTACATTACCATAGTAACTAGTACAGGGGTCGGCATGCCCTAGTGCAGGGGTCGGGAACCTTTTTGGCTGAGAGAGCCAATAATCCGAATATCTTAAAATGTATTTCCGTAAGAGCCATATCATTTATTTTCAACACTGAACACACCTAAACGCGTGCATTTTTAAGTAAGACCAACATTACTAGAGTATAATAGGTCTCTTATTCTTTGTAATAACATTAATATTCTGAAGCTAACTGTGGAGGGGGCGTGGCCTGTGGGCCTGCAGCGAAGCGGGGTGTGCCAGGACCGGCCTCAAAATCAGCGACAGGTGCGTAGACAACCCACCTGGGCCTTGTTATCTAATCACCTGTTGCTCTGTTATAAGCAGCAGCCAGGAGGAGAGACAGGGTTGGAGCTGGAGCCAAAGTGCGAGCGAGAACGAAAGAGAAAAAGACAATTGCTGGAAAGCAACTGAGAGACTTATTGAAAAATAAAAAAATATCGTAACCCTAAAACAGGCTTTCATGTCGGTGCTTGGTGGTCTGAAGAACCCCCAGGAGGGCAAGCCCTAAAAAAAAAACAATAATAAATAAAGTGCGGTAGAAAAAAGGATGGATGGATTCAAATGCATGAGCATGTTTAATATTTTGAACGTTATTTTTAACACTTTGATTACAAGTGGAATTAGTCATTACTTATTGTGTTAAGCAGTGTTAGCTCAGATTTATCCTAGAGCCAGATGCAGTCATCAAAAGAGCCACATTTGGCTCTAGAGCCATAGGTTCCCTACCCCTGCCCTGGTGGGTCTCTGGAGCTTTTCCAAAATTGTTTGAAAAATGGAAAAAGATGAGGGGGAAAAACATATTTTTTGTTTTAATATGGTTTCTGTAGGAGGACAAACATGACGCCAACCCCCCCAATTGTTATAAAGCACACTGTTTATATTAAACATGCTTCACCGATTCGAGTATTTGGCAAGCGCCGTATTGTCCTACTAAATTTGCTGGTCCTTGAACTCACCGTAGTTTGTTTACATTTATAACTTTCTCCGACTTTCGAGGACGTGTTTTATGCCACTTCTTTTTCTGTAACATTTTGTCCACCAAACTTTTAACGTTGTGCATGAATGCACAAAGGTGAGTTTTGTTGACGTTATTGACTTGTGTGGAGTGCTATAAGACATATTTGGTCACTACATGACTGCAAGCTAATCGATGCTAACATGCTATTTAGGCTAGCTATATGTACATATTGCATCATTATGCCTCATTTGTAGCTATATTTGAGCTCATTTAGTTTCCTTTAAGTGTTCTTAATTGAATTTATATCTCATGACACACTATCTGTATGTGATATGGCTTTTAATTGTTTGCGGCTCCAGACATATTTGGTATTGTATTTTTGGTCCAATATGGCTCTTTCAACATTTTAGGTTTCCATTCAGGGGTGTCCAAAGTGCGGCCCGGGGGCCATTTGCTGCCCACAGGTCATTTTTTAACGGCCCCACGGCACATTTTAAAAATACTATGGAAAAAAATAAAAAACATAAAAAGCGGTATAAAAGAGCAAACTGGTGAAATGCAACAAGAAGATGTTGCAATGTTGACTCCTATAACACAAAGCTGCCATGCAGGCTGTTTCTTTCTTTAAAAAAATAAATAAATAGTGAATCAAAATCAATTACGAATTATTGACCAATTCAAAGCTCCAATTACGTCACGTTAAATATTCCTCTTTGAGATATTTTTGGGGGCAAATGTTGCATATTTTGTGTTTGCCATATTAAAAACTGAGCTGTTTTTTTTTTTTAAAAAGAATGGCCTAAAACAAACAAACAAAAAACATAAACGGTATAGCTCGGTTGGTAGAGCGGCCGTGTCAGCAACTTGAGGGTTGCAGGTTCGATTCCCGCTTCCGCCATCCTAGTCACTGCCGTTGTGTCCTTGGGCAAGACACTTTACCCACCTGCTCCCAGTGCCACCCACACTGGTTTAAAAAATGTAACTTAGATATTGGGTTTCACTATGTAAAGCGCTTTGAGTCGCTAGAGTAAAGCGCTATATAAATATAATTCACTTCACTTCACTTCACTACAAAAAAACGTATAATTGACGAATAAATCTGAAGTTGATCTCGAAACCATTGTGTTAAAAGTAAACAGTAAAAAAATATATATATTTATTTATTCTTTAACACTTCAATGAGTAGGATCCCTTAGGATCAGTGTGTTTTGTTTTTAAGTGTCATTGCACAAAAAATAATAGTGAATTGGGGATAGGTTGATTGGCAACACTAAATTGGCCCTAGTGTGTGAATGTGAGTGTGAATGTTGTCTGTCTATCTGTGTTGGCCCTGCGATGAGGTGGCGACTTGTCCAGGGTGTACCCCGCCTTCCGCCCGATTGTAGCTGAGATAGGCGCCAGCGCCCCCCGCGACCCCAAAAAGGGAATAAGCGGTAGAAAATGGATGGATGGGTGTTATAATAATAATAATAATAACTTAGATTTATATCGCGCTTTTCTAGACACTCAAAGCGCTCACAGAGAAGTGGGACCCAACATTCATCCACACCTGGTGGTGGTAAGCTACATCAGTAGCCACAGCTGCCAGTTTGCGCCTACGGCCCCTCTGACCACCACCTATCATTCATTCACCAGTGTGAGCGGCACCGGGGGCAAAAGGGTGAAGTGTCCTGCCCAAGGACACAATGGCGGCGATTTTTTGGATGTCAATAGGTGGGAAGCGAACCTGGAACCCTCAGGTTTCTGGCCGGCCGCTCTACACACTACGCCATGCCGCCCCCAAAACTACTGAATGTTATTAGTTGTTGAACTTTTTACGGCTCCATTTATTATATAATCTCAAATATTCTACTTAAAAATTTTATTGGGTGAAAATATTGCATATTTTGTGGTTTTTTTCCCATAAAAAAACATGGTTTTCTTTGACAAAAAGAGCATACAACTTAAATCTTTAAAAACGTCATATTCACAGATAGACCTAATGTTGATCTAGAGATTTAAAACTTGAATAATAATAATAAATGATAATATTTGTGTTTTTTTCCATAAAAAAACATGGTTTTCTTTTCTTTGACAAAAAGAGCATACAACTTAAATCTTTAAAAACGTCATATTGACAGTTAGACCTAATGTTGATCTAGAGATTTAAAACTTGAATAATAATAAAAAATAATAATACTGAATAATGACACATTTTTAACATTTTATTATTACCAAAACCCTTTGGGGTCCCCGGGATCAAGCCTGAGTGGAGGCCTAAATGTATATTTTTTATACATATATTGTATTGGTTTTTAAAATAAATGGCCCCCGCTTGCTTTGATCAGTGGAAAAAGTTTGGACACCCCTGTAGTATATCATCCATAAGCGCAGATTCCAACCGTTGAAATACTTTGTATATTTCAAAACGTACGGTCATTTCAAAACATCACTGCACATCATCATGGCAGCTACACTTTCCATCTTGAAAGATCTAAAAAAAAATATTTGGGAATGTCCGGCGGGCCAGATTAAAAAGCTCAACGGGCCCTATGTGGCCCCCGGGGCCTTAATTTTCCCAGGTCTGTGCTAAGATGAGTAGAAAAATAAGTAGGTGTTATTAAATTAGAAATGCATTTTGTTTGCCTGTCATTGCATTGTTTATTAAAGAGATGACGTTGTGGAGGGATCAGGTATAGACTTGAGCACGATGTGTGAAGTCACTCACTCGTTTAGGAAATTCCTCAGTGGAGGAGTTAAAAAAAAAAAGAGCTAATCACTCAACTCAGCATCACTCCGTCTCATACCTGCGCACCATGTCCCTCTTTGTCCTTTTGCCCGTTAACTGTCTCCTCTGTTATGTGTCCACATAGGAGTCAATACCATCACTGTCTCTCCATTGTCTTTGTCCAGCTCTCAGAATCCACAACCACACTGTGCTCCCTTCCTCCCATAACACTTCCTATGTGTATACCAATGACTCCGCCTACACTAACATTTCTGCGACAGTAGGTGAGAGTCAGCATCTTGTCCAATTCACGTGCATCACCCATTGTCTTCTGTGGTCCTTCACTCATCTCACTTTGTGCACTTTATTCTTATAAAGTAGCCAACACGGTAGTTTAAGTCTTAACTCACATTGTATTTCAATGAACAGAATCCTATTGTCATCAAAGTTCTTCATCTTTCATTGGACATACATTCTGGTGCCGTACACTAAAGTGAGGTTACTTTGCCAGGTCACTTGCTGCTTGTTTGTGGGACTTGCTGCCTTCTTGTGTATTTTGTTGTCTAAACTTACTTTGATTACAAACCCCGTTTCCATATGAGTTGGGAAATTGTGTTAGATGTGAATATAAACGGAATACAATGATTTGCAAATCCTTTTCAACCCATATTTAATTGAATGCACTACAAAGGCAAGATATTTGATGTTCAAACTCATAAACTTTATTTTATTTTTTTCGCAAATAATAATTAACTTAGAATTTCATGGCTGCAACACGTGCCAAAGTAGTTGGGAAAGGGCATGTTCACCACTGTGTTACATCACCTTTTCTTTTAACAACACTCAATAAACGTTTGGGAACTGAGGAAACTAATTGTTGAAGCTTTGAAAGTGGAATTCTTTACCATTCTTGCTTGATGTACAGCTTAAGTTGTTCAACAGTCCGGGGCCTTGTTGTCGTATTTTACGCTTCATAATGCGCCACACATTTTCGATGGGAGACATGTCTGGACTGCAGGCGGGCCAGAAATTTACCCGCACTCTTTTAATACGAAGCCACGGTGTTTTAACACGTGGCTTGGCATTGTTTTGCTGAAATAAGCAGGGGCACCCATGATAACCTTGCTTGGATGACAACATATGTTGCTCCAAAACCTGTATGGACCATTCAGCATTAATGGTGCCTTCACAGATGTGTAAGTTACCCATGCCTTGGGCACTAATACACCCCCATACCATCACAGATGCTGGCTTTTGAACTCTGCGCCTATAACAATCCGGATGGTTATTTTCCTCTTTGTTCCGGAGGACACCAGGTCCACAGTTTCCAAATATAATTTGAAATGTTGACTTGTCAGACCACAGAACACTTTTCCACTTTGCATCAGTCCATCTTAGATGACCTCGGGCCCAGCGAAGCCGGCGGCGTTCCTGGGTGTTGTTGATAAATGGCTTTCGCTTTGCATAGTAGAGTTTTAACTTGCACTTACAGATGTAGCGACCAACTGTAGTCACCGACAGTGGTTTTATGAAGTGTTCCTGAGCCCATGTGGTGATATCCTTTACACACTGATGTCGGTTTTTGATGCAGTACCGCCTGAGGGATCAAAGGTCCGTAATATCATTGCTCACGTGCAGTGATTTCTCCAGATTCTCTGAACCTTTTGATAATTTTACGGACCGTAGATGGTAAAATCCATTAATTCCGTGCAATAGCTTATTGAGAAATGTTGTTCTAAAACTGTTCGACAATTTGCTTACAAATTGGTGACCCTCACCCCATGCTTGTTTGTGAATTACTAAGCATTTCATGGAAGCTGCTTTTATACCCAATCATGGTACCCACCTGTTCCCAATTAGCCTGCACACCTGTGGGATGTTCCAGATAAGTGTTTGATGAGCATTCCTCAACTTTATCAGTATTTGTTGCCACCTTTCCCAACTTCTTTGTCACGTGTTGCTGGCATCAAATTCTAAAGGTAATGATTATTTGCAAAAAAAAAAAGTTTATCAGTTTTAACATTAAATATGTTGAATATGGGTTGAAAATATGGGTTGAAAATCATTGTATTCCGTTTATATTTACATCTAACACAATTTCCCAACTCATATGGAAACGGGGTTTGTACCCTAGGAATGGTAATCTGACAGCAACGTACAATTTGATTCCGATTTTTGGACTTCCGATTAGATTCAGATTCTTTGGGTAAGGATTAAATTCCGATTTTTGCAATGGCAATTCAAATTATGATTCTTGGACTGACATTTCAATGATTGTTGGAGTGACTATTCATTCGATTTAGAATTTTGGAGTGATGATTACCATCAGATTCTTGAAGTGACGATTTGATTGCAATTTTGGGGATTGATGATTAGACTCTGATTCTTGGGTTTACAATTAAATTCCGATTTTTGGAGTGACAATTCAATTAGGATTTGCAAAGTTACTATTTGATTTTGATTCCTGAGGTGACGATTTGAGTCCGATTTTTGGAGTTACTAATAAATTCCGATTCTTGGGGTTGCCTTTCAATTTCGATTTTTTCAGTGGCAATTCAATTATGATTCTTGGAGTGACAATTCAATTCGGACTTGCAGAGTGACTATTTGATTTTGATTCCTGAGGTGACAATGTGTGTCCGATTTTGGGAGTTACTACTAAATTCCGATTCTCGGGTTTAAGATTCAATTCGGATTTTGTTAGTGGCAATCCAATTAGGATTCTTGAAATGACAATTCAATTAGGACTTGCAGAGTGACTATTTGATTTTGATTCCTGAGGTGACGACTTGAGTCCGATTTTTGGAGTTACTATTGAATTCCGATTCCTGGGTTTGCGATTCAATTCTGATTTTGTCAGTGGCAATTCAATTAGGATTCTTGGAGTAACAATCCAATTACGATTTGCAGAGTGACTATTTGATTTTGATTCCTGAGGATACGATTTGAGTCCGATTTTTGGAGTTACTATTAAATTCCGAAACAATTGTAATTCTTGAGATGACTATTTACTCTTGGAAAATGGATTTTAATCTCAATGAATTTTACCTGGTTGAATAAAATGTATTAATTGATTGATTGATTGATTGATTGATTGATTGATTGATTGATTGATTGATTGATTCTCGGGGTGACAATTCAATTCCGATTTTTGCAGTGAAAATCTAGTCAGGAGCTAAAATCTTAAAAATAATAAAGACTTTTGAATTAACGGTGAAACATCTTTAACAAACAAGAAGATTCCAGTTGCCGAGTTTCAACCTTTGCGGGTATGCAAGTTACAAAAACGGGTAGGACGGAGCTTTGCATTGCATCTGAATAACGACCCTAAGAACATACAGTCTGGACTTCCCTCAAGAATTCTTGAAGGTAAAAAACTTGATCCTTAATGGGCAAGACAGTGACTTGATCTTAAGGATTTGCTTGAGGGTGATTTCCACATACTGAAGAGAAAAGAATGCCAGCAAGACTCATACACAAGCAGCATGTCTGTAGTGAAGGCCTGGGAAAAAAAACTATCTCCAGGAAGGAAAATTGTAAGGATTTTCCTCCAAGTATTGTAAAGAATGGTTATTCGAGCAGGCAATTGTCCAAACGCCCTCGAAAAAGGATGTGATCTGGATATAAAAAATACTTCCAAGAGCAAAACTTGTAGTTTGTATATGAAACATAGATGTTTTGACACTTTTCTGATACACCTCATACATTTACATATACTGTTCTTATGAGTAAAATACATTGTCATTGTCATTCCTCTGTAATGCTGGCAAACCTTCCAAATCAAATCCTGAACACCTTGCTCGATTTTCCCTGCAGATATTGTCGAAGGAATGGTCAACAAGGGCATTTTTCTAAAAGGAGATGTTGGCGGTACTTTCCTCCACTTTGGAAACTACCAGAACTCTTGCATTAGTGACCCCACTCTGTGTGGCCCTGACGGTGAGTACTAGTCTGGGAAAGACATCATTGGTAATAAAGTCAGAGGGCTATCAAAGCATACTTCAGTTGATAGGCAGCATGGTGTAACAGGGGTGAGTGCAAGTGCCTCACAATATGAAGGTCCTGAAAAGTCCTGAGTTCAATCCCGGGATGTTTCTGTGTGGAGTTTGTATGTTCTCCCTGTGACTGCGTGGATTCCGTCCGGGTACTCCGGCTTCCTCCCACCTCCAAAGACATGCACCTGGGGATAGGTTGATTGGCAACACTAATTGGTCCCTAGTGTGTGAATGTGAGGGTGAATGCTGTCTGTCTATCTGTGTTGGCCCTGTGATGAGGTGGCGACTTTGTCACGACGAGTACTTTGGTGAGGTTTGTTTTCCCGTGGTGCAAAGTGACTGGACCGGACACGACGTGAAGACATATTTTAATTTTAACACTCAAAAGTTCTACAAAAACAAAGAGCGCTCACAAGGAGGGGGACAAACTTAACGCAGGTACAAAACTAATACATAAACAGACAAAGGACATGAAATAAAACTACACTTACTGTGACGTGAAAAGCATGAAACAATGGCAAGAAGTGAGCAATCAATCGGGTATCAAGGGTGTGTAGAGGGTGATGTCGCCAGGCTGACTGCCTGGCAACTACAGGCTTAAATGGTGGTCCAGTGATTGACAGGTGCGTGAGTCGTGAACACAAAACTGGTGAAACTAATGAGTTGTCATGGTGACAAAAGAAACAAGAGTGCACAATGAGTCCAAAACAAAACAGAACGTGACCACAAAACATGACAGACTTGTCGAGGGTGTACGCTGCATTCAGCTTGAATGCAGCTGAGATAGGCTCCAGCACCACCCGCAACCTCAAAAAGGGTCAAGCAGTAGAAAATGGACGGATGGATGAACTTCTGTTGATAAAATGTTTTAGACTTAGACTTAGACTTAGACTTCCTTTTTATTGTCATTCAAATTTGAACTTTACAGTACAAATAAGAACAAAATTCCGTTGCATTAGGTCTTGGTAGTGCAGGATAGAAAAAAGCAATAAGGTGCAGATATAAATAAATAGATTACTGTACAGATAAATATATTGCACTTTTGCATATGCATCCAGGTTTATGGATGTATGTTATATTGTCTTTTTATTCCGGCGATTTAATCCATTTTGGGGGGAGTTGAGGGGATAATTTAATTATGATGCGTTCAAGAGTCTTACGGCCTGAGGGAAGAAGCTGTTACAGAACCGGGAGGTTCTGCTTTGGAGGCTGCAGAACCTCTTCCTAGAGTCCAGCAGTGAAAACAGTTCTTGGTGGGCGTGGGAGGAGTCGTTGCAGATTTTCTGAGCCCTGGTCAGGCAGCGGCTTTTTGCGATATCCTGGATATGGGGTCTTTGCTTTGATCTGTGGTTCGTCCTTTGTTTTGTGTTTTTGCAGGAATTACTTTTTCCTTTTTTTGGAAGAACCATGAAGCAGAATCACGTTTTGCTGTAGCATCTGGGGGGAAAGTCATCTCTAATGGCTTCTCTGTCTACACCAACCCCCTCGGAGGATACGTGGAGTTCTACACCCGCGGCAACAACCACAGATGGAAAGCCAATATTGGAGTTCCAGGTATCACAAATAGGTTTGATTTGACACAGTGTTCTTTTGCTTCATTTTCAACTGTAAACATCTTATCCATGTTATTGCATTCACACTGATATTTGACTTGACAAGTCAAGACTGAATTTCATAAATGCATCATACAATTATCATCAATATGAAATGATCAGCCGGATAAGAAAGACATCACAGGTTTCGAGAGTAAATGTGAAAAGTGCAATTCGTCACATGAATCAAATTAAGAACAAGTAATATCGGTGATTCCCCCTGAAATTGTTGTGACAAAGTAGGATAAAACAATAGAGATATTTGTTTTTAAGGAGTTCTGTTCTCACTGATCTCGGATAACATGTGTCATCTTTTGTTTTGTGCACCATCACGGCCGTAATTCAATTTTTAATGGAGTTTTGGGTTACAGAAGATCAGCGCTCATCTGGTTCTCATCCAGTGTGACATGTGGACATTTCAGTTTGTCTGTGGAAAGGACTTGAGAGTACATCCCGGTCTTCCCCTGAACTGCGAGAAACCTGATTAAGATGGTCACAGTAGATAACAAACCATACATTTTAAAAAGGTGAAAGTTTAAATGTAACTAACGGGTCGGCTGCGACACACAAGGTTTCAATTTTAACCGCAAAGATTTGCTCGACATGTTTCTCAGACAGCTCATGTTCTGCACTGATTGTTGTCGATTATGTTTGCCAGAGGAAGTTTTTGTTTATTAAAATCAGATTGAAGTATAACTTGTTATGTACTTGTTGACTTTTATGAATTTTTATGGATGTAGAAACTATGACTGTACCAACTCTGGCATCCAAATAAGCATTGAACTTTATCTCATTAGCAGCAATATTTGAATGAGCCAAGTTTAGTAGACCCATGTACAGTAGGGACCACTGTTTTGGTATTAGTATACCATATACACCTATGTGGTTTGCATAACACGGCTAATTTTTTTCCTGTAATTCTTAACTATAACAAAAAAATAGACAAAAAATCAAATGTCCCCTTCATAGGACAAAAGATCCCTGGAGAATATACACTAGGGATGGTAATCTGACGACAATGTGCAATTTGATTCCGATTTTTTAACTTTTCACATTCTTTGGGTAAGGATTCAATTCCCGATTTTTGCAATGATTACTCTCAGATTCTTGAAGTGACAATTTGATTCCAATTTTTGGGATGACGATTGGACTCTGATTCTTGGGTTTACGATTAAATTCCGATTTTGTCAGTGGCAATTCAATTAGGATTCTTGGAGTGACGATTCAATTAGGATTTGCAGAGTGACTATAAGATGATTTTTTTATTCCTGAGCTGACGATATGAGTCCGAATTTTGGAGTTACTATTAAATTCCGATTCTTGGGCTGACGATTCAATTGAGATTATTGTGTTGATGATTTAATTCTTGTTCTTGGGATGGTGAATCACTTTAGGAAAATAGATTTTAATCTCAATGAGTTTTACCTGGTTAAGTAAAATATATTGATGATTGATTGATTGATTGAGTGATTGATTGATTGATTGATTCCTGGGGTGACAATTCAATTCTGATTTTTGCAGTGACTATTCGATTTTGATTTTTGAGGTGACGATTTGATCCCGATGTTTTGGAGTAACTATTTGATTCCGATTCTTGGGGTGACGATTCGATTCCGATTCATCAGGTGATAATTTGATTGTGAAATGATTCTCTATTCAACACCATTGACTTAGACTCAGGCTTAGACAAAGTCACAAGGATCGTGTACACACGGGCACAAAAAGAGGGTGAAAACTAAAGATATAAAGTAGAAAAAAAATGAACGATAGTAGCAAAATAAAATATAACATATATGTGATATTTATTAGTATAGGCGTTAACCTCCTAGTGTCCCAAGACCCCATAGAGGAGCCTCCACTGCCAGGACCTGATCAATGACTATATAACAACCCATACCACCTTTTAGGTAACCATCCGCAGTTAAAAGGTAATGGGGAATGTGCGGCCCAAATAAATTAAGTGATTCATCTGTGTTTATACGTTAATAATGCAATTAATGCAATTGTTTGTGATTAATCGCATGTGTTAACACAGTAAGTTTGACAGCTCATATATATTTGTGTAAAAGCAACGACCGTTTAACTTCCTCCATCTCAGTCTTGCATTTTCTTGAAACACACAAGGCACTAAAAGGGGTAAGATGGTGTCTTTAGAGGGGGCCCCCTCGCTGTTTCATCTGACTAATATGTTGGCTGTGAAGCAGAATGAGGAATAGAGAATTCCATGAAAGAATGATACTTCACCTGGTCCCTACTTCCTCTCTCTTTCTTAGGGCCTTACTGGACCCATATTCTCTTCACATGGAAAAAGACTGCAGGTCTGATGGTTTATATCAATGGAACCTTTACTGCTGGCGATGAAAGTGGCAGTGTTTCTGAAAACTATGGCAACCTCTACCCTGATCTTGTCATTGGAACTGGCAACGACAGGGCCTATGGTCACTATGTAACAGGAGCCTTTGATGAGTTTGTCATCTGGGAACGAGCTCTTTTGCCCAGTGAGATATTTCTCTACTACAGTGCTGCTATGGGTAAGGATATTTACTTTTCACGTATCAGATGGTTTTTATATTTCACATTTGTTTGTTTGCTAAAACCCTTCCCTGATTCATAGGGAATCAATCCATCCAGCCATGTTTGTCAGGTTCAAACACTGATGAAAACTATTAAACAAGACAAGAAGCAAGGAAATTAACAGAGATAGAATTCAATTTTGCTCAGTTTGAGGAGAAACGTGACAACCTGTAACCTCTTACAGTGTCACCCACGCTCTGGCGAAAGATTGTATGCCTCCTCCTTTATTTGGACTTTCTCTGACCACATGTCAACAGCTGCATCAAAAGGGACGGGGTCGTAAACAGTTCACAGAAAACGTAGTAAAACAGTTCAAAGAAGAGGTTCATAAAATAGTTCAAAAAGAGGTTTGTAAAACAGTCCAAAAAGGGATCGCCCGGAGGGGAGTCTGGTCCTGCTTCCTCTTCGCTTTTGTAGTTCTTGGGTAAGACACTATCTTTCGGTTAATTACAATACATGAAAGAAACAGGAACACCTTCATGTTGCTAAACACAGTGGAGTTTTACGAGCCTTACTCAAAGACAGTTTTTGGTCTTCTCACTGAGAACTCATTTCAATACAAAGTTTTTGTGATAACTTAAAAACAATTATTCTAACAATGTTTTCTACCATCTGTTTTCATTAGAATATACTAGTCCGCTGAGCATTTCCCAACAAACCTTGAAGTGGTCAAAAGCCAACCCCAGAACACATTCACACATATCAACAATTCAGAGTTTCCAAATAACCGAACATGTTTTTGGGGTGCCGGGACAAGTACATGCAAATGTTTTGGGTCCCAGAATATGGTACCACATTTTGTGGAAGTTCCCCTTTCATTACATTTAAATAACTTTGAAGCACAATAACATTTTACAATACAGAAAAAATAGACACTATGAATAACATGTCTATATGTAGGGTTGTATGGTATACCGGAATTAGTATAGTATTGCTGGTTTTACGAGCAGACAAGCATGTTCAGCAGCGCACAATCACGGAGTACTTACAAGCAGACACAGTGTGTAGACAGAAAAGGGAGAACGGACACATTTTGACTGAAGAAAATAACAATAAAGATGAAGCTATAGCACTGAAACGTCCTCAGGAAGATGTGCTTTAAGACATGGCTAGCTAGCTAGCGGCTAAAGTCCAGCTCCAGTTGGCATTGTTTTAGCTACTTCTAAATCACTAATTCTGGCCTCCGTGGCGACAAATAAAGTAAGTTTCTTACAAGTACCATCCCTGCAGGACGAGGAATAGCTCACCGGTGTCAAAATGGAACAGATGCCATTGGTGGATCTACTACTGTAACATCAACTGTAATTATACCAAGTACAGTAGCGTATCTACTCGATATTACTATTACTACGTCAATATTTTTTGGCATCGCAACACTTTCTTTCTTTTTTTTTAAATGTATATTATGTTTATAAACTCAGGAAATATGTCCCTGGACACATGAGGACTTTGTCTATGACCAATGTATGATCCTGTAACTACTTGGTATCGCATTGATACCCAAATTTGTGGTATCATCCAAAACTAATGTAAAGCCTCCAAACAGAAGAATAAATGATTATTACATTTTAACAGAAGTGTAGATAGAACATGTTAAAAGAGAAAGTGAAAGAAAATGAACAAGTAGATTAATAATTCATTTTCTACCACTTGGCCTTAATAATGTTGACAAAAATAATAGAATGAAAAATTACACAATATGTTAATGCATACTTCAGCAGACTAAATTAAGAGCCTTTGTTTGCTTACTTACTACTAAAAGACAAGTTGTCTTGTATGTTCACTATTTTATTCCGCCTTGGAGGTGGTTTTAAAAAGCACAGAAAATATTTCCGATCTAAGGAGCGAAGGCCGTCTAATTTTATTTTCATGACACGGCAGGTCAGCGCTTAGTGTTCTCACACCATGTAGCTCCTTCCAAATGAATAATGCCAGAAATAGACCAACGTCATTTGACATTTATCAGTTTTGAGAAAGTACATACTGTATATACTGCCCATGACTGAAACTCTTTCTCAAAATGACCTTTTTAAGTTCTCCATCAACATTCATTATGTGTACGTGCTGAAGGGATGGAGCTGCTAGAACCTTAGTTTGGCCCAATATGCGTGTCATTGTTATCCTGTAAACTGTTAGTAAAAACATTGATTCATTCCACAGACCTGTACTCAAAGAAGCTGACTGTTATGGTTACAGACAAATGTTGTATTTCCCCAAAGCAGATGTGTAAAATGTTACATTGAACCAAAGAAGAACATGCAGGAAGGGCTCAGACTAATTATCCATATTTAGTCATTCACTGGTATCTGTTTTCGTTCAAAGACAACAAATACATAAAGCATGTCTCTTAGGCTTGGTGTCAGAATATTGTGCAGTGTTTAATAATTGTGTTGTTTCGTTAGGTCATGTATTAGAGTCTGCCACAACACCAAGCATCTTTAAGGAACCACCTTTCACTACGACAACAGCGGTAAGTCTATTTCGTGTGATTTTGTGGGGTTGAATAGGAACTAATTTTACAAGTACTGTTTCGTGATAAGAACATTTACATCTGCCAATTGGTATATATATATATATATATATATATATATATATATATATATATACTGTATATATATATACATATACACATATATATGATATATGTATATATATATACATACACACACACATATATATACATAAACATATATATATATATATTAATATATATAAATATATATAGTCAAGGTTTCTGAGATTTATCCGTTATACAGTGCTCAATACCGAGGTAGGGCGGAATATACGTTAGGTCAGGAAAAAACACAGAGGCTATATCATCCCTACCAGCTTGTTTCGCAGGTTTCCCTGCTCGTCAGTACAGACGACAGTACAGTACAGTCGTCAGGAGATTTTATTCCCCTGACGAACAGGGAAGCCTGCGAAACAGGCTTGTAGGGATGATATAGCCTTTGTGTTTTTTCCTGTCCTAACGCATATACATATATATATATATATATATATATATATATATATATATATATATATATATATATATATATATATATATATATATATATATATATATATATATATATACATATATACTATATATATATATATACATACATATACTGTATATATATCAATCAATCAATCATATATATGTTTATATATATATATATATATATATATATGTGTGTGTGTGTGTATTTCCTGACCTAACGTACAGTGTATATATATATGTATATATATATATATATATATATATACACACACATATAAACATTTCCTGACCTAATGTGTGTATATATATATATATATATACATATGTCTTTATTTATATATGTATTTAATGTCTTTTACTTATGTCCTCTGTGTATTTAATTTATATGTGTATGTCTCATGACACATTATCTGTAAGTAATATTGGCTGCATTTCTGATAGTTGTGCGCGATTTTGTTCCAGACCACAGCAAACGTTACCCAGCTTGCAAAGATTGTAATTTATCCATTAGAAGAAGACAGCCTGACGTTTCCTTTAACTTGGACACACACATCAATACCTTTGGCCATTTCCAGGAGTTATCTCACCCTCTGAGAAGTTTTACTAATGTTTTCCAATGTAAAAATATGTAGAATAAATATTACATTTCAACATTTCTGTCAACGAAGATTTGCGTCAGCCTGTGACACATAGTCATTTTGATAGTAGGCTAATATAGCTAATAAAGACACTTACATCATGTGTTGCTTTCTTTATAACACTTATGTAAGGCGTTTAATTTTTTTGCGGCTCCAGACCGATTACTTTTTTATATTTCCGGTCCAATATGGGTCTATCAGCATTTTGGGGTTGCCGACCCCTGCCTTATGTATACAGTATATTCTGTGTGTATTAGTACTCCTTAGTAACAACCTTGTAATTGTAAATTTGATGCCTGTTGTTTCCTCAGAGAGCCACTGAAATGAGTCCTCCTGTCGTCAGCAGTGTGCACGAGGAGGGCCAAAGCCCCCCGGATTCAGAGTCCATGCCAGTATGGTACTTTCTCAAGGCTCTACCCAACAGGACCATTCCTTACGACACTGCCAGCAACCTCACACAGGTCTCAACAATGCCCACCCACACACACACAATTGTGAAACCTTGAGCAAATGATGCAACGGTTCCTTGATGTCGATTTCATTCCACCTAGGCGTTTCTCAAAAATGTGGAAGAAGTGCTGTCTTCTCCTGGGTTACCAGAGGTAAATTAGTTCACACTGTTCAAACTTGACATCACGTAATAAAATAAATGCATATGAATCCATTTTGCAGATCATAACATTTTACCTATAAATCGAGATGAATAGGGCTTGTTTAAAAATGTCACATGTGAGGTGTCCTATTCTATAAGTCCTGGCTCAAACGTGGTTCAGTATCCAAAAAAAATACTGCCAGAAAAAAAAGTGTGCGGTTTTAAGAGCATTGAGCCTTCAAAATAAGCTGCTTGTTTTAGTTCCTACTAGCTGAAACAGATGTTCACATAGGAGATTTGGAAAAAGATACAGTGCTCAGTAAATCCCCTTACCGTGGTCATACTGTCTGAGAAACATTCACATTGACAAAATAATAGAATGATAAATAACACAAAATGTTACTGCATATGTCAGCAGACTTAATTAGGGGCCTTTGTTTGTTTACTTACTACTAAAGGACAAGTTGGCTTGTATGTTCACTATTTTATTTAAGGACATAACTGCAATAAGAAACATGTTTAATTTAGCCTAATATTTTTTGTTAAAATAAAGCCTATTGTCAGAGTTAGTTGGTGACGAACTTCAAAATGCAGAGATGGAGGCAGGCATTGGGTAGGAAAACATGATTTAATAAAGATGCTAAAACAAGAACAAAACCAAATGGGTACAACAAAAAGCGCGCACGAGGCGGCTAACCAACTAAGAGAGCTAGCATGGGAGCTAGAAAACAAAGGGAGCTTAGCATGGAAGCTAGCAAAAACAAAAAGGGCCTAGCGTGGAAGATAGCGGGTAGCGAGCAGGAAAACAGAAGTTGTACTTGTAATATGAAAACAAACTGGAAGCAGGGAACAAAAAACAGTAAGCTACAAACATCTAACAAATATAGCTTACCGCTACGCTGCAAAGACACGACACGGCACGACACGACAGGAGCGATTGGGCTGATTGACAGTTCAGGTGTGGCCAGGTGCCAATATGCCGCAGCTGAGGGGAAACAGCGCACAGGGGAAAAAACAGGAAACAGACAAAATAAGAGCGCTGACAGGAACTAAAGACAGGAAATACTACACACACACAGAGGAAAAACTAAAACACAAACAAACTGTCAGGGGCAAGCCTGACACCAATATTGCAATTTTTTGTGGTCCTCTTTTTTAGAACAGTACCGAAAAGTACTAAAAAGTATCAAAATAATTTTGGTTAAGGTACCAAAATATTGGTAACTTGACTTTGACACCCCTGCACTAAACTATGCATATATGTTTTTAAATTGTGTTTTATGTGATTACTCAAATAATTAAACAAACTAATCAATAGATTACTTGATTATTAAATCAATCATTGTACAGCCTTTTGAGACACTTGTGATTTAGGGCTATATAAATAAATATTGATTGATTGATTAGCTGCAGCCATAATTTCAGTTTTGTGTTATAGATGACAAAGTTGTCATCATCATCATCATCAAATGTTATTGCAGACAAACAATCACATTCAATACATAAAACAAAAAAATGCATCTTTATTTTCCATTTTTGTTGTATTTGGAGGTTTTTTATTCATAATATTTTAAACTTTCTTCACATATTTTTTTCTCTGACTAACTTCAATAATCCCATAATACTTCAATTTTAACTTAAACTTAGTTTTTGTTTGTTTCTCAAGTTAATCATTATTTGCAAAAAAAAAAAAAGATTATCAGTTTGAACATCAAATATGTTGACTTTGTAGCATATTCAACTGAATATGGGTTGAAAATGATTTGCAAATCATTAAATTTTATTTATATTTACATCTAACACAATTTCCTAACTCATATGGAAACGGGGTTAGTACTTAAATGTTGCAAGATGCTCGATTATTCTCACTTTCTCGGCCATTTGCAAGGGTTTGTACACATCACTCTTATTAAAGATAAGCCACATAAAATACATTAAGTATGAAACTCTGCCATGCAGTGTCATGAAGCAATGGAAAAACAGCACTTGGAGCGCTTGTAAAGTGATGCAAGTTTATGTCATCCACTTTGTTGACGCAGCAGTCCGGCCCCGTGGTCAGCGGTTTGATCGAAACCGTGGACCGAGTAATGGACCTCATGGTGGCTAACTTGGAGCCAAGCCCAAACTCTCTCATCTCCCTGGGAGGGACGTCATTTGTTGCAGGTCAGTACAGTTGTTGGCTTCCCAAAAAAAGGTGACTCACACTGTTTGTATTATTGGGGTAACGTGGTTAAGACATCAAGCTTTTCAATTGTTTGTCTGTTTAATCTTTCGCATAATACAGTGGTACCTCGGTTTTTTTGTTAGTAATCTGTTCCAAAGGCCAGACAAAATCCTACAAAATGTTTCCTTTAGGAGAAAAAAAATGTCAATTAATCCATTCCAAACACCCAAAAATATTAGCACGTTATAGAGCAAGGGGTCGGGATCCTTTTAGGCTGAGAGAGCCATGAAAGCCAAATATTTTAAAAGTAAATTTCCGTGAGAGCCATATAATATTTTTTAACACTGAATACAACTAAATGCATGCATTTTTAAGTTAAACAAAAATTTTTACAGGATAACAAATCTCTTATTCTTTTTAATAACATTGTTATTCTGAAGCTAAATAATAATAAATAGATGACTTCTTACCATTAATGCGACTTTTTGAACAGGTGCGGTAAAAAACGGATGGATAGATTAAAATTAGAGAGGTCCCATAATGGCTTTTTTGCCGATATCCGATATTCCGATGTTATCCAAATCTTAATTACTGATTCTGATATCAACCGACACCGATGTATACAGTCGTGGAATTAACATATTATGCCTAATTTTGTTGTGATGCCCCGCTGGATGCATTAAACAACGTAACAAGTTTTTCTAAAATAAATCAACTCAAGTTATGGAAGAAAAAAAAAAAGCCATATTTATTATTGAAGTCACAAAGTGCATTATTTTTTTTAACATGCCTCAAAACATCAGCTTGGAATTAGGGACATGCTCTCCCTGAGAGTGCATGAGGAGGTTGAGGTGGGCGGGGTTGGGGTAGGAAGTGGGGTAGGTGGTAGCGGGGGTGTATATTGTAGCATTCCGGAAGAGTTAGGGCTGCAAGGGGTTGTGGGTGTTTGTTATGTTGTGTTACGGTGCGGATGTTCTCCCAAAATGTGTTTGTCATTCTTGTTTGGTGTGGGTTCACAGTGTGGCACACATTTGTAACAGTGTTAAAGTTTTTTTATACGCCCACCCTCAGTGTGACCTGTATGGCTGTATACCTTGCATTCACTTGTGTGTGTATTTAAAGCTGTAGATATGTCATTGGACTGGCACGCAGAAGAAGTGCCTTTAAGGTTTATCGGCGCTCTGTTCTTCTCCCTACGTCTGTGTATACAGCAGCGTTTTAAAAAATCATAAATTTTACTTTTTGAAACCGATACCAATAATTTCCGATATTACATTTGAAAGCATTTATCTTTCGATAATATCGGACTGCCGATATTATCGGACATCCCTAGTCGCATGCTAACCGTATGGTCGTTTTAGGGTTGTACGGTATACCAGTATTAGTATAGTACCGCGGTACTAATGAATAGTATTCGGTACTATACCGCCTCTAAAAAGTACCGGTCCCCCAGCCCCCTGTTGTCATCATGTTGTGTCATTGCTGATTTACGAGCAGAGGAGCATGTTGGGCAGCGCAAAATCACAGAGTACTTACAAGCAGACAAAGTGTGTAGACAGAAAAGGGAGAACGAAGCATTTTGGCTTAAAAACTAACGATAAAGGTGTTGTTATAACACTGAGACGCCCTTTAGGAAGAGGTGCTTTAAGACATGGCTAGCTAGCCCGCGGCTAACGTCTGTCGACAGTGTTTTAGCTACTTTTAAATCACTAACCTCGCCTCCATGGCGACAAATAAAGTAAGTTTCCTACAAGTGTCATCCCTGCAGGACGAGGAATAGCTAAACATGCTTCACTACACACCTCTGCTCACCGGCGTCAAAATGTAAACAAACGCCATTGGTGGATCTACACTTAAAATCCACTGTAATGATGCCAAGAAAAAGCACGTATCTAGTCGATACTACTATGATCACAATGATATTTTTTAGCATCGCTGTAGAGGGTTCTCTCCTCCGGGTTCTCCAGACCACCAAGCACTGATATGACAGTTTCGCCCAAGTTTACAATACTGTTTATTTTTCAATAAATTGTCTTTGCTTTTCAACAATGGGTTTGTGTTTGTCTGTCTCGCTCTCGCTCGTGCTCCAACTCCAACTCCCCTCTCCTCCCCGGCTGCTGCCTTTTAACAGAGCGACAGGTGATTAGACAAGCAGGCCCAGGCAGGCCATCTACGCGCCTGTCGCTGATCTCGAAGCCGGTCCCGGCACACCCCCGCTTTGCTGCAGGTCCGCAGGCCACACCCCCCTCCACAATCACAAAAATCTTCTTTCGTTTTTTGTTTTTTTTAATTTATATTATGTTTATAAACTCAGGAAATACATCTCTTGACACATGAGGACTTTGAATATGACCAATGTATGACCCTGTAACTACTTGGTATCGGATTGATACCCAAATTTGTGGTAGATAGAACATGTTAAAAGAGAAAGTAAGCAGATATTAACAGTAAATAAACAAGTACATGAATAATCAATTTTAACAGCTGGTCCCTCAAAATGTTGACAAAATAATAGACTGGAAAATGACACAATATGGTATTACATATGTCAGCAGCTAAATTAGGAGACTTTTTTGTTAACTTACAACTAAAAGACAACTTGTCTTGTATGTTCACTATTTTATTTAAGGACAAACTTGCAATAACAAACATATGTTTAATGTACCCTAAGATTTTTTGTTAAAATAAAGCCAATAATGCAATTTTTTATGGTCCCATTTTATTTAGTAAAGTATCAAAGTATCGAAATACATCTTGGTACCGGTACCCGTACCAAAATATTGGTATCATAGGAAAAGTGAGACATAGGAACCCCGAGGTACTGTTGTATTATGTTTGCGACTACTTGTTCAAGCATAATCATTGATCCAAAGTGGATTATTGCCTTTCCCTTTTGATCCCACAGATTACTCCCTGATGAAATTGCCGCATAACTACAACTTCCCACATTACCGCTTCCCCACACAAGGAAAGAACTACATCTCCGTACCCGGGGAGGCTTTCACCATGCAGTGTGAGTGCGATGTGATCTTGTGCATGAAAAGTTGCAGCTTCTTGTGCTTTCATTGGAATGTGCCATGGCCTCAGTCCTGCCCTGATGTTGTTTCCCGCTGAATGACTTGCTTAAAATTTAAAGGGACTGACAAGCTACAGCCTGGACCAGGGGTCGGCAACCCAAAATGTTGAAGGAGCCGTATTAGACCAAAAATACAAAAAAATAATCTGTCTGGAGCCGCAAAAAATTAAAGCCTTGTATAGGTGTTATAATGAAGACAACACATGATGTAAGTGTCTATATTAGTTGTATTAGCCTACTATCAAAATGACTATGATAATGTGTCATGAGACATGCAAATATAAGTTGAATTAATAAGACATAAAGGAAATTAAATGTGCTCAAATATACCTACACACGAGGCATAATGATGCAATATGTACATAAAGCTAGCCTAAATAGCATGTTAGCATCGATTAGCTTGCAATCATGCACTGACCAAATATGCCTGATAAGCACGCCAGCAAATTAATAAAATCCACAAAGCTCACCTTTTGTGCATTCACGCACAGTCTCAAACGTTTGGTGGACAAAATGAGACAAAAAAGGGGTGACATAAAACTTGTCTTGGAAAGTCGGAGAAAGTTATACAAACAAACTACGGTAAATTTGAGGAAACCTGTAAAGACTGATTGGCATAGTAATGCCGGGTTTGTCCCTCCGTGGATGCGTTGACAAGTACACAGCAATGGTAAGTTTAAATGATTTATTAAACCTAACAAAAGCAGGCTACGAACAAAAAGACTGGAGCTAACAGACAAAATAAACCAAGGGCGCTAGCATAAAAGCTAGGAATAGAAAACATAAAAACTAAGACTGGCACGAAGGCACACAAAAAGGAAAAACAATTCATCAGCGTGAGAGCTGGAATAAAACAAAGGCTTAGCGTGAAAAGCTAGTGAGAATATACGTACGTGAAGTCAGTCGATACTGTTGCTCAAAGGCAAATTTTTAACCCAGACTGAACAAAGAAAAGAGGAAGGCTTATATAGAGAGTAATCAAGGAGAACCAGGTGTGTGTAGAAAACGAGGAGCAGGTGAAATCAATGTGTAACCAAGGTGACTGACTAAACAGGAAGTAAGCTGGTCAGACAATGGAACAATAAACAATATGTGAAGATCCGAGTAACGGATCGCAACACCGCCGAAATTAGTAGGACAAAACAGCGCTCGCCAAATAGTCTCTAATCACTGAAACATGTTTAGTACAAAAAGTGAGATTTCTAACAATTAGGTTTGTGTCATGTTCGTCTTCCTACAGAAACTATATTAAAACGAAAAATATATATTTTTTCCTTCATCTTTTTTCCACTGTCATACATTTTTGAATAAGCTCCAGGCAGCCACTAGGCTGGCTCTAAAGAGCCACATGCGGCTCCCGACTCCCGGCTTAAAGTGTCAAGGATGGCCTTGAGATCTTTTGTTTGGCTCAATGGTGCGCTGGAGAAATCCCGCTCTGACTTAAAGGCTAGCAATTACTTTTTCATTCAGAAGAGCAAGAGTGAGAGACGGCACATTTTCTCCACTTTCCTCTATCATTAAAAAAGAAGGAGACATTTAGAGTGTGCATTTAAACATTTTGGCTTTTAATGTGCAGGTCACTTTTTTTCCCCCTATTTCCTTCTGGCTACTACACACTAGGGTTGTACGCTATACCGGTATTAGTATAGTACCATGATACTAATGAATCATATTCGGTACTATACCGCCTCTGAAAAGTACCGGTCCACCACCCCTCTTCTTCACTTCATGTCATTGCCAGTTTTACGAGCAGAAGAGCATGCACAATCACAGAGCACTTACACGCTACAAACAGACATGGTGTGTAGACAGAAAAGGGAGAACGGACGCATTTTGGCTTGAAAACTAACAATAAAGGTGAAGTTATAACACTTAAACGTCCTCAAGAAGAGGTGCTTTAAGACATAGCTAGCGTCCAGGCGCAGTCGGCAGTCTTCTAGCTACTTCTAAATCACTTATCCTCGTCTCCATGGTGACAAAAAAGTAAGTTTCATACAAGTATTATTATCACTGCAGGACGAGGAATAGCTAAACATGTTTCACGACACACCGTAGCTCACCGGCATCAAAATGTAAACAAACGCCAATGGTGGATCTACAGCTGACATCCACTGTAATGATACCAAGTACAGTAGCGTATCTAGTCTGATTACGTCAATATTTTTTGGCATCACAACATCTTCTTTCGTTTGAAAAAAAATGTATATTATGTTTATAAACTCAGGAAATATGTCCTTGGACACATGAGGAGTTTGAGTATGATCCTGTAACTACTTGGTATCGGATTGATACCCAAATTTGTGATATCATCCAAAACTAATGTTAGGCATCCAAACAACAGAAGAATAATAGATTATTACATTTTAACAGAAGTGTAGATAGAAAATGTTAAAACAGAAAATAAGCAGATATTAACAGTAAATGAACAAGTACATTAATAATTCATTTTCCACCACTTGTCCTTAATAATGGTGACAAAATAATAAAGTTAAAGTACCAATGATTGTCGTAACAAAATTATTCTCTGCATTTGACCCATCACTCTTGATCCCCCCCTGGTAGGTGAGGGGAGCAGTGAGCAGCAGAGGTGGCCGCGCCCAGTAATCATTTTTGGTGATTTAATCCCCCAATTCCAAACCCTTGTTGCTGAGTGGCAAGCAGGGAGGTAACGGGTCCCATTTTTATAGTCTTTGGTATGACTCGGCCGGGGTTTCAACTCACGACCTACCGATCTATAATGGAAAATGACACAATATGTTACTGCATATGTCAGCAGACTAAATTAGGAGCCTTTGTTTGCTTTTTTACTAATAAAAGACAAGTTGTCTTGTATGTTCACTATTTTATTTAAGGACAAACTTGCAATAAGAAACATATGTTTGATGTACCCTAAGATTTTTTTGTTAAAATAAAGCCAATAATGCAATTTTTTATGGTCCCCTTGATTTAGAAAAGTATCGAAAAGTACCGAAAAGTATCTAAATAATAAACAGTATCGGGACAACACTAGTGCACACATTGCTTGACCTACAAACACAAAAGTGTGTTTATTTTAAAAAAAATGTTAATGTTATAAAAAATATTGTCCCGTAAATTCACTGCAAAAAGTCAGTGTTCAAAAACAAGAAAAAACAAAAACAAAAATTAGGGGTATTTTAGTTGAACTAAGGAAATTTATCTGCCAATAGAACAATAACATTTGGCTTGTCAATACTTTCCAAAACAACTAAAATTAGTTAACCTCAATGAACCCAATAATACCTTAAATTAAGTGTATTCTCACTAATAACAAGTGCACTTTTCTTGATAGAAAAAAAAAATTTACCCTTTTGCTTAATACGTGGAAAAAAATTCTTAAATTAAGTAAATGCTAGTGCCATTATCTTGACATAATATTACATTTCTTGAAACCAGCAAACTTATAATTGAAAACTTGTTTATTTTACTTAATGAAAAGGCAACAAGGCAACCATTTGTTACTCTCGGGGTCTCCTAGCCGCTCAGGCAAATCATATGGTCTAAAAACGCATTTTTCCATCGACAACATGACATCATCGCGCCAAGTGCGTGCTCTTTCAGTCAATTAGTCCGCATATGTACAGCCAGGCCCCCGGCTAAAATGTTTTTAATTGTAATTTGGAAGAATTTATCTGAATGTGCATGAGCTATTTCTGTTCAAAATTGTTTGAAATGTCAAATGTTAAATATTAACTTTCAATTTATTGTACTTTGCCAACTGTACTACTGTACTACTATGAGTACGTAGTTTCTATTGTTTCATTGAAAATAAAACAGCAAAGTCCATTTGGCTGTCATCTGTTTTAAAGGCCTACTGAAATGAGATTTTCTTATTTAAATGGGGGTAGCAGGTCCATTCTATGTGTCATACTTGATCATTTCGCGATATTTTCATATTTTTGTTGAAAGGATTTAGTAGAGAACATCGACGATAAAGTTTGCAACTTTTGGTCGCTAATAAAAAAGCCTTGCCTTTACCGGAAGTAGCAGACGATGTGCGCCTGATGTCATGGGTTGTAGGGCTCCTCACATCCTCACATTGTTCATAATCATAGACTCCAGCAGCAAGAACTATTCGGACCGAGAAAGAGACGATTTTCCCATTAATTTGAGCAAGGATGAAAGATTTGTGGATGAGGAAAGTCAGAGTGAAGCAAAAAAAACAAAAAAAAAAAGCGACGGCTCCGGGTGGCGGCAGTGTGAGCGTTTCAGATGTAATTAGACACATTTACTAGGATAATTCTGGAAGATCCCTTATCTGCTTATTGTGTTAGTAGTATTTTAGTGAGATTATAAAGTCATACCTGAAAGGCGGATGGCTGCGGTGAACGCCAGTGTCTCTGAGAGAAGCCGAGGAGCCAAGATCACAGCTGCCTTTTTGAGCTGCAGGATGAGGTCACATAATCCACTCAAGTCTCCGGTAAGAGCCGACTTAATATCACAATTTTCCCATTCAAAAACTTGCTGGTTGACGTAAAGAAACATGTTCGCTTGACCGCTCTGTGTTAAAGCTTCACAACAAACAAAGAAACACCGGCTGTGTTTCGGTGCTAAAGGCAGCTGCAATCCACCGGTTTCCACCAACAGCATTCTTCTTTATAGTCTCCATTATTAATTGAACAAATTGCAAAAGATTCAACAACACGGATGTCCAAAATACTGTGTAATTATGCGATGAAAAGAGAGGACTTTTAGCCGTAAGTGGTGCTGGGCTAATATGTCCGCTACAACCCGAGATGTCACAAACACGCGTCATCATTCCGCGACCAACAAGAAACTCCGCGGGAAATTTAAAATTGTAATTTAGTAAACTAAACCGGCCGTATTGGCATGTGTTGCAATGTTAATATTTCATCATTGATATATAAACTATCAGACTGCGTGCTCGGTAGTAGTGGGTTTCAGTAGGACTTTAATTATGGGAAACAAATGTGTCGAAATCATGATTTTTTTTTTTTATGCTTGAAGTAAGAAATTATTACTTTAAAAAAGTAATTTTATATTTGTGAGTGTTGATGACATGGCTTTGCAACAGTTGATATTCCAGTTTCAAGCATCTTTTACTCAATATAGGTCATCAAATCTCAGCAACAAGCTGTAATATCTTACTGAGGTCATTTAGGACCAAAACCCTTAAAACAAGTAAAACACTCTAACATAAAATCTGCTGAGTGAGAAGAATTATCTTATCAGACAGAAAATAAGCAAATATCACCCTTATTTAAGATATTTAATCTTACTTAGACTTCAGTTTTTGCAGTGTGCGCCGACTGTTGATTCCGTGAGAACAAACTCAGCGGAGAAAAGGGTAAAAGCCTTTGAAAAGAGGAACAACACAGTTAGGAACTTCCTCCCGTTCCATTGTTTATTTTGCGGCATTGAGGTGGGGGCCACACTGGATGATAAGGTCAGATTAGACCCCCTGCTCTGCTGGTGAAGTCATGTTCAGTTTCATAGGATTCCCCCCAACGAGCTCGCAGACCTCACCCTGTCACCACCGTGCGACTATCCCAATGTTCTATTTTGGAGGCCGGTGCCAGCACGCGGCGGCAACGCCACGTTAATTAACTTCTCTTCTTTGTGAGCATTTTAGCATCACCGCTTTACATTCCTGACTCAATCCTGGTAGACTCAACCTTATTCCTGTCTTTCTTTCTCAGCTCAGACCACCATTGTTGGCCTCTTCTACCACAACGTGCACAGCTACTACAAAGAAATCCGGCCCGTTGAGACCAGGTAACAAACATGGCTTCACCGGGCTTATCTGTTTGAACAACAACAAAAAATATGTGTGGGTCCGTTTCCGGGTTCTTTCTTTTGTACAAACCCCGTTTCCATATGAGTAGGGAAATTGTCTTAGATGTAAATATAAACGGAATACAATGATTTGCAAATCCTTTTCAACCCATATTCAGTTGAATATCCTACAAAGACAACATATTTGATGTTCAAACTGATAAACAGTTTTATTTTTTGCAAATAATCATTTCCTTTACAATTTGATGCCAGCAACACGTGACAAAGAAGTTGGGAAAAGTGGCTATAAATACTGATAAAGTTGAGGAATGCTCATCAAACAATTATTTGGAACATCCCACAGGTGTGCAGGCTAATTGGGAACAGGTGGGTACCATGATTGGGTATATAAACAGCTTCCCAAAAAATTCTCAGTCTTTCACAAGAAAGGATGGGGTGAGGTACACCCCTTTGTCCACAACTGCGTGAGCAAAGAGTCAAACAGTTTAAGAACAACGTTTCTTAAAGTGCAATTGCAAAAAATTTAGGGATTTCAACATCTACGGTCCATAACATCATCAAAAGGTTCAGAGAATCTGGAGAAATCACTCCACGTAAGCGGCATGGCCGGAAACCAACATTGAATGACCGTGACCTTCAATCCCTCAGACGGCACAGTATCAAAAACCAACATCAATCTCTAAAGGATATCACCACAATGGCTCAGGAACACTTCAGAAAACCACTGTCACTAAATACAGTTTGTCGCTACGTCTGTAAGTGCAAGTTAAAGCTCTACTATGCAAAGCGAAAACCATTTATCAACAACATCCAGAAATGCCGCCGGCTTCTCTGGGCCCGAGATCATCTAAGATGGACAGATGCAAAGTTGAAAAGTGTTCCGCGGTCTGACAAGTACACGTTTCAAATTGTTTCTGGAAATATTTGACATCGTGTCATCCGGACCAAAGGGGAAGCGAACCATCCAAACTGTTATCGACGCAAAGTTCAAAAGCCAGCATCTGTGATGGTATGGGGGTGCATTAGTGCCCAAGGCATGGGTAACTTACACATCTGTGAAGGCACCATTATTGCTGGAAGGTACATACAGGTTTTGGAGCAACATATGCTGCCATCTAAGCGCCGTTTTTTTCATGGACGCCCCTGCTTATTTCAGCAAGACAATGCCAAGCCACATTCAGCACGTGTTACAACAGCGTGGCTTTGAAAAAAAAGAGTGCGGGTACTTTCCTGGTCCACCTGCAGTCCAGACCTGTCTCCCATCGAAAATGTGTGACGCAATATGAAGCGTAAAATACGACAGCGGAGACCCTGAACTGTTGAACAACTGAAGCTCTACATACAACAAGAATGGGAAAGAATTCCACGTTCAAAGATTCAAAAATTAGTTTCCTCCGTTCTCAAACGTTAATTGAGTGTTGTTAAAAAAAAAAGGTGATGTAACACAGTGGTGAACATGCCCTTTCCCAACTACTTTGGCACGTGTTGCAGCCATGAAATTCTAAGTTAATTATTATTTCTAAAAAAAAAATTAAGTTTATGAGTGTGAACATCAAGTATCTTGTCTTTGTAGTGCATTCGATTGAATATGGGTTGAAAAGGATTTGCAAATCTTTGTATTCTGTTTTTATTTACATCTAACACAATTTCCTAACTCATATGGAAACAGGTTTTGTACTCCTTGCGGGAGGTGGGGTTGCAGGTCCACTGACTTTAAGTTGCCATGTTTCCTGAGTGGATGCCAGGGTCTTATCAGTCCCTTTGCTTATCTCTCATCTCCCGACTTAAGCTCCACTGACGGATACACCCTGCAATGCCATTAGCACTACTGCTCTATTACACCAATGTCTCCTACCAGGGGCCGCTTTCTTTTCTTACCACATACGTCATAACTGTGATGGTTTACTCCCTCCGCGCCAGAACGTCCACCCAATTACTGTCATTTCCGGGCTGTGGAGCGCATCAAATTAAAAGCCGCACCCACCTAATTTTTGGGGCAAATTTTATTTTGTATGTCCAGTACAGGCCAAAAGTGGGGACACACCTTCTCCTCATTCAATGCGTTTTCTTTTTTTTCGTGACTATTGTCACTGAAGGAATGAAAAATTATGAATGAACACATGTGGAGTTATGTACTTAACAAACAAAAAAGAGGTGAAATAACTGAAAGCATGTTTTATATTCTAGTTTCTTCAAAATAGCCACCCTTTGCTCCGATTACTGCTTTGCACACTCTTGGCATTCTCTCCATGAGCTTCAAAAACACCTGTGAGGTGAAAATCATTTCTGGTGAATACCTCTCGAAGCTCATGGAGAGAATGCCGAGAGTGTGCAAAGTAGGAATCCGTCGTGGAATTAAGTGAAGTTAAGTGAATTACATTTATATAGCGCTTTTCTTTAGTGACTCAAAGCACTTTACATTGTGAAACTCAATATCTAAGTTACATTTTAACCAGTGTGGGTGGCACTGGGAGCAGATGGGTAAAGTGTCTTGCCCAAGGACACAACGCCAGTGACTTGAATGGCGGGAGCGGGAATCGAACCTGGAACCCTCAAGTTGTTGGCACGGCCACTCTACCAACCAAGCTACACGTTATTATGCCTAATTTTGTTGTGTTGCCCCGCTGGATGCATTAAACAATGTAACAAGGTTTTCCAAAATAAATCAACTCAAGTTCTGGGAAAAAAACAATGCCAACATGGCACTGCCATATTTATTATTGAAGTCACAAAGTGCATTATTTTTTTTAAATGCTTCAAAGCAACAGTTTTGAATTTGGGCCTTGCTCTCCCTGAGAGAGCATGAGGAACTTGAGGTGTGTGGATTTGGGGGGAGGAGTGGTATATTGTAGCGTCCCGGAAGAACTAGTGGCTTTTGACACACCCAAGTGAATGCAAGGCATGCTTGGTAAACAGCCATACAGGTCACACTGAAGGTGGTCGTATAAACAACTTTAACACTGTTACAAATATGCGGCACACTGTGACCCCACACCAAACAAGAATGACAAACACATTTCGGGAGAATATCCGCACCGTAACACGACATAAACACAACAGAAAAAATACCCAAAATCGCTTGCGGCACTAACTCTTCCGGGACGCTACAATATCTCAGGGAGAGCACGTCCCAAATTCCAACCTGCTGTTTTGAGGCATGTTAAAAAGAATAATGCACTTTGTGACTTCAATGATAAGTATGGCAGTTGGCATTTTTTTCATAACTTTAGTTGATTTATATTGGAAAACCTTGCTACATTGTTTAATGCATACTGCGGGGTATCACAACAAAATTAGGCATGATAGTGTGTTAATTCCATGACTGTATATATTGGCATCGGTTGATATCGGAATCGGTAATTAAGAGTTGGACAATCTCGGAATATCAGATATAGGCAAAAAAAACATTATTGGACATCTGTAGTGCTTATTTTTATTTGCAACATATGACATGTCTGCCTCTAATTTGGTGTGTGTGAAGACATTCAATGAACAATCAAAAAGTTAAGTTAAAAAAAGTTAAACTTTTTTTTGATGATGATTTTATGGTTATTTAAATTTCAATGAATTCGACATAAAACAGTCTTACAGAGTTCAAATATTTTATATTCATATGAAATCTGTATTTTGTTATACCTGCTCTTACTGTATGTCTACATCTTCTTAAATGAACCTGCACCTAGTCAATTGGTTTTGTATTCCTGTCACAATCCTCGGTTGTCCCAACATGACAACAATTAAATCGAGGGCCGGGTCGGGCCCGCGAACAGGTTTTATACGGCCCACGGGATGAGTTTGCTAAGTATATAAATGAACCTGAATTTTTTTTTAATGAAAGAAACAGCTGTTCTAAATGTGTCCGCTGGATGTCGCAATAGCAATTATTTGTATCTTTGTAGGTGATGCTACATATGTACAAAATAAACCACGTGATGTTAGTACATCATTCGAGGAAAATGAGCAAACTATATATATAACATCCTGTAATTAGATTTTGACGTACATTTTTTATATTGATGGATTGAAAATTAACATCAATGAGTTGACTGATGAGTGTTATCACATAATTTTCTCAGAAAACAAAAATAACGACAAATACATTATTAATTGCAACAAGTAAGTGTAAAAAACCCCCAACAACATTATGATTTGTACATTTGTGCTTGTTCTATTTTCAAAACACAAAAAACAGTCTAAATTTGTCTTTATTTTTTAATTCATCGTGCCGTGATTTTATCAGACTTTTTTCCATGTGGCCCCTGATCTAAAATGAGTTTGACACCCCTGATTCAAATCAATTAAAAAGCAGAATTGATAGCTGAAACTATTCCCTATGACAGAAGTGTTGCTCTTGCATTTACGTAAATAACTACAGTTTCTGTCTTTTTAGGATCGACGAAGCTGCGGACTTCAAGGAGCATAAAATCCAGGTTGCAAGCTGCCTAATCTCTTTGAACGTGGAGCCGTCCCCGGCCTTGTCGGTCAACCTCTCCGGGGCGCCTCTCATCAAGATCGTTCTGACCCACGTTTTGGTGAGAAACCCATTTAACGTGAAACACAAACTGTCCCAGTTTCCTCTTAGTCGACTCATGTGTTGATGTTCCATTAACTCTGGGTGAGCCAGCCCCGCTGGGGAAGTAGAGTGTTTATGGTTTTCCAGTTGACAGACACAGTAAGAGGGTGTGGGACATTCACCTTATCTAAGGGATATGATTTTTCTGTAGTTGCAGTCAAAGAGTTTCTCTCTTTGAACTATAGCAGCTCTATGTCTGATATTCCCCTAGTCCCTTCACTGACTAAGTAGTTTGCAGCTGTAAGGGTTTCCATTAGCCCACTTTCTCTTTTCTATCAGTGAGGAATGGCTTCCAGAAGACAAACTGGTTATGCAAATGTGACTTTCAGCTTTACTGAGGGGAACGATAACTCATTCGCTACTTTGTAGATTTAACATTCACTGGGAGAAACACTTGAAAATGTGTTTTATAGCCTACAAGCCTGCTCCCTCAGTCGGAAATACAGCAGCTAGACTTCATTCATACAAAACATCAAAGGTTCACCATGTTTGGTTCACCATGAATTGATTAACGTGGACTTAAACAAGTTGAAAAACTTATTGGGGTGTTAACATTTAGTGGTCAATAGTACGGAATAAGTACTGTACTGTGCAAACTACTAATAAAAGTCTCAAGCAGTCACTCAATCCAGTAAATAAAGACCATGCAATGTAATTCTGGATTAGACAAGGGTTTACCATACAGGTCCCCGAGTTCAGTTCAAAAGTTGGGAGACAAACATTTTTACAGCAAGTTCTTAAAAACACTCGAGTGCTACTGTTGTATAGAGGAACTTGGACCACTGTAATCACATTGGAAGATCCTTGCATAAAATACATAAAACAAATATGTCCATCCATCCATTTCCTACCGCTTGTCCCTTTTGGGGGCGCGGGGAGGTGCTGGAGCCTATCTCAGCTGCATTCGGGCAGACGGCGGTTTACACCCTGGCCACCTCATCGCAGGGCCAACACAGATAGACAGACAACATTCACACTCACATTCACACACTAGGGCCCATTTAGTGTTGCCAATCAACTTATCCCTAGGTGCATGTTTTTGGCGGTGGAAGGAAGCCGGAGTACCCGGAGGGAACCCACGCAGTCACGGGGGAGAACATGCAAACTCCACGCAGAAAAATCCCGAGCCCGGGGTTGAATTTAGGACTACTCAGGACCTTCGTATTTTGAGGCACATGCACTAACCCCTCTTTCACCGTGCTGGGTCCAAACATGTAATTTACATAACTGAGGCGTTCATCCAGGCGCCTGTTTAAGGCCCCTTATACACTAAGCCGGCTAAGGTTATCCAGGCTATATCCCACCTAACCTTATCCTTGTCCACACCCACACGATGCCGCCGGCGCAACGCGACCTCGTACGCATACGCGAAAAAATATGCGTGTGTCATAGTTACCTCTGACCTGGAAGTGTATTCTTTTCCCATGTTTCAATGTAGACTATTGCAACAGTAATCAGCAGCTTGCCTCGCCATCAGCAGCTTGTCAGGTTCAAACACTGATGAAATCTATTAATCAGACAAGAAGCAAGGAATCATGCAGAGACAGAGTTCAATTTAGCTCACGAGGACACACGTGTTTTGGGCTGTACTCTAGTTACAGATCCAAACTATTTTCTAAAAAAATCAAGCCCGCGCGCCTCCTCTATTTATTAGGAAAGTCCCTATTACATCACTGTCGCTGAGGGAAAAGGGTAGACTCGACAACTCCAAATAGACACAATATATGATTATACAAAAATGCAAATTTGTTGACACTTGGTGCTATTGCCCAGTCTCTACTTTGTCTGGTCCCGGTACCCAATGTTCGGCCTTGGTAGTCAGCAGGCCGAGTCTGGACAAAACACTGATTAAAAGAGGCTAACAATACCACTTCAGCACAAATTGACAATACTTTATAGTAACGACCCTTAAGCATAAAGTTACGATGATAATATATACATAATTACTCTAACAAGCTGTTAGACTATTGTAGTGAATCACACCTGAGCCATCATACATGAATCATATCTCTAAAAGTAAACAATGTGATAAATAACATTTTACAACAATCATAAATATCTGGACAAGACACTGTGCTTGTAGGATGAAATTGGCGGTGGTACTTGACGGCCGCAACCACTTCATGGCTTCACAATAGTTACGGAGTACAAAACTAGACGTTGAGTAATCGCTCGGCATACATGGCGGACAATAACTGATAGTCTGCTTTGCCAGTCCAAATGCATTCGCTGATTTCCGAAGTCTTCCCTCGTCCACGGGAGCCCGCATTCTCCTTGTCTCCCCTTCGACAAATGAAAGAAGTTTTTCGCTAAGTAGAATCACGGCTGACCTGGACATTCGAAACTTCTCTTGCCGTTCCTCTGACACAGCACACTCGTTGACAAACATATCCCACTATGCTGCCGTTCTTCCAGGCCTTATCCTAAACCGTCGCTAACATTACTATGTTGCCGTCTGAGATGTGTTGTATCCCAAATAGCTGCAATCGCCCGTTTCCTTCTTTTAAGGTATTCATAAGTGATTTCCACAAGCGTCTGTTGTGAAGCTGGCTGTAGCGCGGTCTTTCTGGCGTCACTCAGTTTTGTAAACCATCAACGAGTCCATACAAGGCTAAGAGCCGGAGATTCAAGAAATACACGGTGCAGTTACCCGTGTAGACAGATAGATAGATAGATAGATGGATAGATAGATAGATAGATGGATAGATGGATAGATAGATAGATAGATAGATAGATAGATAGATAGATAGATAGATAGATAGATAGATAGATAGATAGATAGATAGATAGATAGATAGATAGATAGATAGATAGATAGATAGATAGATATGTCTTTATTGTAATTGCACAAGTACAACGAAACTTTGTTTTCAGCACAAACTCGTTCAAGATTAGACAAACAAACAGTGTACAGGGTTACAGAACAGGAATGCTGATATGGGGAAAAAGTTAAAAAGCTGGGGAAGAATGAGTAAAAATATACAATCTAGACTGGGCTCCTAAGGGGGCCCAGTCTGGAGTGGGGGGAAAAAAAACGCCATAGCAAATCACATACCGGTATACATATTACAACGTACATCTGGAGATATCTAGCAACAGAGGGAAGGGGGTGCGGGGTCGTGGTGGTAGGCCGCAGCTCGCAGGCGCTGACCATCCTTCCATCACCCCTATGGGATTTGTGTCGAGGGCGATGGATTGGGGGGTGGGGGGTATGTATGTGTGGCGTAATTTTTTGTGGATGTATGTTTGTGTGTAAGCCTGCAGTGTGTCTCTGTTCTGTGGCTTTGATCTTGTGCAGTCGCTAGTCGTTGACTTTGGACCATAAAAAAATATCCAAAGGGGTGAACCTTAAACAATGGGTTAGTGTGGCTGAAACGGGGCGTAGGCTAAATAATTATTTGTTTCAGGAGTTTTCCGGCTTAATGTAGACAGGGCCTAAGTCTACACAGTTTTTCCCATACTGTGGCTTATTAACGAAGGGGTTCTTGTGGCGTGTTTACTTAAGATGCAGTCAAGTAGTCATTTGTTCAACTACTTTAGTGACACCAGTGGTTCCTCAAAGTTCCATTTTCAGTCGTCGCTTTTTCATAATTTGGACTATTGCAAGTTCAGTTCAAAAAAGCTTGTGAGGGACTCACATTTTTGCAGAAAATTATTTTTAAAAAAAAATAAGCGTGCTGTCAGTGATTATCTTTGACTAGATTTTTTTTGCAGAAGGTCCTTAAAGGTCTACTCAAACCCACTACTACTGACCAAGCAGTCTGATAGTTTATATATCAATGATGAAATCTTAACATTGCAACACATGCCAATACGGCCGGTTTAGTTTACTAAATTGCAATTTTAAATTTCCAGCGGAAGTATCATGCTAAAACGTCGTGGTATGATGACGCGTGCGCATTGTAGAGGATATTTTGGTCCAGCACCGTTCACAGCTATAAGTCGTCTCTTTTCATCGCATAATTCCACAGTATTCTGGACTTCTGTGTTGCTGAATATTTTGCAATTTGTTCAATCAATAATCAAGATGTAGGTGGGAAGCGGTGTATTGCGGCCGCCTTTAGCAACACAAACACAGCCGGTGTTTCTTTGTTTCCTTGTTTACATTCCCGAAAGATGACGGTAAAGTTTTACTATGGAACAAAGCAGTCAAGCGAACATGGTTGCCTACCACATGTCAACCGGCAGGTTTCGGTGAGAAAATGGTGGTAATAAGTCTGCTTTTATTGTAGACATGAGCGGAGAGCTAGCGTCATTCCTCCTCCAGCTGCGGACTCTTTTTGCCTCCTCCCAAAGGCCACCCCCGACCGTTCGATGCTTCCACCGTGGAAGAGGGAAAATTAAAAATCTCAGCCCGGCCCCACCGGCTGCCTTCGCCTCGTCGAGAAATGTGGCTTCCCTCAGAGACACTGGCGGTCATCAAACCCGTGGCCAGACCCCTCCAACTTTCAGGTTGTACAGGTACGACCATATAAACTCACTAAAAAACTAGTAACACAATAAGCAGATAAGGGATTTTCCAGAATGATCCTAGTAAATTTGTCTAATAACATCTAAATCGCTCTGCCGTCTAGTTTTTTTTTTTTTTTCTAGTCCTTCACTCTCACTTTGCTCATCCACGAATCTTTCATCCTCGCTCAAATTAATGGGGAAATCGTCGCTTTCTCGGTCCGAATCGCTCTCGCTGCTGGTGGCCATGATTGTAAACAATATGCGGATGTGAGGCGTTCCACAACCCGTGACGTCACGCGCACATCGTCTGCTACTTCCGGTACAGGCAAGGCTTTTTTATTAGCGACCAAAAGTTGCGAACTTTATCGTCGTTGTTCTCTACTAAATCCTATCAGCAAAAATATGGCAATATCGCGAAATGATCAAGTATGACACAAAGAATGGACCTGCTATCCCCGTTTAAATAAGAAAATCTCATTTCAGTAGGCCTTTAAAAAAAGTGCTTCCGTAACTGGCAAAAAAAAAAAAAATGTCTACTGTAAAGGACGCTGGTTCTTAGTAATGCACAACATAAGGCTAATAGTGAAAGGAGCAGTACAGCCACACCAGTCCTAAGTTTTCTGGAAATGTGGCCCTCCAAACAATTTAGTTGCATATCCCTGGCATAAATAGAAACCATTCCACTTTCTCTTGCGTCATTTTTCTTGGGGAAATAAATGTTTATGCTACAATTATTTAGCATTAATCCTGTGATGATGATTACTATGTTTGGACATCTACTGTTATTTTAGGAGAGCTGGCAATGTTCTATTTTAGGTGTAACACTACAATACTCGGAACTTTTATTAACATGCTCGAAAGGTTATTTATATTTAGGATCTGATTTGCAATTTTGGTTCTCATTTTTGGCTGTCAACTGGTCCAGAGGGCTTTTTTTTTTCCTCTTACTGTTCTGCAGTGCAGACCTGATTTGGTAAAACTATTTTCGGAGAACAAATGTATCTGGCAGCCGATGAATGTCCTCCCTGCACACTCGCAGCTTGCGGCAGACCTTTCACGTCACTGTTTTCGTTGCTCTTTATTGTCTGCACAAGTCCCACCTAAAAGATGTCTTCTCATGGCTCCGGTACCGAAGCTTAGAATGTGTGATTTGCAGCTGACCTCTCTGTTTATCGCCAGGGAGTTGACACGCACCCGGCAACTTCATTAAAACCTTGCAGGGAGAATAAATGTGTCTAAGGTAGAAATGTATCAGGCCTTCCTCGTTGCTGTGGTTACAGTTCAGCTGTCACAGGGGCCGCCTTAACTTAAGGGGGGCCCCGGCCAGAGCTGAGGGGGTTTTAGAGGCCCCCCAGCCCCCCAAACCTCAAGAACCTCACAGTTTGAAAAACAATCATGATTTAACTCATGGGTCAGCAATGCAAAACGTTGAAAGAGCCATATGGGACCAAAAATACAAAAAACACATCTGTATGGAGCTGCAAAAAATTAAAAAGCCGTATTTAAGTCTTATAATCTAACGTGGACCCAGACTTAATCAAGTTGAAAACCTTATCCGGGTGTTACCATTTAGTGGTGAATTGTACGGAATATGTACTGTACTGTGCAGTCTACTAATAAAAGTTTCAATCAATCAATGAAAGCCAAACATGACATAAGTGTCTATATTAGCTGTATTAGCCTACTATCAAAAAGAAACTTTGTTAACAGAAATGTTGATATGTAATATTTATTCTAGACATTTTTACAACATTAAAAACCATCAGAGGCTACTCAGAAGGTGAGATAACTCCTGGAAATTACTGGCTTTTAATGGCCAAAGGTATGGATGTGTGAGTCCAAGTTAAAGGAAACGGCAGGCTTTCTTCTTTTAATAGATTTATTACAATCTATGGCAAGCTAGGTAATGTTTGCTGTGGTCCGGAACAACATGGCACATAAACCACTATCTGAAATGCAGCCAATATTACATACAGATAATGTGTCATGGGACATGCAAAACTAAATTATATACAAAAAGGATAGTAATAAAATATATTAAATGAGCTCAAATATACCTACAAATGAGGCATAGTTATGTTAAACAGATAGCATAAATAGCATGTTAGCATTGATTAGCTTACAGTCATGCACTGACCAAATATGTCTGATTAACACGCCAATAACATCAACAAAGCGCACCATTGTGCATTCACGCACAGCATAAAAACTTTGGTGCACAAAATGAGACAAAGAAGGAGTGGAAGATTTTACATGTAAACAAACCGTTGCGTCACAGTCCACACTAGGGTGAGTTCAAGGACCGCCAAAATCAGTAGGACAAAACGATGTTCACCAAATACTCTCATCAGTGAGGCATACACACAAACATATTAAACAGTGGGCTTTCTAACAATTGGGAAGGTTTGTGTCATGTTTGTCCTCAAACAAAAAAACATACTAAAACAAAACAAAAAATCCCCCTCGTCTATTTCCATTTTCAATCCTTTTTTAAAAATGCTCCAGGGAGCCACTAGGGCGGCACTAAAGAGACGCATGCGGCTCAAGAGCCGCGGGTTGCTGACCCACGAATGAACTCAACAGAACAGCAACAATGCAAAAATAGCTTCCATGTTAAAGGGGAACATTATCACAATTTCAGAAGGGTTATAACCAATAAAAATCAGTTTTTCAAAGTTTTTTTTAAGATTTTACCCATCATTGAATATCCCGAAAAAACGCTTTAAAGTGCCTGATTTTCACTATCTGTAAATCCACCGTCCATTTTCCTGTGACGTCACATAGTGATGCCAATACAAGCAAACATGGCGGATAGAACTGCAAGATATAGCGACATTAGCTCGGATTCAGACTCTGATTTCAGCGGCTTAAGCGATTCAACAGATTACGCATGTATTGAAACCGCTGGTTGGAGTTTGGAGGCAGATAGCGAAAATGAAATTGAAGAAAAAACTGAAGCTATTGAGCGAATAACTATTAAAGCTATTAGGCGATCGCCTTCTAACCAACGATTGCTACGTTTGACCACTGGTGCAACTTAAATCCGTCGATTGGTAAGTGTTTGTTTGGCATTTTATGTGGGTGGAGGGAAAGGCTGGATGCAAATATAGCTACAAATGTACATATAGCTAGCCTAAATAGCATGTTAGCATTGATTAGCTGGCAGTCATGCCGCGACCATATATGTCTGATTAGCACATAAGTCAATAACATCAATAAAACTCACCATTCTGATTTTGTTGACTTTATCGTTGGAAATGCATCTGCTTTGAGTGTTGCAGGATATCCACACATCTCTGTGCCGTGTCTGTCGTAGCATCGCCGGTAAAATGTCCAGACCAAAGGAGGGACTTTCGCATCTTTTGACACTGGTGCAACTTAAATCCGTCGATTGGTATGTGTTTGTTTGGCTTTAAATGTGGGTGGAGGGAAAGGCTGGATGCAAATATAGCTACAAATGAGGCATAATGATGCAATATGTACATACAGCTAGCCTAAATAGCATGTTAGCATCGATTAGCATGCCGTGCTAATCGATGCACACTCCACGTAAATCAACTTGAATCCGTCACTGATCATGTTGTTACACCCTCCGACAACACACTGACGAGGCATGATGTCTCCAAGGTACGGAAAACAGTCGAAAAAACGGGAAATAACAGAGCTAAATTGACTTGTGTGTATAATGTGTTTGAGAAAATGGTGGATTACTTCCCATTGTGACGTCACTGGTGAAAGGTCATCGCTCCGACAGCGAACAATTGAAAGGCGTTTATATCGCCAAATTCACCCTTTTAGAGTTCGGAAATCGGTTAAAAAAACTTGAGGTCTTTTTTGGCAACATCAAGGTATATATTGACGCTTACATAGGTCTGGTGATAATGTTCCCCTTTAAACATAATTTTGTTTACCAATAGAGCTTCTTCACGACGGGCACATACACGTCTGTGCGAGTGCAGCACAGGCTAGTCAACTTCAATCAATCAATCCAAGTTTATGTATACAGCCCTTAATCACAAGTGTCTCAAAGGGCTGCACAAGCCATAACCACATCCATTATTTTGGAAAACCTTGTTACATTGTTTAATGCATCCACAACAAAATTAGGCATAATAATGTGTTAATTCCATGTCGGTATTGGTTGATATCGGAATCTGTAATTAAGAGTTGGACAATATTGGATATCGGCAAAAAAGCCATTATTGGACATCTCTAATGAACACCCATCCTCGCATTCCACCCTCAAAATCGGGGAACCCTGATTGGGTGTCACTTGCACAGTGTGCAGGTTTCTCATCGCAAATATAATTTATTTTCCCTATCAGATTGATGTCAGGACTAAACAAGCCAACATGGGCTGATAGCGTCGTCGACCTTGTGTGATAGCATGCATCACCTGTGAAATCCAACAATGGGCAGCTAGTGGCCTCGCACCCTTGATTAATGTTACCGTAATGATGAGGTCATGCCATTCCCATAAAGGCTCCGTCATGCGTGGCATGGCATCGGGCTAATCAAGCTTAGTTCCCAGAGAAAAAATGTTATCAAGACTCCTGGAGGCCCACATGCTTTCTCACGCCACTCAGCTTCAATGTTGATTAGAACTTGGCACCGTCAGAGATTTAATGATACCGTCCGACTTGTTCGGATGGAGGGTAGAGGAAAGGGGAGAATGGGAGGCATGGGGGTCTGTAGTTAAACATTAATGCTTGGGTAAAATCCCTCACACCTCCTCCATGTCGTCTCCTCTCTCCGAGCACCAGCGTGAAGTAAACACATGGAAAGATTTACTTCATGTGTGAAAAAGATGAATGAGGTTGAAAATGGGAGGAAATTAAAAACAGATTTTTTTTTTAAGAAGAGGCCTGCTATTACGGAACAGTGAATTGATTTGGTAACCTCATAAAAAAAGACCCAAATGATGACAGGAGGAAAATAATAGAGCAGCCTTCCTCATTAACTTTTATATCACTGAATTTCTAATAAGTGGAACCTCAAACACTGCAAAAAGTCAGTGTTTGAGAGTAAGCAGCCTCAGTGATGTAACCAGGGACCTCCCGAATAAATAGAGACGCACGTGGGACTGTACCTTAGAGCCTAGGTTGGAACTGTAACTAAGTGTGCAGCCCTATACGTCTCTCCTCATGAGTAAAATTTAACTCTGTCTCTGCATGATTCCTTGCTTCTTGTCTGTTTAATAAATGTCATCAGTGTTTGAACCTAAAAATGAGTCATACCAAAGACTATAAAAAATGGGACCCATTACCTCCCTGCTTCGCACTCAGCATCAACTCTGCAAAAAGTCAGTGTTCAAAATCAAGAAAAAAAAATCTAAAATTAGGGGTATTTAATTTGAACAAAGCAAAATTATCTGCCAATAGAACAAGAAAATTTGGCTTGTCAAGACTTTACAAAACAAGTAAAATTAGCTAACCTCAATGAACCCAAAAATAACTTAAAAAAAAGTATATTCTTACTAATAACAACTCTACTACTGTCAGAATAATTGTATCTAAGTTATCACAAAACTTTGTGTTTCAATGAGTTCTCGGTGAGCAGACAAAAGCTGTCTTTGATCTTACCAATCAAAAGGCTTGTAAAACTCCACTGTGTAGGATGGGAAGCGACATGAAGGTGTGGGTTTCTTTGAGCTATTGTAATCCACGAGAAGATTGTGTCTTAAACCGAGATCTACAAAGCGAAAAGGAAGCAGGACCTGACTCCCCTCCAGGCACCTTTTCTTTGAACTGTTTTGTAACCAAAAGTCCAGCATTTCAGGCAAATCATATAGTTGATTTAGATGCCCATATCGGCTGTTCACATTTGCTTTACAAAAGAGAAGTGTAGGATACTTCTCTTGTTGCCTTATTTGTATTTGACTTTATTAAATGTATTTATATTATAATTTCATGCAGCCGGGCCGGAGCAGGAGGGGATAGAAAGAGAAAAAAAGGAAGACAGAGGGGGAAATTGTGGGGACAAGAGGGGGATTAAACAGAGAGACAAAAACAACAACAACAACAATAGAGCAACATCAGCAAATAGGATATGTACAAATATGATGGTAAAAGTGATAGCAAAGAAGCAGTTGGCGAAACAAATAATAATACAGAAATGACAAGGAGCATATTTACACTACAAATACAATACAAACACCAATAGACATACCACAATTGATAATGAACAATACCAATAATTTACCTCTATTATCAACAATACAGTTGTTCAAATGCAACAATACGTATACGTAATGATAACTAGAGATAAAAAAAAATGAATATTGAAAAATGAAGGGGAAAAAAGAGAAGCAACCTATGTTAACCCATACTTGCCAACCTTAAGACCTCCTAATTCGGGAGATTGGGAGAGGGTGGGTGTGCTGAGAATGGTGGTGTCGGGGTGGGCGGTGCGGGGCTAAGGGGGGAGGAGTATATGTATAGCTAGAATTCACTAAAATTCAAGTATTTCTTACATATATATACAGTTGTTTTCTGAAATGTTCCTGAGCCCATGTGGTGATATCCTTTAGTTTTTAATACAGTGCCATCTGAGGGATTGAAGGTCACGGTCATTCATTGTTGGCTTCCGGCCATGCCGCTTACGTGGAGTGATTTCTCCAGATTCTCTGAACCTTTTGATGATATTATGGACCGTAGATGTTGAAATCCCTAAATTTCTTGCAATTGCACTTTGAGAAACGTTGTTCTTAAACTGTTTGACTATTTGCTCACGCAGTTGTGGACAAAAGGGTGTACCACGCCCCATCCTTTCTTGTGAAAAACTGAGCATTTTTGGGGAAGCTGTTTTTATACCCAATCATGGCACCCACCTGTTCCCATTTAGCCTGCACACCTGTGGGATGTTCCAAATAAGTGTTTGATGAGCATTCCTCAACTTTATCAGTATTTATTGCCACCTTTCCCAACTTCTTTGTCATGTGTTGCTGGCATCAAATTCTAAAGTTAATGATTATATGCAAAAAGAAAATGTTTTATCAGTTTGAACATCAAATATGTTGTCTTTGTAGCATATTCTATTGAATATGGGTTGAAAATGATTTGCCAATCATTGTATTCCGTTCATATTTACATCTAATACAATTTCACAACTCATATGGAAACAGGGTTTGTATTAACCTTGTAGATTGTTATAGTAACAATGGGTTAAGCTTTGTTAATGTGCCATTTGTTACCCCAGTTTACCCTAGTCTAACATTAACCTCGACTAGATTTAACCTTTAAGATACTCTTGTGACATAACACATCCCTATTATTATACAGTTAATGTGTTTTAAGGAGACAGCCTCCAACAAAATACATTGTTAAAATGCTCAAACTATCTCAACCTTATAAAAACACCACCACACTGCTTTGTTGGACACGGATTTTGCAAATGGAAGGGTCTCCGTGGCACATACGGTAATGTTGACATGCCTTGCCACCACCCTATTATGCTATGTATTGAAGCGCTAGCCAACGCGAGCATTTTTGTGAGATGAGGTTGTCCGATTCCATATGTTCCATGCTCTCCAACGACTCTGCCGAGGCTCAAAAATGACTCTATTTCGGGCCAATGCGCAGGATTTAGACAGGCCAGAAAGCAATGTAATGTTACACTGCCTGTGGAAATTAATCACATGAATTAATTCATGGAAAACAATCTCCTCATGCCAATTGAACTCTAAGAAAAATGACAATATGACATTTTCTATTTGTTGCTTGGAACCGCAGCGTTGACTACAACTTACCACTAACTCAGATTTTTTTTAAATATTTTTTTTTATTTTCCTCAACACCCCGCACGCCTGTCAACACTTCTTGTTTTGAACGTCCACCTCGGAGACTGAGCCGAGACCACAGCTGCATGTCTTATTAAGTGTCCCCCGACACAATGACCTCACTCCGGACCAGTTATGCCTCTCTTGCATGCGTTATAGATCGGAAGACCACATGCTGAATATTTTGATTCAAAGCCAAGCCGTGACTGCAAAGACTTGCTACAAGTCTGTGATCTGCTCACCGGCAGCCATTAAGTTTGCAACACGTCTCCTTCATGCTTGCTGTCAGAGTCGGAGGGTCGTATGAATGACCCGCCAAATCTGATGTATGCGCTTTATATATATATATATATATATATATATTTATATATATATATATATATATATATATATATATATATATATATATATATATATATATATATATATATATATATATATATATATATATATATATATATATATATATATATATAGACAGACAACATTCACACTCACACCCAGAAGGGAATAAGCGGTAGGAAATGGATGGATATATATATACACATATATATATATATGTATAGATGCATATATATATATATATATATGTGTGTGTATGTATATACATATATGTATATGTATATATATATACACATATATGTATATGTATATATATATACATACATATGAATATATATGTATATGTATATATATGCATATACATATATATGTATATATATACATATATATACATATACATATATGTGTATATATATATATACATATATATATATATATATATGTATGTATATATATATATACATATATATATATATATTTATATATATATATATATATATATATATATATATATATATATATATATATATATATATTCATATAATTGACTGAAAGAGCACGCACTTGGCGCGATGATGTCATGTTATCGATGGAAAAATGCATTTTTTGACCACACAATTTGCCTGAGTGGCTCGTAGACCCCGAGAGTAACAAGCGGTTGCCTTGGTGCCTTTCCATTAAGAACAATAAACTAGTTTTCAATATAAGTTTGCTGGTTTCAAGAAATGTAATGCCGAGCGCATATCATTATGTCAAGATAATGGCACCAGCATCTACTTCATTTAGGAATATATTTCAACATCCATCCATCCATCCATCCATCCATCATCTTCCGCTTAACCGAGGTCGGGTCGCGGGGGCAACAGCCTAAGCAGGGAAACCCAGACTTCCTTCTCCGCAGCCACTTCGTCTAGCTCTTCCCGGGGGATCCCGAGGCGTTCCCAGGCCAGCCGGGAGACACAGTCTTCCCAACGTGTCCTGGGTCTTCCCCGTGGCCTCCTACCGGTTGGACGTGCCCTAAACACCTCCCTAGGGAGGCGTTCGGGTGGCATCCTGACCAGATGCCCGAACCACCTCATCTGGCTCCTCTCGATGTGAAGGAGCAGCGGCTTTACTTTCAGTTCCTCCCGGATGGCAGAGCTTCTCACCCTATCGCTAAGGGAGAGGAAACTCATTTCGGCCGCTTGTACCCGTGATCTTATCCTTTCGGTCATGACCCAAAGCTCATGACCATAGGTGAGGATGGGAACCTAGATCGACCGGTAAATTGAGAGCTTTGCCTTCCGGCTCAGCTCCTTCTTTACCACAACGGATCGGTACAACGTCCGCATTACTGAAGACGCCGCACCGATCCGCCTGTCGATCTCACGATCCACTCTTCCCTCACTCGTGAACAAGACATATTGAGAAAAAAAGGTCTCTTTTTTTTTCTATCAAGAAAAGTGCACTTGTTATTAGTGAGAATATACTTGTTTTAAGATATTTTTGGGTCCATTGAGGTCAGTTAATTTCACTTCTTTTGGAAAGTTTTGACAAGCCGAATTTTCTTGTTCTATTGGCAAATAATTTTTTTTTTTTTTCTTGTTTTTGAACACTGACTTTTTGCGGTGTATACAGGGCTTTGCCAAAGCCCATCCATCCATCCATTTTCTACCGCTTGTTCCCTTTCGGGGTCGCGGGGGGCGCTGGCGCCTATCTCAGCCATTTGTCCTAAATAAAACCGATAAGCGAAAGCTACAATCCAAGATCAAATGGACAAAATTATATTCAGATCCAGAACTTACTCTGTGTCTCAGGAAAAACATCCCTGGATCCAACAAGTTGATCTCAAAAGATTTGCCAGAGACAAAAGCCTTTGAAAATGTAAATGTGATTATCTGTGTTGCATCTAAAATGTTTTCCCAATGGACAAACTGACAGAGATGTTGTAATCCGTTGTGATGTCGGACCTAAGATCAACCAACCCGCAGTGTCAGATGCACTAAAAATATGAAGTGGACTTACAGAAACATTCCTCCAAAATCTTGTAAAGACGTCGAATATGCGCAGGGTGGTGTCAGCAATTGTCTGTTAGTTTTGATCCGTATGCTAAAACAACTCTTGATACTTTTCTTTGCCGCGTCTTGTGGTCTAACCAGATGTTGACGGTTCATCTTTCAATTGGCCTCGCATTGCTCAACGTGTCGGGACTTAAAGAGGCTGTCAGTGCTGAGTGTTGCTGCTTTGACTGCAGCCAACCTCTGGACTCTGCTGGTTGTGGATTGTCTCATGCACAAGACAAACTGGGAAGCTTAAGTTTTTAGTTTGTCATATGCGCCTCTTAGATGTCTGTGTTTGTATACCAGCTTAGTTATCTGTGTTGGCCCTGCGATGAAGTGGTGACTTGTCTAGGGTGTACCCCGCCTTTCGCCCGATTGCAGCTGACATAGGTTTCAGCATCACACGCGCCCCTATAAAAACAAGCGGTAGAAAATGGAGGGATGGATGCAATACAAAGCGAATACAAGCGCTATGTCAGTAATGACACTCGGGAGCAGTTGTTCACCATTAAAGGTGATTCATGGGTTGGAAAAGTTTTATTTTTGGAATTTTGCCCACCATTCACAATCTTTATGTGAGCCAAGAGCACATGCGTCTTTCCCTTTTCTGTGCGTTCCAAATATTGAAGAACTGCTAGTACAAACCCCGTTTCCGTATAAGTTGGGTAATTTTGTTAGATGTAAATATAAACGGAATACAATGATTTGCAAATCATTTTCAACCCATATTGAGTTGAATATGCTACAAAGACAACATATTTGATGTTCAAACTGATAAGTCAAAGACAAGTTAAAGCTCTACTATGCAAAGCGAAAGCCATTCATCAACAACATCCAGAAACGGCACCCGAGATCATCTAAGATGGACTGATGCAAAGTGGAAAAGTGTTCTGTGGTCTGACGAGTCCACATTTCAAATTGTTTTTGGAAAAATTCGACATCGTGTCATCCGGACCAAAGGGGAAGCGAACCATCCAGGCTGTCATCGACGCAAAGTTCATGGTATGGGGGTTCATTACTGCCCAAGGCATGGGTAACTTACACATCTGTGAAGGCACCATTAATGCTGAAGGTTACATACAGGTTTTGGAACAACATACGCTGCCATCTGAGCGCCGTCTTTTTCATGGACGCCCCTGCTTATTTCAGCAAGACAATGCCAAGCACATTCAGCACGTGTTACAACAGCGTGGTGTCGTAAAAAAAGAGTGCGGGTACTTTCCTGGCCCGCCTGCAGTCCAGACCTGTCTCCCATCGAAAATGTGTGGCGCATTATGAAGCGTAAAATACGACAGCGGAGACCCCGGACTGTTGAACGACTGAAGCTCTACATAAAACAAGAATGGGAAAGAATTCCACTTTCAAAGCTTCGACAATTAGCTTCCTCAGTTCCCAAATGTTTATTGAGTGTTGTTAAAAGAAAAAGTGATGTAACACAGCGGTGATCATGCCCTTTCCCAACTACTCAGGGAGAGCATGTTCCAAATTCCAAGCTGCTGTTTTGAGGCATGTTTAAAAAAAAAAATGGCAGTGCCATATTGGCATTTTTTTTCCCCATAACTTCCATCCATCCATCCCTTTTTTTCCGCTTATTCCCTTTGGGGTCGCGGGGGGCGCTGGTGCCTAACTCAGCTACAATCGGGCGGAAGGCGGTGTACACTCTGGACAAGTCGCCCCCTCATCGCAGGGCCTTTCCATAACTTGAGTTGATTTATTTTGGAAAACTTTGTTACATTGTTTAATGCATCCAGCGGGGCATCACAACAAAATTAGGCATAATAATGTGTTTATTCCATGACGGATTTCTGCTTCGCACACTCTCTGCATTCTCTCGATGAGCTTCGAGAGGTAGTCACCAGAAATGATTGAACATCCGCACCGTAACACAACATGAACACAACGGAACAAATACCCAGAATCCCTTGCAGCATTAACACTTCCGGTACGCTACAATATACACCCCCGCTACCACCACGGCTCTTCTACATGTGTCTACTGGATGTTGCAATAGCAATTTTTTGTATCTTTGTAGATCAGGGGTCGGCAACCCGCAGCTCTGGAGCCCCATGCGGCTCTTGGATCACTTTGATGTGGCTCAGCTGCATACTTGCCGATCCCCCCATTTTTCCGGAAGGTTTTTCCGGAGTTCAGTGTCTCTCTTAGAAATCTCCCCAGGATAACATTCTCAGATTTTCACTTGGTCAACAATATTGAGGGCGTGCCGTGATGGCAGTGCCTTAAACATCCTCTCGACCATGTCGTCGCGTCCGCTTTAATACCACGCTATCTGAGTGCCGGCCCGCCACATCTAGTTTTCGGGTGCCAACTCAATGTGCAAGCGATTGCAAGGCATACTTCTTCAACAGCCATACAGGTTACACTGAGGGTTGTGATATAAACAACTTTAACACTCTTACTAATATGCGCCACACTGTGAACCCACACCAAACAAGAATCAATCAATCAATCAATCAATGTTTACTTATATAGCCCTAAATCACTAGTGTCTCAAAGGGCTGCACAAAACACAACACAAACCACTACGACATCCTCGGTAGGCCCACATAAGGGCAAGGAAAACTCACACCCAGTGGGTGGTCGGTGACAATGATGACTATGAGAACCTTGGAGAGGACGAAAGCAATGGATGTCGAGCGGGTCTAACATGATACTGTGGAAGTTAAATCCATAATGGATCCAACACGAGAATGACAAACACATGTCGGGAGAACATCCGCACTGTAACACAACATAAAACAACAGAACAAATACCCAAAATCCCATGCATCCATAACTTTTCCGGGCTACATTATATTTCCCCCCCCCCCCACACCCGGCCCCCTCCGTGCGTCGGTTGAGGTGGGCGGGGATAGGGGGGCAGGTTTTGGTGGTAACGGGGGTGTATAATGTAGCTCGGAAGAGTTCGGGATGCATTATTATTAAGTTATCGTGCAGGGATTTTACCAGTCCGGCCCACTTGGGAGTAGATTTTTCTCCATGTGGCCCCCGCTCTAAAATGAGTTTGACACCCCTGTTGTAGGTAATTGATCTCATCACGGTAATAGCACTGCAGTTGACAGACAGGAACACCCGAGAAAGTTTTTCAAAGACGTTTTGATGTTGATCATCCTCACTCCCCCAATCTTCTCCTTTATTATCCTATCGCTCATTATTGTCCACTCTCCTTCTTTTGCTCTCTTTTGTCTTATGAGGCTCAGAAGACTTTCCATAGTGGTGTTCGCTTGCCTTCTGTTGTTAATAAAGACTTGGAGCACCGGCTGCCTGGGAGACGCTGAGGCCTTATAGGACACCCGGGAACAAAACTGCTGGCTTCAGCCAGATCTCCCAGTGCATTTTAACAATCACCATTGACTTTCAGGTTCCTCCAAAGCTGCTCTACTTGAAACCACGTGCAGGGTTTACCGCAAACAGAGAGTTGATGGCGGGGGGTTGATAAAGAGGAACATTGCCCTGGCAGTATTTTTCCCCCATTATTTGAAAGCACACACGGGTGACAAATTAAAGGAGGAAACTCTTTTGATATGAAAACAAAGAATAGGAATGGGTAAAGTGAGGACACAATCAGGAGCGGACTAACTGCAAACTAACTCATTTGTATACTCTAGCCTTTAAATAGACTCCCTTTTTAGACCAGTTGATCTGTCGATTCTTTTCTTTTTCTCCTATGTCCCACTCTCCCTTGTGGAGGGGGTCGGGTCCGATCCGGTGGCCATGGATGACGTACTGGCTGTCCAGAGTCGGGACCCAGGATGGACCGCTCGCCTGTGTATCGGCTGGGGACATCTCTGCGCTGCTGATCCGCCTCCGCTTGGGATGGTTTCCTGCTGGCTCCGCTGTGAGCGGGACTCTCGCTGGTGTGTTGGATCTGCTTTGGACTGGACTCTCGCGGCTGTGTTGGATCCATTAGGGATTGAACTTTCACGGTATCATGTTAGACCCGCTCGACATCCATTGCTCTCGTCCTCTCCAAGGTTCTCATAGTCATCATTGTCACCGACGTCCCACTGGGTGTGAGTTTTCCTTGCCCTTATGTGGGCTCTACTGAGGATGTCGTAGTGGTTTGTGTTGTGGTTTGTGCAGCCCTTTGAGACACTAGTGATTTAGGGCTATATAAGTAAACATTGATTGATTGATTGATTGAACTGGAAGTGAGAAGCTGAAATTGAACCCATCCATCCATCCATCCATTTTCTACCGCTTGTTCCCTTTTGGGGTCGCGGGGGGCGCTGGCGCCTATCTCAGCTATAATCGGGCGGAAGGCGGGGTACACCCTGGACAAGTCGCCACCTCATCGCAGGGCCAACACAGATAGACAGAACCAACAAGCACAATCACTTGGAGCGGGGGTCAGAAACTCAATCAATCAATGTTTATTTATATAGCCCTAAATCAAAAGTGTCTCAAAGGGCTGCACAAGCCACAACGACATCCGCGGTACACAGCCAACATAAGGGCAAGGAAAAACTCACCCCAGTGGGAGACCGATAGCAATGGATGTCGAGCAGGTCTAACATGATATTGTAAAAGTCCAGTCCATAGTGAATCCAACATAACAGTGAGAGTCCATAGTGGAGCTAACATAATAGTGAGAGTCCAGTTCATAGTGGGGCCAGCAGGAGACCATCCCGAGCGGAGATGGGTCATCAGCGCAGAGATGTCCCCAACCGAGGCACAGGCGAGCGTTCTACCCCGGGTCCCGAATCTGGAATGCCAGTACTTCATCCATGGCCACCGGACCTGTGTCGCACCCGCCCCCCATTCATGATCGCCCAGAGGAGAAAAAGAAAAGAAACGGCAGATCAACTGGTCTAAAAAGGGGGTATATTTAAAGGCTAGAGTATACAAATGAGTTTTAAGATGGGACTTAAATGCTTCTACTGAGGTAGCATCTCGAACTGTTACCGGGAGGGCATTCCAGAGTACTGGAGCCCGAATAAAAAACGCTCTATAGCCCGCAGACTTTTTTGGGGCTCTTGGAATCACTAATAAGCCGTAGTTCTGTGATCGCAGATTTCTTGCCGGGACATATTATACAATACATTCAGCAAGATAGAATGGAGCTAGCCCTTGTAGTATTTTATACGTATGTAGTAAAAACTTTAAGTCACATCTTAAGTGCACAGGAAGCCAGTGCAGGTGGGCCAGTATAGGTATATATGTAGGTATATATGTATAAAAAGGTATATACAGTATAGGCGTAATATGATCAAACTTTCTTGTTCTTGTCAAAAGTCTAGCAGCCGCTTGTTGTACCAACTGTAATCTTTTAATGCTAGCCATAGAGAGACCCGAAAATAATACGTTACAGTAATCGAGACGAGACGTAATAAACACATGGATAATGATCTCAGCGTCGCTAGTAGGAACTTCATACCATGAATTGATTAAAGTGGACCCCGACTTAAACATGTTGAAAAACGTATTCGGGTGTTACCATTTAGCGGTCAAATATGTACTGTACTGTGCAATCTACTAATACAAGTTTCAATCAATCAATCAAAGCAACCCACGGCTCTTTAGTGCCGCCCTAGTGGATGACTTGGAGCATTTTTAAAATAGGATAAAAAATGGAAAAAATGGGGGGAACATTTTTTTTTGTTTGTTTTAGTATATTTTTTGTTCGAGGACAAACATTGAACACAAACCTTCCCAATTGTTAGAAAGCCCACTGTTTAACATGCCTGTGTCAAAACGTGGACTGTGGTGGGGTTTGTTTTCCCGGAATGCAAAGGAAGGTGAAGGGACATGGCGTAAAGGTAAATACACGATTTTATTCTTAACTCAAAAGCTACAAACAAAAGGCACTCACAGTTGAGGCGCAAAACGTAACGCAGGAAAAAAAAAATACTTAAACATAAACTATGAACATAAAACAAACAACACTTACTGTGACATGAGCAAAGCAGCACCATGAATTGATTAACGTGGACACCGACTTAAAGAAGTTGAAAAACTTAATCGTGTGTGTTACCATTTAGTGGTCAATTGTACGTAATATGTACTGAACTGTGCAATCTACTAATAAAAGTTTCAATCAATCAATCAATCAATCAAAGCATGAACAATGAACATCAATCAGTACGACCTATGGCATGGACGGAGCAAAACCAAGAGTGATGACACCAGAACGACCAACAGAAAATGACAGGCTTAAATAGTGACATGATTAACAACAGGTGCGTGAGTTCAAACAAATGAGGCAGGTGAAACTAATGAGTTGTCATGGAAACCAAAACAAACTAGGGTGCGCAAAAACAGGAACTAATGGAGTCAAAAAGAAACAGAACATAACTGAACAGAACATGATCACAAGACATGACAGTCTGTGTGTATGCTTCACTGATGAGAGTATTTGGTGAACATTGTTTTGTCCTACTAATTTTGGCGGTTCTTGAACTCACCATAGTGTGGACTGTGATGCATGTAAAATCTTCCACTCCTGCTTTGTCTCATTTTTTCCACCAAACGTTTTATGCTGTGCGCGAATGCACAAAGGTGCGCTTTGTTAATGTCATTGACTAGTTGGAGTGCTAATCGGTGCATGACTGCAAGCTAATCAATGCTAACATGCTATTTCGGCTAGCTGAATGTAACCGCTTTATTATGAAGCTGGCTGTTGCGCGTTTTTTCTGACCTCATTTCCTGTGTGGGGTGCGTTCTTTCTGGCGTCACTTCCTCTCCGAACTCAGTTTGTAAACGATCGATTAGTCCATAACAAGCTAAAAACCGGAAATTGAAGAAATACACGCCGCACTTACCCGTGTAGATAGATAGGTAGGTCTTTATTGTCATTGCACAAGTACAACAAAAAATTATTTTCAGCACAAACCCGTTCAAGATTAGACAAACAGTGTACAGGGTTACAGAACAGGAATGCTCACTGCAAAAAGTCAGCAATCAAAAACAAGAAAAAAAAAAATACATAAATGAGGGGTATTTTATTTGAACTAAGCAAAATTATCTGCCAATAGAACAAGAAAATTTGGCTTGTCAAGATTTTCCAAAACAAGTAAAATTAGCTAAACTCAATGAACCCAAAAATACCTTAAAATGAGTATATTCTCACTAATAACAAGCGCACTTTTCTTGGTAGAAAAAAAATATATATCTTAAAAATATTCTTAAATTAAGGAAATACTAGTGCCATTATCTCAACATAATGATATGCGCTCGGCATCAGGATTTTTTTTCCCGTGCTTGAAGTAAGAATGTATTACTTTGAAAACATATTTTTATACTTGTGTTAGTGACCCAGCTTTGCAATAGTTGATATTCTAGTTTCAAGCATGTTTTACTCAATATAGGTCATAAAATCTCAGCAACAAGTTGTAATATCTTATTGAGATCATTTAGGACCAAAACCCTTAAACAAGTAAAACACTGTAAAATAAAATCTGCTTAGTGAGAAGAATTATCTTATCAGACAGAGAATAAGCAAATATCACCCATATTTGAGATATTTAATCTTACTTAGATTTCAGTTTTTGCAGTGCTGATGGGTCGCCACGAGGTGCTCTGTAAAAGATGGGGAAAAAGGTAAAACGCTAGGGAAGGAAGAGTAAAAAAAAGTCTGGAGTGGGAAAAAAAAAAACCTCCATAGCAAAGCACATATAAATATTACAACGTACATCTGGAGATATCTAGCAACAGAGGGAAGGGAGTGCGGGGTCATGGTGGAAGGCCGCAGCTCTCAGGCACTGACCATCCTTCCATCATCCCTATGAGATTTGCCTCGAGGGCATTGGATTGGGGGTGGAGGTATGTATGTGTGGCGTGTAAAAAATGTTTACCTGTGTAAAAAAATTTCCAAGGAAGGGAACCTTAATCGCTGGTTTTGTGTAGCTGACACGGTGCTTGGGCTAAATAATTATACCTTTAGGGAGTTATCCGGCTTCATGTAGACAGGGCCTTAGTAGTCAGGAGGAAATGGGTATCAAGTGTGTGCAAAAGTGGATCTGCCCCGTGACCAGAACAAAGCAGCAGAGCTGCCAAATCATGACACATGTATTGCTTACTCTTCTTTAATTGAACCATTTCTACAGGCAGTGACCCTGCAACGATGACTATGAACACAATGTAAACAATGACGTCATGTACTGTAGTGGCTTGTGGACATTTTGCATTAAACAGTACATTCCACTACTAGGGATTAAAAGTTAGAGAAATTAGATCCGAAATGGTTCTGGCACACTGCAAAAACTGAAATCTAAGTAAGATTAAATATCTCAAATAAGGGTGATATTTGCTTATTTTCTGTCTGATAAGATAGTTCTTCTCACTAAGCAGATTTTATGTTACAGTGTTTTACTTGTTTTAAGGGTTTGGTCCTAAATGATTTCAGTAAGATATTACAGTTTGTTGCTGAGATTTGTTGTGCTATATTGAGTAAAACATGCTTGAAACTAGAATATCAACTGTTGCAAAGCTGTGTCATCAACACTCAGAAGTATAAAACTACTTTTTTAAGGTAATCGTTTCTTATTTTAAGCATGAAAAAAAAAACATTTAACATGGGACATTTCAAACAATTTTGAACAGAAAAAGATAATGCACATTCAGATAAATTTTTCAAAATCACAATTAAAAACATTTTGGCCGGGAGCCGGGCTGTATTTATGCGCACTAATTGACTGAAAGAGCACGCACTTGGCGCGATGATGTCATGATATCGATGGAAAAATGCATTTTTAGACCATATGTTATATGTTTTGCCTGAGTGGCTAGGAGACCCCGAGAGTAACAAGCCTTTTGCCTTTCCATTGAGAACAATACATTAGTTTTTAATATAGGTTTGCTGCTTTCGAGAAATGTAATGCCGAGCGCATATCATTATGTCAAGAAAATGGTACTAGCATTTACTTCATTTAAGAATATATTTCAACATATTGGGCAAAAATGTCTCGGTTTTTTTTCTACCAGGAAAAGTGCACTTGTTATTAGTAAGAATATACTTATTTTAAGGTATTTTTGGGGTTCATTGATGTTAGCTAATTTTACTTGTTTTGGAAAGTCTTGACAAGCCACATGTTCTTTCTTGTTCTATTGGCAGATAATTTTGCCTAGTTCAGATACAAACCCCGTTTCCATATAAGTTGGGAAATTGTGTTACATGTAAATATAAACGGAATACAATGATTTGCAAATCATTTTCAACCTATATTCAGTTGAATATGCTACAAAGACAACATATTTGATGTTCAAACTGATAAAATATATATATATATTTTTTGCAAATAATCATTAACTTTAGAAGTTGATGCCAGCAACACGTGACAAAGAAGTTGGGAAAGGTGGCAATAAATACTAATAAAGTTTAGGAATGCTCATCAAACACTTATTTGGAACATCCCACAGGTGTGCAGGATAATTGGGAACAGGTGGGTGCCATGATTGGGTGTAAAAACAGCTTCCCAAAAAATGCTCAGTCTTTCACAAGAAAGAATGGGGCGACGTACATACACCCCTTTGTCCACAGCTGCGTGAGCAAATAGTCAAACAGTTTAATAACAACGTTTCTCAAAGTGCAATTGCAAGAAATTTAGGGATTTCAACATCTACGGTCCATAATATCATCAAAAGGTTCAGAGAATCTGGAGAAATCCCTCCACGAAACCAACATTATATGACCGTGACCTTCGATCCCTCAGACGGTACTGTATCAAAAACCGACATCAATCTCTAAAGGATATCACCACATGGGCTCAGGAACACTTCAGAAAGCCACTGTCACTAAATACAGTTTGTTTGAAAATTATTTGTTAATCATTGTATTCCGTTTATATTTACATCTAACACAATTTTCCAACTCACATGGAAACGGGGTTTGTAAAATACCCCTCATTTTTGTATTTTTTTTGTTCTTATTTTTGAACACTGACTTTTTGCAGTGCAGCTCACATCGTTGTAAGTCATTGAATGTCTTACCATGAATTGATTAACGTGGACCCCGACTTAAACAAGTTGAAAAACTTATTCGGGTGTTACCATTTAGTGGTCAATTGTACGGAATATGTACTGAACTGTGCAATCTACTAATAAAAGTATCAATCAATCAATTATTTTCGTTTGAGCCAGAGTATAGTTAAAGCCAAAGGTTTGCCTATTATGGATAGTTTCCCCACAAGGCAAGGTTCATATCCAGTGCTTAAAGGGGAACATTATCACCAGACCTATGTAAGCGTCAATGTATACCTTGATGGTGCAGAAAAAAGACCTTTTTTTTTTTTAACCGATTTCTGAACTCTAAATGGGTGAATTTTGGCGAATTAAACGCCTTTCTGTTTTATCGCTCTTTTTGCGATGACATCAGAACGTGACGTCTCCGAGGTAATACAGCCGCCATTTTCATTTTCAACACATTGTAAACATTGGGTCTCAGCTCTGTTATTTTCCGTTTTTTCGACTATTTTTTGGAACTTTGGAGACATCATGCCTCGTCGGTGTGTTGTCGGAGGGTGTAACAACACTAACAGGGAGGGATTCAAGTTGCACCACTGGCCCGAATATGCGAAAGTGTCTGCCGCCAGACCCCCATTGAATGTGCCAGAGTGTCTCCACATTTTACCGGCGATGACAGACATGGCACAGAGATGTATGGATAACCTGCAGAGGCATTTGCAACGATAAAGTCAACTAAATCACAAAAGTGAGTTTTGTTGATGTTGACTTATGTGCTATATAGAAATATTTGGTTGCGGCGTGACTGCCAGCTAATCGATGCTAACATGCTATGCTAATCGACGCTAACATGCTATTTACCGGCGGTGCTAAAGCAGACATGGCACAGAGATGTATGGATAACCTGCAGATGCATTTGCAACTATAAAGTCAACAAATTCACAAAGGTGAGTTTTGTTGATGTTGACTGCCAGCTAATCGATGCTAATATGCTATGCTAATCAATGCTAACATGCTACTTACCGGCGGTGCTAAAGCAGACATGGCACAGAGATGTATGGATAACCTGCAGATGCATTTGCAACTATATTACGTTTCCTTCCACCCACATTCAATGCGAAAAAAACACTTACCAATCGAAGGATTTAAGTTGCTCCAGTGTCACAAGATGCGAAAGTCCTGATCGTTTGGTCCGCACATTTTACCGGCGATGCTAACGCAGCTATTCGGCCATGCTATGGCTATGAATAGCGTCAATAGCTAGTCGCTTAATAGCTTCAGTTTCTTCTTCAATACTTTCATACTCCAACCATCCGTTTCAATACATGCGTAATCTGTTGAATCGCTTAAACCGCTGAAATCCGAGTCTGAATCTGAGCTAATGTCGCTATATCTTGCTGTGGTATTCACCATTGTTTGTTTACATATTGGCAGCACTGTATGACGTCACAGGGAAATGGATAGTCGCGTCGCAAATAGCGAAAATCAAGCACTTTAAAGCTTTTTTAGGGATATTCGGGGACCGGTAAAATTTTGAAAAAAAATTCAAAAAATACAACAAGCCACTGGGAACTGATTTTTATTGTTTTTAACCCTTTTGAAATTGTGACAATGTTCCCCTTTAATGTGCAATAATTAGGCTTCTCTCATTGCGCTGCAATTGCGGCGGGCAAATACGACACTATAAAGCGAAGCTTACAGAGTGCCAATTACAGTCTGTGTTTTTTTTAGGGCAATTTCATACAAACCACGCAAGTCGTGGGAGTAGGAAAAGTCCTCAGTAGTGCAGTCAAGTCACCCACGCGTGTGCTTGCTGCGGCTGGCCGTGATGACCCGCTGCATTTATCTTGTTCTCGCGGGTCTGATAGGCCACATGACTGTCTCTCCATGCGGTCATCCAGAGTGTCCCAATCAACGGCTAAAGTTTTGCATGTGTGAATCAGACAGAATGAGAGCGAGAGACAATGAAGTCAAGGTGTTGCGCTACGCGTCGTCATATGGACGCGTAGGCCAGGAAACAGTCCTGACTGTCAATTTCGCTCTTGCTCGCACTTTTCCAGAAGGAAATAGAAAAGACAGAGTTCATCCAGTCGTGAACGTATCAAGTCTGGGAATCAAGGCGGAGGGATTAGGGAGAGGTGAGCAATCTTTCAGTGAAATGTTTTCATCTAGGGACAGAGGAGGGCAGTGCTTTGACCCAACACCGAGGTTAATCAGTCATTAGCTCATTTTCTTCTGGGACTTTTAATTAGAGGAGTTGTGTAAAGAGTGACCTAATCAAGTCAAATTCTGAAGGATAGGCAGGAGTTTCACTCAGTTTTTTTCTTTCTGCGTTGTTATAGTTAAAGTTAAAGTAGTCACACAGACTAGGTGTGTGAAGATTATCCTTCAAGCCGGCTCAGTGCCCTTGTGGTTAGAGTGTCTGCCCTGAGATCGGTAGATTTTGAGTTCAAACCCCGGCCGAGTCATACCAAAGACTATAAAAATGGGACCCATTACCTCCCTGCTTGGCACTCCACATCAAGGGTTGGAATTAGGGGTTAAATCACCAAAATGATTCCCAAGCGCGGCCATCGCTGCTGCCCACTGCTCCCCTCACCTCCCAGGGGATGGGTCAAATGCAGAGGACACATTTCACCACAACTATTGTGTGTGTGTTGGGAAATTGTGTTAGATGTAAATATAAACGGAATACAATGATTTGCAAATCCTTTTCAACCCATATTTAATTGAATGCACTACAAAGACAAGATATTTGATGTTCAAACTCATTAACTTTTTTTTTTTTCAAAAACTGATTAACTCAGAATTTCATGGCTGCAACACGTGCCAAAGTAGTTGGGAAAGGGCATGTTCACCACTGTGTTACATCACCTTTTCTTTTAACAACACTCAATAAACGTTTGGGAACTGAGGAAACTAATTGTTGAAGCTTTGAAAGTGGAATTCTTTCCCATTCTTGTTTTATGTAGAGCTTCAGTCATTCAACAGTCCGGGGTCTCCGCTGTCTTATTTTATGCTTCATAATGCGCCACACATTTTCGATGGGAGACAGGTCTGGACTGCAGGCGGGCCAGGAAAGTACCCTCATTCTGTTTTTACGAATCCACGCTGTTGTAACACGTGCTGAATGTGGCTTGGCATTGTTTTGCTGAAATAAGCAGGGGCGTCCATGAAAAAGACGGCGCTTAGATGGCAGCACATATTGTTCCAAAAGCTGTATGTACCTTTCAGCATTAATGATGCCTTCACAGATGTGTAAGTTACCCATGCCTTGGGCACTAATGAACCCACATACCATCACAGATGCTGGCTTTTGAACTTTGCGTCAATAACAGTCTGGATGGTTCGCTTCCCCTTTGGTCCGGATGACAGGATGTCGAATATTTCCAAAAACAATTTGAAATGTGGACTCATCAGACCACAGAACACTTTTCCACTTTGCATCAGTCCATCTTAGATGATCTTGGGCCCAGAGAAGCCGGTGGTGTTTCTGGATGTTGTTAATAAATGGCTTTCGCTTTGCATAGTAGAGCTTTAACTTGCACTTACAGATGTAGCGACGAATGTATTTAGTGACAGTGGTTTTCTGAAGTGTTCCTGAGCCTATGTGGTGATATCCTTTAGAGATTGATGTCGGTTTTTGATACAGTGCCGTCTGAGGGATTGAAGGTCACGGTCATTCATTGTTGGTTTCCGGCCATGCCGCTTACGTGGAGTGATTTCTCCAGATTCTCTGAACCTTTTTATGATATTATGGACCGTAGATGTTGAAATCCCTAAATTTCTTGCAATTGCACTTGTTTTGTTGAGAAACAAAGGGGTGTACCTCACCCTATCCTTTTTTGTGAAAGACTGAGAATTTTTTGGAAAGCTGTTTTTATACCCAATCATGGCACCCACCTGTTCCCAATTAGCCTGCACACCTGTAGGATGTTCCAAATAAGTGTTTGATGAGCATTCCTCAACTTTATCAGTATTTATTCCCACCTTTTCCAACTTCTCTGTCACGTGTTGCTGGCAACAAATTCTAAAGGTAATGATTGTTTGCAAAAAAAAAAATGTTTATCAGTTTGAACATGAAATATGTTGTCTTTGTAGCATATTCAACTGAATATGGGTTGAAAATGATTTGAAAATCATTGTATTCTGTTTATATTTACATCTAACACCATTTCCCAACTCATATGGAAACGGGGTTTGTATATATATTGGTTCAATATGGCTCTTTCAACATTTTGGGTTGCCGACACCTGGTGTAAATACTTGTTTTTTAAATGTGTGATTGATGGGTGACCAGTCTAGGTTTTGGGCTAGGTGTAGGCTCCCGCTCACCTGCAACCCTAATGATTACAAGCGGTAGAGAAAATGGATCGGTATTTGTTACCTTTTTTGTGTCTTTTTTTACAGAATGAAGAACAGCAGGAACAAGTGCTGAATCAGAGCAATAAAGTCTTCCTGTATTGTGCCTTCCTGGACTACAGGTGGGTTATTGATGCTCGTTACGCGCAACATTCCTTGTGATTGATTGTTGGCTTGTCACTTCATTTAGTTGTGTGCATCAGCACACATATTACATGTAGTTTGATATTCTGAGAAGACTTGATTAACTGTAGTCCGTTACACAGAAAAAGTGTCATGTATGTGCATTTTTGATACAGGCATTACACTTTTCCTCTTATGTTTTCAAGCAGCACCATAAGCCCCCAGCTTTAATGACACAGTGGGGCAGTGGGCAGTTTTCCAGTTTGGGGAGTTAGCTGTGAATACAGACGGGAAGGATCAAACCGTCACCCTCATGGTCACATGCTACATTCGTAACCACTTGGATATGGCTGCGCCACAGTGAATGTGAAACCACAGCATGCTTTAGAGAGGACAGCGTGTTTCGTAGAGGAGACGTTTTAATAAGATTCCTGTTCTCCCTCGTGAAAGACGATAGTTCTGGCTCTCACAGCTTTGATGTCAGCCAGGGTTGTACTGAAAAATCAAAGGATGTAGGGAGGGGGCACTTTGATGTTCAGATTATTTTTAAATGTATATATATATATATATATATATATATATATATGTGTGTGTGTATATATATATATTTACATGTATATGCATATATAATCATATATATGCATGCATATACATATTTGTGTGTATATGTATACATATATATGTATATATACATATATATGCATACATATGCATATATATGCATGTATACATATATGTGCATATATGTACATGTATGCATATATATATATATATGTATGTATATATATAACATATATATGCAAATATGTCACGTGGGGGTCGCATCTTTGTGCGGAATCGTTTCTCTAAAGCAACACGGACACTCCGGACGTAAACGTCAAGATAGGATCTGATTTAATAAATAATACACTGTACAAAACAGACAGAAACAAACAAAAGAAAAAGTGTGCCAAACGCACGGGAAGCTAAGGCGACAACTTAGCACAGTAATCAGAACAGGAATCAAGAATAAGAATAAACCAAGGTGAGAGCTGCATACCGCAAACAACGAATGCACACCGAGTGACCGGAAAAGGCAGGCTTAAATAGTGTCTCTAGATTATACACAGGTGTGTCCCAAACAGAGGCAGGTGAAAATCATAGTGACAAAACAAGGAAGTGTGATCAGGAACTAAAGAAGTCCAAAAACTAACAGAACCTAACTAAACTAAACATGATCCGGACCACGGATCATGACACAAATATATACATATATATCGATATACATATATGTGTGTATATATACATATGTATATATATATGTATGTATATATATGTGTATGTATATATATATTTATATATATATATATATATATATATATATATATATATATATATATACACACATGTATATTTATGTATGTATATATATATATTTAAAGAGAAATATTTGTGTTATTATCAGGGGTATCAAATGTATAATAAGATTGATCCGTTTTTATTTAGTTATCATGATTAATCCTTATTTGCAGTTATGTTTGAAATATGCCCATCTTCACTGTATTTAATTGACAAAAAAATAATTGACCGGGATTATTATTTGTAAGCTTCAACTTGTGAGTTTTCTCTTTACATTGTTACTTCTTGCTCTAGATTTACCATTTGTTGGTTTGATTTGACTTTGACTATGTGTAGCAGACCAATAAAAGATAACTGCAGGCCTCAAATGACCCCAGGCCTGCACATTAGACAACCCTATTGTAAGGGTCCACACTCACATCTTTCCATTACTATAGACTATTTAGATTCAATCATGGATCCAGCACCAAATGGAGTAAATACGCGACTAAAGGTCATAAAAATGTCTATTTTTGACATGTACATGGCTCATTTTTTATTTTAAAGCAACAGTTGTGTGACAGTCAACGGGGCCTGACTCTGTTAAACACCAGTTTGCAGCAGGTTCCTGCTCTCCAGCTCAAAAATAAAAACACAGTCTTAACAAGATACACACATAAATCAAGAAAAAGACATCACATCCGCAGAGATCGTCCTGCAGAAACTTGCTGTGTACCATTTTGAATCTGTTGGTTCACAGTCAGGATACAAGGACTCAGACACAGAGTTTTTCATTATTCATTAGCAACACAATCCAGGTTTAAGCCCAAAATATGTTATACACACTTTTTTGAAGTACTTATAATGTAAAATGATCAATTAACAAAATGATCGGCATGTCAGAGAAAATTATATAAAAGTTTCAATTTTGCTGTTCCTCGTCAGCTATGGTGAATTCAATAACCACCAAACTAAGTGGAACATCTCGATGCTTAGTAAGAAAAAAAAAACATAGTGAAACATTAAAATAACAAATAAAAATTGTGAGCTGGTTTATGTTTTCCCCAAAATAAGATGAATGTGGTTTGTTTTGGTTGAAAAGTGCAAGGGTGGGGGAGAATATATCATTAATTATAGGGGTACTCCCAAAAAATTGATTCACATCCTAATCGCAATTTTTATTTATTTTGATTGTAAATCGATTCAAGATTTTCCGGAATCAACTTAAAACATTTTTTGGGCCAATTTTTTTTTTTTTTTCTAAGAATTAATTTTGGGATTAAAAACGTTAAACAACTATTATTATTATATTATAAAATGGTTGCTTTTATTAATTATTTTTTTTAAGTGTTTTATTTGTATGTCTTCTCAACTGCTTTGTAAGTATTGTCAAGCCAGGATTGGGTTGTAGTTGGGGTTTTCTAAATGTGGTATGATCCACTGCCTGGATCATTCCATGTTCTAGTTTTGTTCCGTTTTTGAATCACATTCTGTTGTTTGACGTCCTTAGTTCCTGTTTGTTCTGTCACCATGGTTTCATATTAGTTCCACCTGCTACTCGCTGTTTACGCACACCTGTTTCTCTTGATTACTGCCTTATTTAAGCCTGCCCCTTTTTGTTCATTCTTTCTCGCATCCTAATTTGCTTTACACGCAACAAGTGACGACTGCTATTGTATGTTTCCACTCGCTAGCTTTCGCGCTACGCCTTGTTTATCTCCAGCTCTCATGCTAGTAGTTTTTGTTTTGCCTTTTGTTCCCTTGTGCCAGTTTTTCTGTTCATAGTCTGTTTTATTTATTAATAAATCTTTGTTTCTTACCGCACGCTGTGTTCGAGCCCGACTGCATTCCTTGAAAAACAAATCCGGCATCACCATGCCAGCCAATCGTTACAAAATGTTTTATATTAGATTGATTAAAGGGGGCAGCACGGTGGAACATGGGTTAGTGCAGGGGTAGAAAACCTATGGCTCTTGAGCCATATGTGGCTCTTTTGATGACTGCATCTGGCTCTCAGATAAATATTAGCTGATGTAGCTTAACTCGATAAGTAATTAATATTTCCGCTGGTAATCACAGTGTTAAAAATAACGTTCAAAATATAAAACATTCTCATGCATTTTAATACATCCATCCGTTTCTATCGCACCTGTTCAAGAAGTCGCATCAATGGTCAAAAGTATTTGATCTATTATTGGTTACCTTCAGAAAAACAATGTTTTTAATAAGAATAAGAGATGCTGTCATGTCTTGTGATCATGTTTTGTTTAGTTATGTTCTGTTTTGCTTAAGACTCCATTGTTTCCTGTTTTTGCACTCCCTTGTTTGCTTTGTTACCATCACTACCAATCAGTTCACCTGTCCTCACGACTCACGCACCTGATTCATTTGAACTCACGCACCTGTTTTCAATCACCACAGCACTATTTAAGCCTGTCATTTTCTGTTGGTCGTCCTGGCGTCATTGTGTTCGTTCCATGCTCTGTTCTTGTTTCATGCCAAAGTTCATACTGTTCTTTTCTAGTTACAGTAAGTCTTGTTTGTGTTATGTTCATAGTTTATGTTAAAGTGTTAGTTTTGTTTCTTTAGCCAAGTTGTGCCTCCGCAGTGAGCGCTTTTTGTTTGTACCTTTTTATCCATCCATCCATTTTCTACCGCTTATTCCCTTTCGGGGTCGCGGGGGGCACTGGCGCCTATCTCAGCTACAATCGGGCGGAAGGCAGGGTACACCCTGGACAAGTCGCCACCTCATCGCTAGTCACAATTAAATCATGTTTTTACCTAAACGCCACGTCCCGAGTTGTCTGTCTGCCTTCCTGGGAGAACGACCTCGCAGCAAGCTGCGACCCCCCCACTGTGACAGATGCACGCATTTAGTTGTTGTAATCAGGGAAAGTTCAAATAAAAGAGGAGGCGTAGAATTTTCTTGTCAGAGCGTGGGACGACACTGTACAAGGGTACAGGTCTACGCGTTTCTCCTCATTCAGCTAAATTGAATCCAGTCTCTGTTTAACTCCTTTCTTCTTGTCTGTTTAATACATGGCATCAGTGTTTGAACCTGACAGTTGTATTCAGTGTTAAAAATATTATACGGCTCTCACGGAAATACATTTTAAAATATTTGGCTTTCATGGCCAAAAAGGTTCCCGACCCCTGGGTTAGTGCATGTGTCTCTCAATACGAAGGTCCTAAGTAGTCCTGAGTTCAATCCCGGACTGGGGATCTTTCTGTGTGGAGTTTGCACGTTTTTCCCGTGACTGGTTGATTGGCAACACTAAATGGTCCCTAATGTGTGTATGTGAGTGTGAATGTTGTCTGTCTATCTGTGTTGGCCCTGCGATGAGATGGCGACTTGTCCATGGTGTACACCGCCTTCCGCTCGAATGCAGCTGACCCTCCCGTGGAAATTTTACCTTTCGTTCACAATCATTATAAAAGACAGTGTATGTCCCATTCCTGGATACAAATGTGAGAGTTGTGTCAGAAAGGGCATCTGGTGTGAAATCTAAGCTTCAGTCAAACATGCTGAATTGTAAAAAAAAAAAAAAATACTATTGTTCTTTGAAAATAACAATCAACTCTCTACTTTCCAGTTCCAAGGAGGGCGTATGGTCCAATCAAGGTTGCGTGCGCTCAGATGGAAACATGACGTACTCTGTGTGTTTGTGCAACCACCTCACCAACTTTGCCATCCTAATGCAAGTGGTCCCTTTGAAGGTATGTTATTTGATGTTTTTTTTATCGTTGGACCCCGACTTAAACAAGTTGAAAAACTTATTTGGGTTCTACCATTTAGTGGTCAATTGTACGGAATATGTACGGAACTGTGCAATCTACTAATAAAAGTTTCAATCAATCAATCAAAAGTCAATAACAAAAGATATGAACAATGTACGGCAGGGGTGTCAAACTTACAGCCCCAGGGCCGGATTAGGCCTGAAAGCAGGTTTTATCCGGCCCGTGGGATGAGTTTGCTCAGTATAAAAATTTACCTGAAATTTTTGAATGAAAGAAACAGCTGTTCTAAATGTGTCGCAATAGCAATTCATTGTATCTTTGTACGAAATAAACCAATTGTTAATACATCAGTCAAAGAAAATGATCAAACTACATAAATAACATACTGTAATTACATTTTGATATACTGTATTTTTCTGATTATAAGTCACAGTTTTTTTTCATAGTTTGGCCAGGGGTGCGATTTATACTCTGGAGCGATTTATGTGTGAAATTATCAACACATTTATCTCATTCACGTAAGAGACTAGGCTAAGGGTCGGCAACCTAAAATGTTGAAAGAGCCATATTGGACCAAAAATACAAAAACAAATATGTCTGGAGCCGCAAAAAAATAAAAGCCATATTACACACAGATAGTGTGTCATGAGATATAAATTGAATTAAGAGGACTTAAAGGGAACTAAATGAGCTCAAATATAGCTACCAATGAGGCATAATGATGCAATATGTACACACAGCTAGCCTAAATAGCATGTTAGCATCGATTAGCTTGCAGTCATGCAGTGACCAAATATGTCTGATTAGCACTCCGCACTAGTCATTAACATTAACAAAGCTCACCTTTGTGCATTCATGCACAACGTTAAAAGTTTGGTGGACAAAATGAGACAGAAAAAGAAGTGGCATAAAACACGTCTTAGAAAGTCAGAGAAAGTTATACATGTAAACAAACTACGGTGAGTTCAAGGACCGCCAAAATTAGTAGGACAAAACGTCACTCGCCAAATACTCTAATTAGTGAAGCATGTTTATTAAAAACAGTGTGCTTTATAACAATTAGGGAGGTTTGTGTCATGTTTGTCTTCCTACAGAAACCATATTAAAACAAAAAATATACTTTTTATATTTTTTTCCCCTCATCTTTTTCCATTTTTCATACATTTTTGAAAAAGTTCCAGAGAGCTGCTGGGGCGGTGCTAAAGAGCCGCATGCAGCTCTAGAGCTGCGGGTTGCCGACCCCCGGACTAGGCGTATATCAGCTATTGTCACACACACACACGTCAACCATTAAAATTTGGCGATTGGCAGAGTTGTTTAATAGCGACACCGAGGAAGATGATTTCATGGGATTTAGCAATTAGGAGTAACAGATTGTTTGGTAAACGTATAGCATGTTCTATATATTTTAGTTATTTGAATCACTCTTACCATAATATGTTACATTAACATACCAGGCACCTACTCAGTTGGTTATTTATGCGTCATATAAAGTACACTTATTCAGCCTGTTGTTCACTATTCTTTATTTATTTTGAATTGCCTTTCAAATGTCTATTCTTGGTGTTGGAATTTATCAAATAAATTTAAAAAAAAAATGCAATTTATACTCCGGAGCGATTTATAATCCGAAAAATACGGTAATTTTTTTCGTCTTGACAGATTGAAAATTAACACCAATGAGTTGACTGATGAACATTATCACATAATTTGTTCAGAAAATATAAATAAGGACAAATAAATTATCTATTCTATTAACCGCTATAGGTAAGTGTAAAAAAAAAAGCAACAACATTGTCAACTCATTGTCTCTCCTTCGACAAATGGACAAAGTTTTTCGGTATGTAAAATCACAGCTGACCGAAAAGTTCTCTTGCCGTCTGAGAAGTGATGTATCCGAATTAGCTGCAATCGCTTTCTCTTAAGGTATTCATGCGTGATTTCCACAAGCGTCTGTACAGACGGAAGGAGAAACACGGGCATGTCTGGATGACTCGCCTCCATATTTCCAGTGGTTAGCTCCGAGTTACCAAACTGCTTTATAATGAAGCTGGCTGTATCACGTTGTTTCTGACGTCACTTCCTTTGTGGGGCGTGGTCTTTCTGTCGTCACTTCCTCTCCGAACTCACTTTGTTAACAATCAATTAGGACTGGGCGATATATCGAATATACTCGATATATCGCGGGTTAGTCTCTGTGCGATATAGAAAATGACTATATCGTGACATCCGAGTATACGTTCTCACGCAGTTGCTTTTAGCTGCGGGAATTACACTACAGGCTTTTCTCCTTCTTTCTTGTCTCTCCTTCTCACAGAGACATAAAACAAGCGCACCTTCTTACATACGTCACCTGCTGTCGCGTCATACGCCCTCGCTGAGCAGAGAGGTAGCAGCATGGGTAACATTAGCTGTGATGCCAGCGGAGTGGTGCGAGTGGTAATACGAGAGAAAGAAGGTGTAAATCTGGTAAGAAATGAAGGAAGAATTAATTCCTAAGAAAAACAGCAGGGGGTCCATCGTCTGGCGGTGGTTTGGCTTCAAGCGGGAAGATGCTGAACAAGTATACGGCAAAAGCGTTGTTACAAAAAGTAGCACCTATTGCTAATTTGTAGCATCATTTGAAAAGTCACCCGTTAGAGAAAGAAGAGTGCTTGAAACTCTGCATGTCAACATCTCCGTTCGGTGCCACACCCACAAAATGCCCAAGGAACTATTTCTAGATCAACACCGTGTGAAAAAATGTGTCAATAACAGAGGAGATAAAGTCCACAGTAACCTATCACATAGCGAAGGACATACACTATTTGATTTCATATTATGCAGCTCATTTTTATTTGACAGTTATTGAACTATCTTGTGTGACATCATGCACAAAAGTGCACTTTATTTGTTTTAAACTATTGTAGTGGCGTTCTGTACAAAAAGTGCACTTTATTTTAGTGTTGTTTTGATATGTCATCTTAGTGACATCATGCACAGAAGTGCACCGGTAGCTTTTTTTAAAATTTCTCTGACAATCTTGCACTTTCTGTTCTAAAATGACATGAATGTTTGTGCCACTGCTTAGTAACTGTTTAATACGTACAGTTTTGGTCAATTGATTTAGTTGTGATTTCCCTCTCTGCATGAATGTACAAAATAAGCATATATGAATGCAGTATGAACAAGAATGTTTTAATGTAGACACATATGCTGTGATTACATGCATCAGGTGTTAATTCAAGGCTAAGGCAAAATATCGAGATATATATCGTGTATCGTGACATGGCTTAAAAATATTGAGATATTAATAAACGGCCATATCCCCAAGCCCTACGATCAATGAGTCCATACAATGCTAAGAGCCAGAGATTCAAGAAATAGACGACGCACTTACCCATGTAAAAAATTACCTAAGGAAGGGAACCTTAAACGATGATTTAGTGTGGCCGAAACGGGGCTTAGCTTAAATAATTATTCATTTAATGAGTTGCCTGGTTTTATGTAGATAGGGTCTAAGAAGCAGCCTGTCTGGAAACCAGAGGGAGAGGTGTCCTGATTGCCAATTAGGGACAGGTGAGGAAGGCAGCGCTCAGGTCAGCTATAGAGTGGCAGGGAATGAAAATACACAGGAAGTGCAAACAAGAAATCAATAGCGCTGGAATGAAAACAACACTAAACACAGGAAAATCAACACAAGCACAAAACTGTCATGGAGGCTCATGACAGAATCTGGATGTTGTGATGACAGAGACAAAAACCAGGCAATGGTGATGATGTGTTTCTGGACACACAGCAAGGCTTTGGAAGAAGAGTAGACCTACAGGATTGCGCCTGGTAGAACATGACACAACCGAGAGAGCCAACACTCATCCAAATCTGTTGCATATTAGCAATCTCAACCTAATTAAGGCAATAATATGTAACCATAGCAAGTGCATCAATGGCCCAAAAACACGTATCAGTTCAGGATCGGTCTAATTGGATCCAAATGTTGTCCTCGTTTTTGTACGTTTGTTTTGTGATCTGATACGCAAAAGCCGCAGAATGAAGAGAGACACGTCGGTGTCCTGATTGACTGACATCCGATGACAGGCTGCCAGGGCGGGAAACAAGAGACTAAGTAAGCATCGCGTTAGTTGCAAATCACGAGCAGACAGTTTGCTGGCAGCAATGTTTAAGGATAATGATATACTGTCATGTCACCTTTGCAGGCCATAGCAAGACAAATATATTGACAGTATACCTATTTGTCCTCCAATTTGTCGGAGATGCACGTCTTCAAAATTGTTGGTCCTTCAACATTCTGAATGTATTGATCAGCTTATTTATCTCATCTAGAGATGTAGGATGATATTGGACTGCCGATATCATCGGCCGATAAATGCTTTAAAATGTTATATCGGAAATTATCGGTATCCGTTTCAAAAAGTAAAATATACGACTTTTTAAAACGTCGTTGTATGGAGTGGTACACGGACATAGGGAGAAGTATGGACCGCCAGCCTTTGCGTGCTGGCCGAATCACATAAAATCCACGGCTTATCACACACGCAAGTGAATGCAAAGGCACTTGATCAACAGCCATACAGGTCAAACTGAGGGTGGCCGTATAAACAGCTTTAACACTGTTACAAATATGCGCCACACTGTGAACCCACAGCAAACAAAAATGACAAACACATTTCGGGAGAACATCCGCACCGTAACACAACATAAACACAACAGAATAAATACCCAGAACCCTTTGCAACAATAACTCTTCCGGGACGCTAAAATATACACCCCCCACCTCAACCTAATTTGGAGCCAATTGATTAGGACATCTGATTCTGATCATTTGGATGGGTGGCCACATACCTTTGGTAATATAGTGTGGACCAAAATCAAATGTCAACCGTTGAGGACACCTGCTTTCCAGAATACAAAAAATAAGAGTATTGAGGGACTACCCTTTGGTCTTTTTGGAACGGTGGCCCCCAAAACAATTTAGAGTAGGTCTAACATAAGTAAGACCTAATGTATGACTTACACAATCACTGTGGTGGTTTGGCTGCCAGTTTTTTTACAGAACGACCGGCGAAAACTATGATTGAATGCGGTTCTTTGGGTCACTACAAGGGTCAGTGGTGCAGCCCTCAAAGACCACAGTCCCTCCTGAGGACGAACACACAAACATTCCCTCTCAAATATTTGGCACTGTACTGCTTTGTCATTCTTCAACACACTTATTTCTTTACTTTACCTGCATGGAGGGACTGTTGAATAACCATGTGCCACGGGAGTGCGGTCAAGAGAATCTGCAGGCATGTTTTAAATAGAGAAGCGTTCCGTGGTCCACTGCTGTGTTTAAAATGCACTCGTCTATTTGATGCTATTCTTTCCTCCTCAGCCAGTCTGTAATTTGCGGTCCGCCTCATGCTTCAGCTGCAAGGGAATGTACCACATATCCTTTTTGAGGATGCCTAAGACTGCTCTACTTTTGGTAATGACAAGGCACATGTGAAGACGGTTAATAGAGTATCAAACCCAAAGCCCTCGAAATAGCCTCGACTCCAAAATAAAAGTATTTGCACAAGGGTACGACTGAAGAGGTACAGTGCTTGAGCAATGTGGACCATGGATTGAGTACTTTGATATAGTATTTCTGATGATCATTATTGCGTAGTAACATCAAACACATTTTAATCAGTTAAAATGTGTACAGTATTTTTAGTATACAAAGTTGTAAGCTCTTTGGTAAAGAAATACTACTAGTACAGAAATACAGTATTGTTTGTGCCATCTGAACTAACTTGAGAACGATATATTTGGTTGGTAGAGCGGCCGTGCCAGCAACTTGAGGGTTGCAGGTTCGATTCCCGCTTCCGCCATCCTAGTCACTGCCATTGTGTCCTTGGGCAAGACACTTTACCCACCTGCTCGCAGTGCCACCCACACCGGTTTGAATGTAAAAATTAGATATTGGGTTTCACTATGTAAAGCGCTTTGAGTCACTAGAGCAGGGGTCGAGAACCTTTTTGGCTGAGAGAGCCAAGAATCCAAATATTTTAAAATTTATTTCCGCAAGAGCCATATACAATTTTTTTCAACATTAAACAACTAAATGTGTGCATTTTTAAGTAAGACCAACATTTCTAGAGTATAATAGGTCTCTTATTCTTTGTAATAACATTGTTATTATGAAGCTAACTGTGGAGGGGGTGTGGCCTGCGGGCCTGCAGCGAAGCGGGGTGTTGCCAGGATCGGCCTCGAAATCAGCAACAGATGCGTAGATGGCCCACCTGGGCCTTGTTATCTAATCACCTGTTGCTCTGTTATAAGCAGCAGCCAGGAGGAGAGACGGGGTTAAGGCTGGAGCCAGAGCGCGAGCGAGAACGTAAGAGGAAAAGACAATTGCTGGAAAGCAACTGAGAGACTTATTGAAAAATAAAACAATATTGTAACCCTGAAACAGGCTCTCATGTCGGTGCTTGGTGTTCTGAAGAACCCCCAGGAGGGCAAGCCCGACACAAACCAATAATAAATACATAACTTCTTACCATTAACGCAACTTCTTGAACAGGTGCGGTAGAAAAACGGATGGATGGATTCAAAATGCATGAGAATGTTTTATATTTTAAACGTTATTTTTAACACTGTATTACAAGTCGAATTATTCATTACTTATCGTTTTACGCAGTGTCAGCTCAGATTTATCCGAGAGCCAGATGCAGTCATCAAAAGTGCCGCATCTGGCTCGCGAGCCATAGGTTCCCTACCCCTGCACTAGAGAAAAAGCGCTATATAAGTATAATTCACTTCACAACGAAATACAGTATTGACATTGATTTTTTCTGTGCTTTGTCTATGTGCACAGCTCACAACAGGCCATCAGGTGGCACTGTCAACCATTGGCTATGTCGGCTGCTCCATTTCCATCTTCTGTCTGGCCATCACTCTTGTTACTTTTGCAGTCCTGTCGTGAGTATATATATATTTATTGATTTTTTTCACCGCTTTATCAGTCGTTATTTTTTAACATTCCTCTAGTTGTATGTTGAGCAAAACACCCAGCTTTGAATCACCTGAGTCACATGACTTATATAACCTGGCAATGAGGTCAGTTGTTGACAATACTGTACATACAGTACAGGACAAGGAAGTATACAGCTTTCGGTATATTTCAGTTGAACATTGTAATATTTGACCATTATCGGAGGATTGTGCATTGTTTTACTACTTTCCTTTTTAGCAATTTTTTTAACAGTATATCTTATTCCAGTGGTTCTCAAATGGGGGAACACGTACCCCTGGGGGTACTTGAAGGTATGCCAAGGGGTACGTGAGATTTTTCAAAAATATTCTAAAAAAAATAGCAACAATTCAAAAATCCTTTTGAATATATTTATTGGATAATATGTCAATATAATACGAATATAAGTTCATAAACTGTGAAAAGAAATGCAATAATGCAATATTTAGTGTTGACAACTAGATTTTTTGTGGACATGTTCCATAAATATTGATGTTAAAGATTTATTTTTTTGTGAAGAAATGCTTAGAATCCAGATGGATCGCTATTACAATCCCCAAAGAGGACACTTTTAAGTTGATGATTACTTCTATGTGTAGTAATCTTTATTTATAATTGAATCGCTTGTTTATTTTTCAACAAGTTTTTAGTTATTTTTATATCTTTTTTTCCAAATAGTTCAAGAAAGACCACTACAAATGAGCAATATTTTGCACTGTTATACAATTTAATAAATCAGAAACTGATGACATAGTGCTGTATTTTAGTTTTTTATCTCTTTTTTTCAAAAACAAAAATGCTTTGATCTGATTAGGGGGTACTTGAATTTAAAAAATGTTCACAAGGGGTACATCACTGAAAAAAGGTTGGTCCAAACATGCATGATATTATTCCGTGTTATTCTGCAGGTCTGTTAGTACCATCCGCAACCAGCGCTACCACATCCATGCCAACTTGTCTTTTGCCATCCTGGTGGCTGAGATCCTGCTGCTCATTAGCTCCAGCTTCGACCCGGGCACGGTGATTACATCACGGGGTGATAGCAACGACAACGGTAACGATTTTTGACCGGTGCTTCTATCCCCTGTGCCCAGCTGCCTTGTAAGATCATGGCTGTCCTGCTCCACTTCTTCTTTCTGAGCGCATTCGCCTGGATGCTCGTGGAGGGTCTTCACCTCTACAGCATGGTGGTCAAGGTGTTTGGCTCGGAGGGCAGCAAACACATCTACTATTATGGCATCGGTTGGGGTAAGTGTACCCAGAAGTGGGTGCTATATTATTTTTTTGCCTGCACAATAAACCCTTACTGTTCGCGGGGTTTACGTTGCGGTACCCCTAGCACCAATAAAAAGCGCAAGAAATGCCAACTTTTGATATTCTATACCCAATAATATGCCTCTCAAGGTCGTTAAACCCATTTCAAATTGATATTTACACATGAAGAAGCAATTACAAACGTATGAAGTTTTGTAGTTACAAACCTCGTTTCCATATTAGTTGGGAACTTGTGTTAGATGTAAATATAAACGGAATACAATGATTTGCAAATCATTTTCAACCCATATTCAATTGAATGCACTACAAAGACAAGATATTTGATGTTCAAACTTATAAACTCGATTTTTTTTTTGCAATTAATAATTAACTCAGAATTTCATGGCTGCAACACGTGCCAAAGTAGTTGGGAAAGGGCATGTTCACCACTGTGTTACATCACCTTTTCTTTTAACAACACTCAATAAACATTTGGGAACTGAGGAAACTAATTGTTGAAGCTTTGAAAGTGGAATTCTTTCCCATTCTTGTTTTATGTAGAGCTTCAGTCGTTCAACAGTCCGGGGTCTCCGCTGTCGTATTTTACGCTTCATAATGCACCACACATTTTCGATGAGAGACAGGTCTGGACTGAAGGCGGGCCAGGAAAGTACCCGCACTCTTTTTTTACGAAGCTGTTGAAACACGTGGCTTGGCATTGTCTTGCTGAAATAAGCAGGGACGTCCATGATATCGTTGCTTGGATGACAACATATGTTGCTCGAAAACCTGTATGGACCTTTCAGCATTAATGGTGCCTTCACAGATGTGTAAGTTACCCATGCCTTGGGCACTAATACACCCCCATACCATCCCAGATGCTGGCGTTTGAACTTTGCGCCTATAACAATCTGGATGGTTATTTTCCTCTTTGTTCTGGAGGACACCACGTCTTCTGTTTCCAAATGTAATTTGTAATGTGGACTCGTCAGACTACAGAACACTTTTCTATTTGACATCAGTCCATTTTAGGTGAGCTTGGGCCCCGCCAAGCCGGCGGCGTTTCAGGGTGTTGTTGATAAATGGATTTGGCTTTGCATAGTAGAGATTTAACTTGCACTTACAGATGTAGCGACCAACTGTAGTTACTGACAGTGGTTTTATGAAGTGTCCCTGAGCCCATGTGATGATATCCTTTACACACTGATACCTGTTTTTGATGCAGTACCCGCCTGAGGGATCAAAAGTCCGTAATATCATCGCTTACGTGCAGTGATTTCTCCAGATTCTCTGAACTTTTTGATGATTTTACAGACCGTAGATGGTAAAATCCCTAAATTCCTTGCAATAGCTCGTTGAGAAATGTTGTTCTAAAACTGTTCGACAATTTGCTTACCAAGTGGTGACCCTCGCCCCATCCTTTCTTGTAAAAGACTGAGCATTTTTGAGAAAGCTGTTTTTATACCCAATCATGGCACCCAACTGTTCCCAATTAGCCTGCACACCTGTGGGATGTTCCATATAAGTGTTTGATGAGCATTCCTCAAATTTATCAGTATTTATTGCCACCTTTCCCAACTTCTTTGTCACGTGTTGCTGGCATTAAATTCCAAAATTAATGATTATTTGCACAAAAAAAAATATCAGTTTGAACATCAAATATGTTGTCTTTGTAGCATATTCAACTGAATATGGGTTGAAAATGATTTGAAAATCATTGTATTCTGTTTATATTTACATCTAATACTAATCTAATATCTATCACAATTTCCCAACTCATATGGAAACGGGGTTTGTATTCAAACTGGAGTTACACAACATCACATTTTTTAACGCATCTTCCAACAGGAAAATGTTGACAGGATGGACTTGTGACAGGGCGTCCTTTTATTTATTTTTTTATTAATTAATATTTTTTGTAAGTAACAAGTGGTAGAAAATGGATTAGAAAGAATGCATATTTTTTTTTTAAATAACTAATATAAATGTGTATATATATATATATATATATATATATATATATATATATATATATATATATATATATATATATATATATATATATTTATTTATTTATTTATTTTTTTAAACTTGGGACATCCCGCGAGCCAGATTTTGGACGCTGGTGGGCCGTAGTTTGGGGACCCCTGATTTACATCCTTGTAGGCAGTTCTGCACTTTTTCCCCCGAATTAAAAGGGGGCGCTTGTAGCTAATGCTACGCTACTTTTTATACTGCGCTTACTTTTACTGCTTTCGCGAGGTCAAATAAATGCCAAACCACGAATGGGGAAGGATCTACTGTATTCCTCTTCCAGTGGAAGGGCCCATCAGTTACTGGCTACACTCTAAAGTACATATGACCCTTTGTCCTCCTTTGTTTTATACCTCTCTGGTCAAACATTATTCGTAAAAAAGGAAATAACTACATCTGCGTTAAATCCCAATCCAATTGCCTTGCCTTGCATCTCAGAGGAAAAAAAAGGACCATTGGATATTTGTATACCGTTCCTCCACATGCGGAACCCATTAGTGGCAAAATTATCCCTTTTTTTATAACTTCCTTTTAGTCGTTTTTTGTGGTCGAAATGTAAATGATACTGGTTTGAGAGGGACATAGTGTATGTATGCCCACGGTAATCGTTCCAAGTAAATAACAAGGATCTTTGATTGAGGCTGCAGAGTGTTTATCTCACTCTCACTGTACAAGGAACCTTTGAGCTTGACAATGAGTACCAACGTACAGTACAATGTTGGGCAATATCAACTATGACATAACATCCAATAGTGACACAGTGATCTGATTGTATAGAACAGAGGTTGGCAACACAAAATGTTGGAAGTGCCAGATTGGACCACAAATACAAAAAAGTAATCGGTCTGGAGCCGCAAAAAAAATCAAAAAACTTATATAAGTGTTATAATGGCAACACATGATGTAAGTGGCTACTTAGATATATTAGCCTACTATCAAAATGACTTTAAAGGTCTTATATAAGTGTTATAATGAAAACAACACGTGATGTAAGTGGCTAATTAGCTATATTAGCCTACTATCAAAATGACTGTGTCGCAGGCTGACGCAAATCTTCGTTGACAGAAATGTTAAAATGTAATATTTATGCTACACATTTTTACAACATTGGAAAACATTAGTAACACTTCTCAGAGGATGAGATAACTCCTGGAAAGGCCTGTCTTAGAATGGCCAAAGGTATAGATCAGTGGTTGCAAATGGGGGTACGCGTACCCCTGGGGGTACTTGAAGGTATGCCAAGGGGTATTTGAGATTTTTTTTAAATATTCTAAAAATACCAACAATTCAAAAATCATTCATGAATATATTTATTGAATAATACTTCAACAAAATATGAATGTAAGTTCATAAACTGTGAAAAGAACTGCAACAATGCAATATTCAGTGTTGACAGCTAGATTTTTTTGTGGACATGTTCCATAAATATTGATGTTAAAGATTTCTTTTTTTGTGAAGAAATGTTTAGAATGAAGTTCATGAATCCAGATGGATCTCTATTACAATCCCCAAAGAGGGCACTTTAAGTTGATGATTACTTCTATGTGTAGAAATCTTTATTTATAATTGAATCACTTGTTTATTTTTCAACAAGTTTTTTGTTATTTTTATATCTTTTTTTCCAAATAGTTAAAGAAAGACCACTACAAATGAGCAATATTTTGCACTGTTATACAATTTAATACATCAGAAACTGATGACATAGTGCTGTATTTTACTTCTTTATCTCTTTTTTTCTACCAAAAATGCTTTGCTCTGATTAGGGTGTACTTGAATTAAAAAAATGTTCACAGGGGGTACATCACTGAAAAAAGGTTGAGAACCACTGGTATAGATTATACTTGCCAACCCTCCAGATTTTCCCGGGAGACTCCCAAATTTCAATCTCACGGGGCAATCATTCTCCCGAATTTCTCCCGATTTCCACCCGGACAACAATATTGGGGGCGTGCCTAAATGGCACTACCTTTAGCGTCCTCATTCATCGGAAAAGGAGACTATTATATATGTCTCCGTTATCCATAGGTCTATCTATAACCCATAAAGTAGGCAGGCACAGAACTATTTTTCAGCGTGTTTATTCCAACCGGCACGTTAATTCCCATGATGAATTCCCATCATGCATTGCTTCAAAACTACGGCAAGTAGTAATGTCCAAAAACATAACAGAGACGAAGCAAATGAACGAAAAAGAAACATGGCGACAACGGGTAAGAAGAAGTACGCTTGTAAGTTCCAAAATTATTGGAAAAAAAAAATTTCAGTTAATCCAGGATAGCTCGAAGGGGAATTTTGTAGATCAGACTTCTCCATTGAACACGGTGGCCGAATGGATATACTCATTCATGAACGGATTACTTATGTGTATATATATATATATATATATATATATATATATATATATATATATATATATATATATATAACAAATACTTGAAAATATATACAGTACAATGTTAGGCATCTTCCGAATTCGGAGGTCTCAAGGTTGGCAAGTATGTTATAGATGTGTGTGGCAAAGTTAAAGGAAACGTCAGGCTGTCTTCTTCTAGTGGACGTATTACAATCTTTGCAAGCTGGGTAACATTTGCTGTGGTCTGGAACAACATGGCACACTAACAACTACCAGAAATGCAGCCAATATTACATACAGATAATGTGTCATGAAACATGGAAAAATAAACTAAATACACAGAAGACATAAGTAAAGGAAATTAAATGAGCTTGAATATAGCTACAAGTGAGGCATAATAATGGAATATGTACATACAGCTAATATAAATAGCATGTTAGCATCGATTAGCTTGCAGTCATGCAGTGACCAAATAGGCCCCGACAAGTCAATGACATCAACGAAGCTCAACTTTGTGCATTCACGCACAGCATGAAACGTTTGGTGGACAAAATGAGACAAACAAGGAGTGGCATAAAGCACATCTTTCTGTCGCAGCGTCAGAGAAAGTTATACATGTAAACAAACCGTTGAGTCACAGTCCACACAACGGTGAGTTCAAGTGCCGCTGAAATTAGTAGAACAGAACGCCGTTGGCCAAATACTCTCATCAGTGAAGCATACACACAAACATATTAAACAGTGGGCTTTTTTAACGATTAGGAAGGGTTGTGTCCTTTTACAGAAACCATATTAAAACATAAAATATATTTTTATGAAAAAGATCCATGGAGCCACCAGGGTGCCGCTAAAAAGCCGCGGGTTGCTGACTCCCGGAATAGATTTAGCACTTTTTGTGTGATCTGCAGTGACTTCATGTATTTCTCAGCACCGAAAAAGTGAATAATCAGCATCTGGAAATAGTTCCTTGACAAAACGCATACTTGCCTACTTATATTGCACTTAAAGAGCACTTTGATTATGTGTTGAAATCAATGCAAGTTTTATTTTTGGTCAGTGTTGAAAATGTAAAAAACTAAAAAAAATTATTTTCACTACATTCCAGTTAAAGAATGTATTTTTTTTTTCCCCCTGATGATTTTGCAACAGTATATGTATTTGTATTTTTGAATCAGGCTCTCCCCTGGTGATCTGCGTGGTGTCCATGACATCAGCTTTGGACAGTTACGGCGCGGTTGACAAGTATGTGTAATCTGCTTGTTGGACGGAAAAATAAATGACCGAGAATGTGTTCTTCATCAAATGTACTCCATTTCAGTTTATAGTTAGTTGCATTGCATCATCACCTATGGAAGCCTATTAAAGTGGAAGCGGTCTATTGTTTTCCACTGGAACGCACTATAATAATAATTAACATATAATGTCTGTGTTGTCAGCTGCTGGCTGTCCTTGAAGAACGGCGCCATTTGGGCATTTGTGGCTCCAGCTCTGTGTGTCATTGTGGTCAGAAAGTTACATGTTTTCTATTTACATTCCTCATTTTCTTGCACTTAATATCTCAACGCTTGATTTCGTTTTCAGCTAAAACCAGATGTCGTTTTTTTCAAGTGCCCTTTCTGATCACCAGGTAAACATTGGCATTTTGATATCAGTGACCAGAATCATTTCTCGTATCAGCGGAGAGAATTACAAAGTTCATGGGGATGCCAATGCGGTCAAGTGAGTCTGTTGTCCGTTTCTATTAACAATAGTCAACTATCTAGTACTGATTCTGTAAATGTGGTTTAACTCTTAAGGCTCACTGCAAAGGCTGTAGCTGTGCTCCTGCCCATACTCGGCATTTCCTGGATCTTTGGCGTATTAGCTGTCAACACACACTCCCTGCCATTCCTTTATATCTTTGCAGTCTTTAACTCTTTGCAGGTAAGATACAGTACCTTAAAGGGAAAATTTTGCCTATCGTTCACCCCCATTTTGGAAGATATGACGACGGATGTCATTTTTTTTTAATGCATTCTAAACAGTAAATAAATGCGATCAAAACTTTGCCGATAAAGCCCTTAAAAAAACATCCAAACATCTCCATTAGGGTTTTACGTACATGATGTAAGTATATATGTAATGTAGTAATGGGCGAATTTATAATAAAAATAAAATATTTACGTATTTTGATCATTTTAAGCATTAACTTCAAACATTTTCAACTACATCACTGATTACTACTCACTGCAAACCTTTTTGTACTTTGCGCTACAGAATCCGCTGACCCCTCTCTGTCAGTTTACTTGGCCTACCACTAAGTGGCTGAGTTGCTGTTGTTCCCAAACTCTTCCATTTTCTTATAATAAAGCCGAAAGTTGGCTTTGGAATATTTAGGAGTGAGGAAATTTCACGACTGGATTTGTTGCACAGGTGGCATCCTATGACAGTTCCATGCTGGAAATCACTGAGAGCGGACCATTCTTTCACAAAATGTTTGTAGAAACAGTCTCCATGCCTAAGTGCTTGATTTTATACACCGGGGCCAAGTGATTAGGACACCTGATTCTCATCATTTGGATTGGTGGCCAAATACTTCTTTCAATATATTTCATATTCCCATTTAGACTAAGGATGTCTCATAATCCTCGCAAAGAAAAGGAGGGGTGGAACCAAGCGTCTTTTCATGTCGTTCTCGCCATCGCCGGGTCTAAATTGGCTGTCAAAGTGTACCGACTTGTCGAAATGCGTCCTCGTCCTTCTGCTATTCAGGTGAGAGCCATGATTAATGATCTACAATAAAGTTTGAAGAGAAAGGAAACGAGGAAGCAGCTCATCGGTCGATCATGTCAACATTGGCACACAAGCTAGTGATCCCGTTGTTTGCGCTCATGATAACACCATCACTAATATGTGGTTAATATTGAAGTCGCGAAATGTAAATGGAGTATTGTTGGCGCTTTTTGGATGTTTTTTGGCGGTATATAGGATCTCCCATTGGCTCCATTGTAAGCGGACTTTTATTTACAAGTCAGAATGCGTTAAAAAAATATACAAATGTCGTCATGTCTTTTTTAATGATTGTGAATGATAGGCAAAATTTACAAAAAGTGCTGTTCCGCTTTGAGACAGTGATTCTTAAACTGGTGGGGGTAGAAGACCCGTTTTTAGTGTTTCACAAGACTTTGAACGGACATTTTTTTTTGTGAGACCGTCAACGAGTATACTGAACAAAAATCTAAACGCAACACTTGTTTTTGCTCCCATTTTTCACGATTTAAACTCAAAGATCTAAAACTTTTACTATGTGTACAAAAGACTTAGTCCTCTCAAATATTGTTCACAAATCTATGTTAGTGAGCATTGTTTCTTTGCCAAGATAATCGATCCCACTTCACAGGTGTGGCATATCAAAATGCTGATTAAACAGCATGATTATTGCACGGATGTGCCTTAGTCTGCCCGCAATAAAAGGCCACACTCAAATAATCATAATAATAATAATAATAATAATAATAATGATAATAATAATAATATTAGATTTTATTTGTAAAAAAGCACTTTACGTTGAGCAAACAACCTCAAAGTGCCACAGTGTAAAAAAATAGTAATAATAATAATAACAAAAAGATAATACAAATAAATAAAATATAAAACTAGAAACAGCATAGCACAATAGCTAGAACCAGCATGCATATCTATAAAAAGGCTTTTCCAAAAAGATGGGTTTTTAAGCATTTTTTAAGAGCATCCACAGTCTGAGGTGCCCTCAGGTGGTCAGGGAGAGAGTTCCACAGACTGGGAGCAGCGGAGCCGAAAGCAGTTTTGCTTTAATGGGTGGGCTGGGGGGGCAGACAGTATCTGGTGTGACGACCAACACATCTCCTTTGCACCAGGTTGTTGATTGTGGCCTATGGAATGTTGGTCCACTTCTCTTCAATGGCTGTGCAAAGTTGTTGGTTATTGGCAGGAAATGGAACACACTGTCATATACGCCGATCCACAGCAACTCAAACATGCTCAATGGGTGACACGTCCGTATGCTGGCCATGCAAGAACTGGGATGTTTTCAGCTTTCAGAAATCGTGTAACGCCCTCGCATCATGGGGCCGTGCATTGTCATGCTGCAACATGAGGTGATGGTCTCAGGTAAATGGCACAACAACTGGCCCTCAGGATCTCGTCACGGTATCTCTGTGCATTCAAAATGCCATCAATAAAATGCACTTGCTTTCATTGTCCATAACATACGCCTGCCCATACCATAACCCCACCCCCACCATGGTTCACTCGATTCACAACGTTGATATCAGCAAACCGCTCTTCCACACATGCTGTCCGCCATCTGCCCTAAACAGTGAAAACCGGTATTCATCCGCGAAGGGAACACCTCTCCATCGGCCAGGCGCCATCGAATGTGAGCATTGGCCCATTCAAGTCGGTTACGACGACAAACTGCCATCAGGTCGAGACCCCGATGAGGACGATGAGGACGATGAGCATGCAGATGAGCTTCCCTGAGATTGTTTCTCACAGTTTTTGCAGAAGTTATTTGGTTATGCAAACCAATTGTTGCAGCAGCTGTCCGGGTGGCTGGTCCTAGACGATCATGGAGGTGAAGGTCCTGGGCTGGTGTGGTTACAAGTCGTCTGCAGTTGTGAGGCCGGTTGGATGTTCTGCCAAATTGTCTGAACCGTTTTTGGAAACGGCTTACGGTAGAAATATTGAACATTCAATTCACGGGCAAAAGCTCTGGTGGACACTCCTGCAGTCAGCATGCGAACTTACGACATCGGTGGCTTTGTGCTGTGTGATAAAACTGCACATTTAGCGTGGCCTTTTATTGTGGGCAGCATAAGGTACACCTGTGCAATAATCATGTTGTTTTATCAGCATCTTGATATGCCACACCTGCGAGGTGGGATGGATTATCTTGGCAACAAATATATGCTCATGAACACAAATTTATACAAATGTGGAAACAATATTTGAGAGGAATACGTCTTTTGTGCATATAGCAAAAGTTTTAGAACTTTGAGTTCAACTCATAAAAAATTGGAGCGAAAACAAAAGTGTTGTGTTTATATTTTTGTTCAGTGTAGTAACAATATTCAACTTTTTGACAATTTTCAAATTTGGGTGTTTTTATTAACAAAACCAGGGGTTCTCAACTTTTCTGACATTGAGGACCATTTTTTCCACTACAGAGGGGCCTGTGGCCCACTCAAATATTTTAACTCTAAATTAGTAATCTTACTCTTGACTTCAATCGTATTCAATGATAATAACTAACCTACTTACGGTTTACAACCTCGTCAAATGATATGAAAGTATGTGTAAATTACAAATACCATTATTTATTTAACACATAAACCTTAGCTTATTAGGAAATCAAGTACTAACCAAATTTACTGCATAAGAAGGGACATAAATAACTGGCGAAATATAAATGTATCTCTTCAATTATGTTGTACTAAATCAAAATAGACTAACTGGATAATAAATGTTTCTTAACTAAATTGTCAATAAAATTAAAGTGCAAATGAAATTACACTTACCCCACTTTAGTCATCATTTCTGCGCTTAAGAAACTTTTCTATGAATTTAGCTACTTATTCTAATTATTTGATATTGCCATTACTGGAAAAGTGTATTTAAACTGAGTAATCCTGGCCTATATAAAGCACAGCTAAGAAACAGATATTTTTGAGCAACCACAAAGGGGCGCTCGCGGAACAACAATGGGCCCTATTGTTAAGAAACACTTAACTCAACTATAGACGAAATAAATATATTTTTGAAATATTTCTCACCATGTGTAGTGTTGATCAATGTGGGTCGTCACTCATCATTAATGGGTGATTGTGGGTCCTGCAGCCATACCAGTTAAGAACCACTGCCCTCAAATAACCCTAATCCCAATTGCACTATCCCAATATGTCGTGCAGTTGAAAGTACTCCTAAAATTGTTATTTTTTCTTTTTAGGGTTTTTTTGTCTTCCTGTTCCATTGCCTTCTTAACTCGGAGGTATGCTTGCTCACATGTAGGATGTGTGTTATCTTTCCTTTAAGCCAGGGGTGTCAAACGTACGGCCAGCGGGTTGGATCAGGCCTGCTAACAGGTTTTTTCCGGCCCGCGTGATGAATTTGCCAAGTGTAAAAATTAGCTGCTTTTTTTTTTACGTAAGAAACTGTTGTTCTAAATGTGTCCACTGGATGTCACAATAGCAATTCTGTTAGGCAAGCAAACGGTTTATACCAAGCAAGAGGTACACAGTAAAGGGTGACTTTGGCTCCTCCTCCTCGACCCACATGAAACTTAAAACCTGCCTTTTTATGTCTTCTGCTTTGAAAACGTCGTCATTTTGCACCCTCGTTGCCCCCAAATGTCTGTGTCAAACACAAGAAAAGTAAAAGTTTCTTACAGCTAGTTGAGTTAGCATTGGAGTCAATCCCAGAAAGACTGATTTAAAGTTTAATCCTGGCTTTTGTAGATACACTGAGACAAAGTCTAAGCTCATTGGGCCCCATTCAGCAACCATTCTTAAGAACACATTTTGGTCTTAGGCCCACTTATGACGTTTTTAAGGAGATTTTTGTATTCACCAATGTTTTCTTAGCAGGGATTTGTCCGTAGGTATGAACAAAATCTACAAGTGCGCCAGAGCACTCTTAGGGTGGCCTATTTGTTTTTAAGTGTGACAAGTTCCCTTACATCTATTGTCTATTGTTATATTAATATCATAGTTAGTTAGATAGATAGATAGATAGATAGATAGATAGATAGATAGATAGATAGATAGATAGATAGATGGATGGATGGATGGATGGATGGATGGATGGATGGATGGATGGATGGATGGATGGATAGATAGATAGATAGATAGATAGATGGATAGATAGATAGATAGATAGATAGATAGATAGATATAGACAACAGATAGTAGATAGATAGATAGTACTTTATTGATTCCTTCAGGAGAGTTCCTTCAGGAAAATTAAAATTCCAGCAGCAGTGTACAGAGTTGAAATCAATTAAAAATAAATAAATAAATAAAGTAAATAATGGGGGTTTAAAAGGACACAAAATAGAGAAATATTAAGAAATGAATAAAACAATGGGAATAACAATATAACAGTAAAATAAGAATATAACAAGACAAAGTAGGCAGAAGTGACCATGTTATGAAAACAGACATATAGCAAAATGAGCAATATATATAGACACACACACTTGCTGCTACTGCAAGATGCCGCAGATCGTGCCCTGGGGAGGGCGCGCATATTTCACCATGTTTTGCCCGAAGTGACGAATAAATATTTGACCACTTCGTGGCTACCTCAGCAGTCCCCCCTTTCTTAAATTTACGTTTTGACATTATGTATTTCCACCGCGGCATAATACAAATTTCTCATCTGTAATTTGTTTGTGTTTTCTCCGTGTGTTTGATGTTCGGCTTTTCCGCCTTACTGTAAATGGGGAATTAAGGGCGTTTCTCTATGCAAATTAAAAAAATTAAGGGTGTTTACATATGCATGTTGGGGAAATAAGGGCGGGTTTATATGCAAATTATGATAGACACGCACGCGCTAACCTTTTAGCATTCAGCAACTTAAGAACAGCAGGTGGGAACAATTTGTTCGTTTAAGAACACCTCATGAATTTGAATGGACTCCTCATAGGAAATCACTTAGGAAGAAAGATAAGAGGAAAAGTTAGGAACTTATTGCTGAATGGGTCCCATTATGTTTTTGCAGTTGCATTAGTTTCCTCGGAATTTTTTGTCCAGAGAATTATTTGTGATTCGTACGTTTTCATAATGTGCTTGTTCTATTTTGGGCCAAAGGGAAGTTAAGTGAAGTGAATTATATTTATATAGCGCTTTTTTTCTAGTGACTCAAAGCACTTCACATACTGAAATCCAATATCAAATTTTTACATTTAAATCAGTGTGGGTGGCACTGGGAGCAGGTGGGTAAAGTGTCTTGCCCAAGGACACAACGGCAGTGACTAGGATGGCGGAAGCGGGGATCGAACCTGCAACCCTCAAGTTGCTGGCACGGCCGCTCTACCAACCGAGCTATACCGCCTAAAACTAAAAAACAACCTGGAGTTGTCTTTATTTTTAAGTTATCATGCCATTATTTTACCTTTACAGCCCACTTGGGATTAGATTTTCCTCCAATGCGGCCCCTGAGCTAAAATGACTTTGACACCCCTGGTTTAAGCGACGTAGAAGGCAAATGTCCACACACCCTCCAGCAAAAATTACATTTGGCCCCAATGTCGTCATGTTGTTTCCACTCCCGGCAGGTCAGAGCTGCGTTCAAACACAAGACCAAGGTGTGGTCCCTAACCAGCAGCTCCATGCGGAACATCAACGTGAAGCCGTTCAACTCTGACATCGTGAGAGCCTCGTGTTGCTGACTCTTAACCGCCTGAGCTAAATAATCTCCCACTTTCCTTATCTTGTAGATGAACGGACACAAGGAGGGCGTATCCCCTACCAAGATGAACACATGGGACAAAAGTACCAACTCTGCCAATCGCATTGACCTCTCGGCAGTATAAACAAACGTTGGCCTGAGTATCTCCACACTATTCCACATGGCCAATCCAAGTCTCAAGTGAAAGGGATCGCCATGAGAGGCGACGTGCGGTTCCACCTTTGATGACAAACAGACTTTTACTGTGCTTTACTAGCATCTCATTAAATACCAGGTTGAGTTCTGACGGCAGTGAGGTCACAGAGAGTGGAACAGCATCATTCCACCTGACTGAGATGCTCTGTGCGGAGCTGAAGCATCGCTTCGCAGCATCTGCTTTATTTAAATTGCAGTGTTTTAGCGTTGTTTGGGGTTTGTTTTAACACACCAGCCTCCACACAAATAGATACCGTATTTTTCGGACTATAAGTCGCACTTTTTTTCATAGTTTGCCCGGGGGTGCGACATACAGTGGGGCAAAAAAGTATTTAGTCAGCCACCGATTGTGCAAGTTCTCCCACTTAAAATGATGACAGAGGTCTGTAATTTTCATCATAGGTACACTTCAACTGTGAGAGACAGAATGTGAAAAAAAATCCAGGAATTCACATTGTAGGAATTTTGAAGAATTGACTTGTAAATTATGGTGGAAAATAAGTATTTGGTCAACCATTCAAAGCTCTCACTGATGGAAGGAGGTTTTGGCTCAAAATCTCACAATACATGGCCCCATTCATTGTTTCCTTAACACGGATCAGTCGTCCTGTCCCCTTAGCAGAAAAACAGCCCCAAAGCATGATGTTTCCACCCCCATGCTTCACAGTAGGTATGGTGTTCTTGGGATGTAACTCAGTATTCTTCTTCCTCCAAACACGATGAGTTGAGTTTATACCAAAATGGATACATGGATGATACAGCAGAGGATTGGGAGAATGTCATGTGGTCAGATGAAACCAAAATAGAACTTGTTGGTATAAACTCAACTCGTCGTGTTTGGAGGAAGAAGAATACTGAGTTGCATCCCAAGAACACCATACCTACTGTGAAGCATGGGGGTGGAAACATCATGCTTTGGGGCTGTTTTTCCTGCTAAGGGGACAGGACGATTGATCCGTGTTAAGGAAAGAATGAATGGGGCCATGTATCGCAAGATTTTGAGCCAAAACCTCCTTCCATCAGTGAGAGCTTTGAACTATTGATCAAATACTTATTTTCCACCATAATTTACAAGTCAATTCTTTAAAATTCCTACAATGTGAATTCCTGGATTTTTTTCCCACATTCTGTCTCTCACGGTTGAAGTGTACCTATGATCAAAATTACAGACCACAGTCATCATTTTAAGTGTGAGAACTTGCACAGTCGGTGGCTGACTAAATACTTTTTTGCCCCACTGTATACTCCGGAGCGACTTATGTGTGAAATCATTAACACATTACCGTAAAACATCAATGTGAACGACTTTCCCTGTCGCCCGGGTTCCATGGACCACTCAGGAAGGACATCTTGCTTGAGCAGGTTTGACTCTTGTTTATTTTTTCAAATAAGAGAAGTCTTTTTCGCCGTTGTCGCTCCCACCGCTCGCTCCTCCGTCTCGCTCTTCAGCCGCCCCCGTCGTTGTCTCCGTCTTGCTCTTTCTCGCTTTCGCTCCTCATCCACTGCTGCAGGCTCTTCAACTTCTTCTGCCCCGATCTCTCCTCCTTCCCGCCTTTTATGCAGCGTAAGGAGAAATGTTAATTGTTTCCCGGTGTGCGAGCAACGAACCTGATCTCGCTCATCCGCAATCTCCGCCTCCTTGCCGCCATCTTGTGCAGGGCTCCAGCGTGCCCTGCCACGCTGCTCGTTCACCGGCTGCGCCTCTCCACAATCAAATAATATTATTCATCTCATTCGCGGAAGAGACAAAGAAAATGTCAGCAATTGTCACACACACGTCAACCAATAAGAATTCGGCGGGGGAGGGTCATGGAATGCTAACTGCTATATGCTGAATGCTACTGCCGTAGCTATTAAAGTGAATAATTTCATCGTTGGCGGTAACTTAAAAAAACTGAGAAGGGCTGAACAAAAATGGCACTGAAAAGGAAATCATGTACTGCAGATTACAAGATGGACGTAGTGAAATATGCAGCAGAAAACGACAAGAGGAAGCGGCGCATACCTTTGGAGTTGGCAGAGTTGTTTAGAAGCGACATCGAGGAAGAAGATTTCATGGGATTTATCGATTAGGAGTGACAAATTGTTTGGTAAACGTATAGCATGTTCTATATGTTATAGTTATTTGAATGACTCTTACCATAATATGTTAGGTTAACATACCAGGCACCTTCTCAGTTGGTTATTTATGCCTCATATAACGTACACTTATTCAGCCTGTTGTTCACTATTCTTTATTCATTTTAAATTTCCTTTCAAATGTCTATTCTTGGTGTTGGGTTTTAGCAAATAAATTTCCCCCAAAAATGCGACTTATACTCCAGTGCGACGTATATATGTTTTTTTTCCTTCTTTATCATGCATTTTCGGCCGGAGCGACTTATAATCTGAAAAATACGGTATGTCTTGCACTGCAGAGTAAACTCACTCCAGTAACCCAAGTCACAGTTTTTTTGAAGCATCACAGCACAGTAAACCGCAAAATAAGGCACCACCATGACCTAGTAAATCGAACAATATGTTATTTTAATATGATGTATTTATTTTGTGATTCTATGTTTAGCAATTCTTCTGTTTTGTGTGTGTTTTGTTTCTGAGCAGTACCTCACATCTTGGCAAGATGCAGTATGGTATGTTCTCTTAGGGGTAGTGAATAATTGTGTTTTGGACACAGTTCTGTGAAGTTTTATTGTGTCTGTGGCTTTTTCTAGAGCGACATCTCCTACTTTTGTATATTGAAATGTTCTATCTACAAACCCTGTTTCCATATGAGTTGGGAAATTGTGTTAGATGTAAATATAAACGGAATACAATGATTTGTAAATCATTTTCAACCTATATTCAGTTGAATGCACTACAAAGACAAGATATTTGATGTTCAAACTCGTAAATTTTATTTTTTTTGCAAATAATAATTAACTTAGAATTTCATGGCTGCAACACGTGCCAAAGTAGTTGGGAAAGGGCATGTTCACCACTGTGTTACATCACCTTTTCTTTTAACAACACTCAATAAACGTTTGGGAACTGAGGAAACTTATTGTTGAAGCTTTGAAAGTGGAATTATTTCCCATTCTTGTTTTATGTAGAGCTTCAGTCGTTCAACAGTCCGGGGTCTCCGCTGTCGTATTTTACGCTTCATAATGCGCCACACATTTTCGATGGGAGACAGGTCTGGACTGCAGGCGGGCCAGGAAAGTACCCGCACTCTTTTACTACGACGCCACACTGTTGTAACACGTGCTGAATGTGGCTTGGCATTGTCTTGCTGAAATAAGCAGGGGTGTCCATGAAAAAGACGGCGCTTAGATGGCAGCATATGTTGTTCCAAAACCTGTATGTACCTTTCAGCATTAATGGTGCCTTCACAGATGTGTAAGTTACCCATGCCTTGGGCACTAACGCACCCCCATTCCATCACAGATGCCGGCTTTTCAACTTTGCGTCGATAACAGTCTGGATGGTTCACTTCCCCTTTGGTCCGGATGACACGATGTCGAATATTTACAAAAACAATTTGAAATGTGGACTCGTCAGACCACAGAACACCTTTCCACTTTGCATCCGTCCATCTTGGATGATCTTGAGCCCAGAGAAGTCGACGGCGTTTCTGGATGTTGTTGATAAATGGCTTTCGCTTTGCATAGTAGAGCTTTAACTTGCCCTTACAGATGTAGCGACAAGCTGTATTTAGTGACAGTGGTTTTCTGAAGTGTTCCTGAGCCCATGTGGTGATATCCTTTAGAGATTGATGTCGGTTTTTGATACAATGCAGTCTGAGGGATCGAAGGTCACGGTCATTCAATGTTGGTTTCCGGCCATGCCGCTTACGTGGAGTGATTTCTCCAGATTCTCTGAACCTTTTGACAATATTATGGACCGTAGATGTTGAAATCCCTAAATTTCTTGCAATTGCACTTTGAGAAACGTTGTTTTTCAACTGTTTGACTATTTGCTCACAGTTGTGGACAAAAGGGTGTACCTCGCCCCATCCTTTCTTGTGAAAGACTGAGCATTTTTTGGGAAGCTGTTTTTATACCCAATCATGGCACCCACTTGTTCCCAATTAGCCTGCACACCTGTGGGATGTTCCAAATAAGTGTTTGATAAGCGTTTCTCAACTTTATCAGTATTTATTGCCACCTTTCCCAACTTCTTTGTCACGTGTTGCTGGCATCAAATTGTAAAGGTAATGATTATTTGCAAAAAAATAAAAATGTTTTATCAGTTTGAACATCAAATATGTTGTCTTTGTAGCATATTCAACTGAATATGGGTTGAAAATGATTTGCAAATCATTGTATTCCGTTTATATTTACATCTAACACAATTTCCCAACTCATATGGAAACGGGGTTTGTACAACAAAGTCATGATGAGATATTTTTTTGGATGACTGTGAGAATGAAAGAAGATGGCATCTGCGTGTCGTTGATCTAACACTGTACAAGCAGCAGGATTCACAACCAAAACGGGATTTACTGTAAGTCTCTGTGCATTTACACTTCATGTCGGTTTTTAAGTTAAACATGGCAGAATTTCAACACTTCTATTGGCTCTTTTCTTATGGTACCATTGTTTGTGCTTCCAATTGTCTTTAATAAATTGTAAATGCTTTTGCCTTTTACAGGAGTGTACAAACCTTTTTTTCATACTGAACTTATACAGTCGTGGTCAAAAGTTTACATACACTTGTAAGGAACATAATGTCATGGCTGTCTTGAGTTTCCAATCATTTCTACAACTCTTATTTTTTTGTGATAGAGTGATTGAAGCACATACTTGGTCACAAAAAAACATTCATAAAGTTTGGTTCTTTTATGAATTTATTATGGTTCTACTGAAAGTGAGCAAATCTGCTGGGTCAAAAGTATACGTACAGCAATGTTAATATTTGATCACATGTCCCTTGGCAGGTTTCACTGCAAAAAGGCGCTTTTGGTAGCCATCCACAAGCTTCTGGTTGAATTTTTGACCACTCCTCTTAACAAATACTGGTGCAGTTCAGCTAAATGTGTTGGTTTTCTGACATGGACTTGTTTCTTCAGCATTGTCCACACGTTTAAGTCAGGACTTTGGGAAGGCCATTCTAAAACCGTAATTTTAGCCTGATTTCATCATTCCTTTACCACTTTTGACATGTGTTTGTGGAAATTGTCCGGTTGGAACACCCAACTGCGCCCAAGACCCAACCTCTGGGCTGATGATTTTAGGTTGTCTTGAAGAATTTGGAGGTAATCCTCCTTTTTCATTGTCCCATTTCCTCTCTGTGAAGCACCAGTTCCATTGGCAGCAAAACAGGCCCATATCATAATACTACCACCACCATGCTTGACGGTAGGTATGGTGTTCCGGGAATTAAAGGCATCACTTTTTCTCCTTTAAACAAATTGCTGTGTATTGTGGCCCAACAGTAAAATTTGTGTTTAATCTGACACAACATGGACAAAGATAATCCAATCCAATCTAACCCAATTTATTTGTATAGCACAGGGGTAGGCAACCCAAAATGTTGAAAGAGCCATATTGGACCAAAAATACAAAAACAAATATGTCTGGAGCCACAAAAAAATAAAAGCCATATTACATTCAAATAGTGTGTCATGAGGTATAAATTAAATTAAGAGGACTTAAAGGAAAATAAATGAGCTCAAATATAGCTACAAATGAGGCATAAAGATGCAATATGTACATATAGCTAGCCTAAATAGCATGTTAGCATTGATTAGCTTGCAGTCAGGCAGTGACCAAATATGTCTGATTAGCACTCCACACAAGTCAATAACATCAACAAAACTCACCTTTGTGCATTCATGCACAACGTTAAAAGTTTGGTGAACAAAATGAGACAGAAAAAGAAGTGGCATAAAACACGTCTTAGAAAGTCGGAGAAAGTTATACATGCAAACAAACTACGGTGAGTTCAAGGACCGCCAAAATTAGTAGGACAAAACGGCGCTCGCCAAATACTCGAATCAGTGAAGCATGTTTAATACAAACAGTGTGCTTTATAACCATTAGGGAGGTATGTGCCATGTTTGTCCTCCTACAGAAACAATATTAAAACAAAAATATGTTTTTCCCCTCATCTTTTTCCATATTTCATACATTTTTGAAAAAACTCCAGAGAGCCACTAGGGCGGCGTTAAAAAGCCGCATGTGGGTTGCCGACCCCTGTATAGCACATTTAAACAACATAAATGTTTCCGAAGATCTGCACAACAATATTAAAAAAATATTCAAATATTATCCTTAGCTCCACCAATGACTGGTTGAACAAATAAAAACAATATATAAATAAATATGATTAAAAACGCTGTGATGAGATGGCGACTTGTCCAGGGTGTACACTGCCTTCCGCCTGAAACACAGCTGAGATAGGCTACAGCGACCCCCCGCAACTCCGAAAGGGACAAGCAGTAGAAAATGAATGGATGGATGGATGATTAAAAACGATTTTATAGGGTAAAAACAATAAATAGAAATCAAAACTTTAAAAAACCCACAGAAAATACAGAGGACCACACAACTCACAAAGTGTTAAAAGTCAAAGAATAAAATTGGGTCTTAAGACAACACTTAAGACCCAATTTTAGACTTAAGACTGTGGGAGCAGTTCTAACATGGAGGGGCAGAGTGTTCCAGAGCTTAGGGCCGACCACAGAGAAAGCCCTGTCTCCCCTGGTTTTAAGTCCGGTTTTGGGCACCAGAAGCTGGAGCTGGTTCTCGGACCTCAGAGCGCACGCAGGAGTGTAAATTGGGATGAGGTTCGAGATATACTGAGGTACCAGTCTGTGCAAAACTTTAAAAACAATCTGTCACGCGGTGCTCGCATCATGGGTGCGCGTTTTGTCACCCCAAGATGCAAATAGACTAGAAGGACAGGAATTGCAGGTAGGAGCTTGATTTAATGTAAAAAAATAAAAGAACACTGGAACAAAACAGACAAAAGAAAATGTGTGCCGAGTGCACGCGAAGCTAAGGCGAAACTTAGCACAAATCAAGACATAGAAGTAGAAAATACCAACGTGAGTGTTGCATAGAGCAAACAATGGATCAAGACAGAACTCAGGTCGAAGGCAGGCTTAAATACTAAAGCAATAATCAAAACACAGGTGCGCGTAAAAAAACAGAGCAGGTGGAACAAATGAGAATCCATGGTAACAAGATAAAACAAGGAAGAGCCAAACCAGGGATCCGAAGAGTCCAAAAACAAACAGGAAACACAAAAGGACTCAAAAACCAAAAGAATATATGATCATTACACGATCAGCAATGTTTTAAAATCAACTCTAAAATGAACAGGGAGCAAGTGCAGACTCTCAAGAATTGGGGTTACATGCTTGCGTTTCCTGGCCCCTCTTAAAATTTGTGCTGCCGCGTTCTGGATAAGACCTAGATAACACCTTCTGGAGGATAGTTCTGTGTGCTTTACAGAGATTAAATGGAACAATGAAAAAGGAGGATCACCTCCAAATTCTTCAAGACAACCTAAAATCTTCTACCCGGAGGTTGGGTCTTGGGCACAGATGGGTGTTCCAACAGGACAATGACCCCAAACACATGTCAAAAGTGGTAAAGGAATGGCTAAATCAGGCTAGAATGAAGGGTTTAAAATGGCCTTCCCAAAGTCCTGACTTAATCGTGTGGACAATGCTGAAGAAACAAGTCCATGTCAGGAAAACAGAAAATGTATCTGAGCTGCACCAATTTTGTCAAGAACTTGTGGATGGCTACCAAAAGTACCTTATTGCAGTAAAACTTGCCAAGGGACATGTAATCAAATATTAACATTGCTGTATGTATACTTTTGACCCAGCAGATTTGCTCACATTTTCAGTAGAACCATAATAAATTCATAAAAAGAACCAAACTTTATGAATGTTTTTTGTGACCAACAAGTATGTGCTCCAATCACTCTATACCAGGGGTGTCCGATTGATAGTATTGCAAAAATAAAATGACAAAAAAATTTCAAAAAAAGTGGAATGAGGTGAAATCTAATGAGAAAAAGTGGCAATGTTGACACAAAGCTGCCATGCAGGCAGTTTTTTTTTTTGTGCCTTTTGTCTTTCTTTTTTTTTCCATTGCTAAAAAAAAAAAAAGACAAAAAAAATCTATGTTATAATAAATCATTACTTAAAAATTATCACTTTAAAATGTTTTATGTGGAAAAAATATTGCATATCTTGTCAATCCATCCATCCATTTCCTACCGCTTATTCCCTTTTGGGGTCGCGGGGGGTGCTGGCGCCTATCTCAGCTACAGTCGGGCGGAAGGCAGGGTACACCCTGGACAAGTCGCCACCTCACCGCAGTCCATATGTTGTGTGGTTGCCACATAAAAACATCAAAGTTTTGACAAAAGAGCATGAAACAAAAAAAATAATAGTTCAAACTTAAAATCGACAGAAATATCGGAAGTGGATCTTGAAATGTAAGTGTTAAAAGTAAAAAAAAATGCATCACTTTATGAGTGGGGAACCTTTTGGATCTCAAATATATTTAGTAGGATTTAATCAAACTTTTCACTGTGATTACTCAAAAATATGAAATTATTAAAATCAATGGTGTCCTGCATTATTGATCTTTGAGGGCTTTTATTGCTAAATAAAGGAACTCTCCTGAAGGAATCAATAAAGTACTATCTATCCATCTAAATACTGCATATTTCAGTTTTACTATAAAAAACAAAGTTGTCTTTGACAGAAAAGGCATGAAACCTTATTTGTTTTACTTTATATCAACCTCAAGTTGATATAGAGATTTACTGTAAGCATTAAATAAAAAATAATAATAATAATTTGATTTATTTTTGACATTTTAGCGACTGAGACCCTCTATGCTCCCCAGGAGCCCTAAGGATTAAAAAAAAAAAATCCATATATTTTGTGGCCCCCGCATGCTTAAATTTATCCGTGTGTGGCCCTCTGGGGAAAAAGTTTGGACACCCCTCCTCTATACCAAAAAAATAAGAGTTGTAGAAATTAATGGTAACTCAAGAAAGTCATGACATTATGTCCTTCACAAGTGTATGTAAACTTTTGACCACGACTGTATACAGTTGTGATCAAAATGATTCAACCCCCACACAATTTTGGTGTTTTAGCAAGTTGGACATTCATTCCGTATTTTGTTTATAGTCATATCAAATAAAGATGTGTCAAATAGACAAATGCAACTAAAAATTGCAACACTGTATTTTACAAAATACCAAGAAAGGACATTTTTCTTAATATCTCATTGACAAAATGATTCAACCCCTTGAAGATCATAACTCTTAAGAACAGAATTTGAATAAGGTCTTCAATCAAGTGTGGAAAACACCTGTAGATGTGATTAGAACCATAACGAGCAACAATTAAACTGATTGAAAAAGACTGTGACGCTCAGCTTCTTGTAGATGGTCGATGGTGTATTTGCAACATGGTGAAGTCCAGGGAGTGGTCAAAGAAGTCAAGAAAGAAAGGATATGGATATAAGAAAATAGCAAAGACATTACACATCCCAAGAGACACAGTTGGGAGCATAATTCACAAGTTTAAAGCTAAAGGCACAGTGGAAACACTACCTGGGCGTGGTAGAAAGAGGATGCTGTGTGCAACTGCTGTCCGGTATTTGAAGCGTACAGTGGTGAAAAACTCCCGGGTAACAGCTGAGGAACTACAACAGGACATTGCAGAGGGGGGAACGCAGGTTTCATCCCAGACAATAAGGCGCGCACTACGAGATGAAGGCCTCCATGCCAGAACTCCCAGGCGCACCCCACTTCTGACTACCAGGCACAAGAAAATATACTTCAGTATGCCAAAAATCATCTGGACAAACCCCAAAGGTTTTGGGAAACTGTTCTATGGAGTGATGAGACAAAAGTGGAACTCTTTGGGCCTATGAATCAACATTATGTCTGGAGGAGAAAAAATGAAGCTTACAAAGAGAAGAACACCTTGCATACTGTTAAGCATGGTGGGGGGTCAATCATGCTCTGGGGCTGTTTCTCTGCCTCAGGTACCGGGAATCTCCAGCGCGTTCAAGGCATTATGAATTCTATTTCCTAGCAGGATATATTAGCTGCAAATGTCATGAAGTCAGTGACGAGGCTGAGGCTTGGGAGACGTTGGACCTTCCAGCAGGACAACGATCCCAAGCATACCTCCAAATCAACATCAGAGTGGTTGCAGAAGAAGGGCTGGAAGACTCTGGAGTGGCCTTCACAGTCGCCAGACCTAAATCCTCTAGAAAAGCTGTGGTGGGACTTGAAGAAGGCAGTTGCAGCTCGCAAGCCCAAGAATATGAATGAACTGGAGGCCTTTGCCCAAGAGGAATGGGCTAAAATACCTGTAGATGGTTGCAAGAAGCTTGTGTCCGCTTATGTATCACCTTTGAAGGATGTCATTACTGCCAAAGGCTGTTCTACTAAGTACTAAAGATGCATGTAACTAGGGGGTTGAATCATTTTGTCAATGAGATATTAAGAAAAATGTCCTTTTTTGGTATTTTGTAAAATACAATGTTACAATTTAAGTTGCATTTGTCTATTTGACACATCTTTATTTGATATGACTATAAACAAAATACGGAATAAATGTCCAACTTGCTAAAACACCAAAATTGTGTGGGGGTTGAATCATTTTGATCACAATTGTATATATGCATTTTGTACATGTCCCTGCGATTTAGACGTGTTATGCTTTTCTAAATCAATCAATCAATCAATCAATGTTTACTTATATAGCCCTAAATCACTAGTGTCTCAAAGGGCTGCACAGACCACCAAGACATCCTCGGTAGGCCCACATAAGGGCAAGGAAAGGAAAACTCACACCCAGTGGGACGTCGGTGACAATGATGACTATGAGAACCTTGGAGAGGAGGAAAGCAATGGATGTCGAGCGGGTCCAACATGATACTGTGAAAGTACAATCCACAATGGATCCAACACAGTTGCGAGAGTCCAGTCCAAAGCGGATCCAACACAGCAGCGAGAGTCCCGTTCACAGCGGAGCCAGCAGGAAACCATCCCAAGCGGAGGCGGATCAGCAGCGCAGAGATGTCCCCAGCCGATACACAGGCGAGCAGTACATGGCCACCGGATCGGACCGGACCCCCTCCACAAGGGAGAGTGAGACATAGAAGAAAAAGAAAAGAAACGGCAGATCAACTGGTCTAAAAAGGGAGTCTATTTATGTTATGCTTTTCTAAATGCACTCAATGTGGTTCATGTGGAGACAGCTAAAAAACACACAATGAAGGAGGTGGTTTCTATGATACTAATGTTGTCTTTGTAATTGGATTATGAACATTTAAATCCCTGGCAACCGAAGCCTAGAACCCTGCATAGCTTCAGGCCAGTTAAGCAGTGTCTGCAAAAACAAGTCTCCATCCTCGTCTCCTGTCGATGAGACATGTTTGGATGTGTTCAGGTTTTTGATTGGGCATTTAAATGGAGCCCTTGATGAAGTGTTACCGATAGAAACTATTATTGAGGCTTTAGCATTGTACCCCTGAGCTGTGGATAGATCAGGGGTGTCCAAACTTTTTCCACTGAGGGCCGCAGACTGAAAAATCAAAGTATGCGAGGGCTATTTTGATATTATTCTTATTTAAAAGCAATACAATAGTTGTTTTTTTTACCTTTATGGCTGTCCTCAAGATTGGTCCCCAGTCTCTGGAAGGGTCTCAGTCATAAAAATGTTAGAAATAAGTCATAAATTATTATTTTTTTCATTTGACACTTGAATCTCGAGATCAACTTCAGGTCTGTCTGTCGTTATAACGTTTTTTTTTATTTTGTTTTTATGTTTATGGCCTTTTTGTCAAAACCCTTATTTATTCGAGATGCCACCTCAGTAGAAGCATTTAAGTCTCACCTTAAAACTCATTTGTTTACTCTAGCCTTTAAATAGACTCCCTTTTTAGACCAGTTGATCTGCCGTTTCTTTTCTTTTTCTCCTATGTCCCACTCTCCCTTGTGGAGGGGGTCCGGTCCGATCCCGTGGCCATGTACTGCACGCCTGTGTATCGGCTGGGGACATCTCTGCGCTGCTGATCCGCCTCCGCTTGGGATGGTTTCCTGCTGGCTCCGCTGTGAACGGGACTCTCGCTGCTGTGTTGGATCCGCTTTGGACTGGACTCTCGCGACTGTGTTGGATCCATTATGGATTGAACTTTCACAGTATCATGTTAGACCCGCTCGACATCCATTGCTTTCCTCCTCTCCAAGGTTCTCATAGTCATCATTGTCACCGACGTCCCACTGGGATGTCATAGTGGTTTGTGTTGTGGTTTGTGCAGCCCTTTGAGACACTAGTGATTTAGGGCTATATAATTAAACATTGATTGATTGATTGATATGGCAAACACACAAACTATGCAACATTTTACCCCAAAACATTTCAAAGTGGAATATTTGACATGAAGTAATTGGAACCCTAAATAGGTCAATAATTCATGACAATAAAAAAAAAAAAATAAGTGTTGAAAATAAGCCAAATTTATATTTATATTTTTTTACTTTTAACGCTTAAGTCTGTAGATCTCTTGATTATAAGATTTTTAAAAAAAATCACACTTTTTTGTTTGTTTGTTGACCTTTTTGTGAAAGAAGTGAAGTGAATTATATTTATATAGCGCTTTTCTCTAGTGACTCAAAGCGCTTTACATAGTGAAACCCAATATCGAAGTTACATTTAAACCAGTGTGGGTGGCACTGGGAGCAGGTGGGTAAAGTGTCTTGCCCAAGGACACAACGGCAGTGACTAGGATGGCGGAAGCGGGAATCGAACCTGCAACCCTCAAGTTGCTGGCACGGCCACTCTACCAACCGAGCTATATATATGTAGTGATTGCAAAGCGTGATGATAACCATCAATCAACCAATGTTTATTTATATAGCCCCAAATCACAAATGTCTCAAAGGACTGCACAAATCATTACGACTACGACATCCTCGGAAGAACCCACAAAAGGGCAAGGAAAACTCACACCCGGTGGGCAGGGAGAATTCACATCCGAAACTTTGTTTCGCACAAAATATGCAATATTATCCCCCCCCAAAATATTTGAAAGTGAAATTGTTCCAGTGAAGTAATTGGAGCCTTTTAATTGGAGTCAATAACAGTCCGCATGGCAGTTTTGTGTTATTAGTGTCAACACTGCAACTTTTTTTTGTTACATGTCACTGTTTACTCTTTTATTACACTCTTTTATGTTTAAAATTTTTATTATAGTATTTTTTAGAATGGGCCGGGGGCCATTAACAAATTAGCTGGGGGGCCACAAATGGCCCTCGGGCCGCACTTTGGACCGGCCTGGCGTAGATGCTGTTTATAGTAGTTTTACAACAGTATGTGGCTATGCTGGAAATTCACCTGACCTGACAAGTGCATTTACAAAACCCAAAACCAGTGAAGTTGGCCCCCGTCAGACCCACAAACGCCGGCGGAGTAACAACAATATGAACGCTGCACGGAACATTTCTCTGCCAGTTTCTGCATCCCGCAGCGATTCTACTTTTGTGTTTCTGTGCCTATGGTTCCCACACAAGGTTGCAACATTGTTTGTCAACACTGTCTGCTCTCATTTTCTCGCACATTTGAGCCTCTGATGTTCTGTTTACCTACACTCTGTCCTCCTCCTGTCTAGGCCTGCTATGTGTGTGTGTGTGTGTGTGTGTGGTACACAGAACATCCATTTCCACACTTCTATTAGCCCCGAGTCCAGTGGACCCGGACATCTTATATGTAATAGAAATGTGGAAGGGGGGTGTATGGTGTGTGGTTTGATTTATTGATTGATTGAAACTTTTATTAGTAGATTGCACAGTTCAGTACATATTCCATACAATTGACCACTAAAAGGTGGTGACTTGTCCAGGGTGTACGCCGCCTTCCGCCCAATTGTAGCTGAGAAAGGCACCAGCGCCCCCCGCGACCCCAAAGGAAATAAGCGGGTGGATGGATGGTAACACCCGAATAAGTTTTTCAACTTGTTTAAGTCGGGGTCCACGTTAATCAATTCATGGTCATTAAATATGTATTCTGATGAATGTTCTTCACAGAAAATGAGCCAAAGTCAGCGAGTCTCAGTTAGAAAAATTAATTAATTGTATCATTTTTCTTGTGTGAATGTTGTCTATTTGTGTTGGCCCTGCGATGAGATGGCGACTTGTCCAGGGTGTACACCGCCTTCCGCCCAATTGTAGCTGAGATAGGTGCCAACGCCACCCCAAAAAGGGAATAAGCGGTGGGAAATGGATGGATGGATGGATGGCATTTTTCTTTTAATAATACATGAAAACGGGTCCCACAGACCCGAACACCACACAAGGGTTATAATTGTTTGACTTCTTTGCTTAATTCATTCCATTGTTCATTAGAAGTACTAATATACTATTCATCATTTGTTCAAACAAAACAGATGGCAAAAGGCAGGCGGGCCGCGGTTCCAACATTAAAGTTGTTTACTATGAATGGCCCCGAATAAATAATTTACAGGGTGTCAGTGAAGGCAACGTCGTCAGACAGCTGCTGCTCCTGGGTTCGCGCATGCGCAATGGCAACATGGAATGCCCAAAGGGTAGGAGAGCGATATAAGGTGAGGAGAACGAAGTTACCGGCATTAAATGAGCTAGGACCGGATAAACACTAACTCTTTGTACCGCGTCTCTACAACGGAGCTCTTTTTAAAAACATTTAAATAGCACTCGCTCGTTAGTTATTGTTGACATCCGGGTCGCACGTGTTGGAACTTTTTTAATGGCCACTGACTGACAACTTTGTACGATGTCGTCATTAGTTCTAATATTCCAGTGTGAAGACACTACAGGCGTCCATTGACAATGGGATCCCCCACCTTTGGAGAAGGCTCTTCGGGTCTGTACTTGTGTCTCATTCGGTGGTGACGAACAAGAGAGTCTTCCTCGAGCTGCTCGGATACTCGCTGGCTTTTCCTCATGGAGTCTGTTGGCAACTTTGAGTTCAGCAGGAAAGACCTGATTGGTCATGGCGCCTTTGCGGTTGTGTTCAAGGGACGTCATAAAGAGGTAATTTACACGACATTAGGTGTGTGTTTCTGGCTAATATGTTCTATTGCTATGTTTGTCAAGAAACATTGTGTCTAATGTGTTCTAATCTTGTTTGTCAGGAAACATTGTGTCTAATGTGTTCTAATCTTGTCAAGAAACATTGTGTCTAATGTGTTGTATTGCAATGTTTGTCAAGAAAAATTGTGTCTGTGTTCTAATCTTGTTTGTCAAGAAACATTGTGTCTAATGTGTTCTAATCTTGTTTTTCAAGAAACATTGTGTCTAATGTGTTCTATCCCTATGTTTGTCAACATTGCGTCTTATAAGTTCTATTCATGTTTGTCAAGAAACATTGTGTCGAACGTGTTCTATTCCTGTTTGTCAAAAAACATTGTCTAATATGTTCTATTCCTATGTTCGTCAAAAACATTGCGTCTAATGTGTTCTATTTCTATTTGTCAATAAACATTGTGTCTAACATGTTCTAATCTTGTTTGTCAAGAAACATTGTTGCTAATGTGTTCTATTTCTATGTTTGTCAAGAAACATTGTGTCTATGTTCTATCCCTATGTTTGTCAACATTGCGTCTTATATGTTCTAATCTTGTTTTTCAAGAAACATTGTGTCTAATATGTTCTATCCCTATGTTTGTCAACATTGCGTCTTATAAGTTATATTCCTGTTTGTCAAGAAACATTGTGTCGAACGTGTTCTATTCCTGTTTGTCAAAAAACATTGTCTAATATGTTCTATTCCTATGTTCGTCAAAAACATTGCGTCTAATGTGTTCTATTTCTATTTGTCAAGAAACATTGTGTCTAACATGTTCTAATCTTGTTTGTCAAGAAATATTGTTGCTAATGTGTTCTATTTCTATGTTTGTCAAGAAACATTGTGTCTAATATGTTCTATCCCTATGTTTGTCAACATTGCGTCTTATATGTTCTATTCCTGTTTGTCAAGAAACATTGTGTCTAATGTGTTCTATTTCTATGTTTGTCAAGAAACATTGTGTCGAATGTGTTCTATTCCTGTTTGTCAAAAAACCTTGTCTAATATGTTCTATTCCTATGTTCGTCAAAAACATTGCGTCTAATGTGTTCTATTTCTATTTGTCAATAAACATTATGTCTAACATGTTCTAATCTTGTTTGTCAAGAAACATTGTTGCTAATGTGTTCTATTTCTATGTTTGTCAAGAAACATTGTGTCTATGTTCTATCCCTATGTTTGTCAACATTGCGTCTTATATGTTCTATTTCTGTTTGTCAAGAAACATTGTGTCTAATATGTTCCATCCCTATGTTTGTCAACATTGCGTCTTATAAGTTCTATTCCTGTTTGTCAAGAAACATTGTGTCGAACGTGTTCTATTCCTGTTTGTCAAAAAACATTGTCTAATATGTTCTATTCCTATGTTCGTCAAAAACATTGCGTCTAATGTGTTCTATTTCTATTTGTCAAGAAACATTGTGTCTAACATGTTCTAATCTTGTTTGTCAAGAAACATTGTGTCTAATATGTTCTATCCCTATGTTTGTCAACATTGCGTCTTATATGTTCTATTTCTGTTTGTCAAGAAACATTGTGTGTAATGTGTTCTATTTCTATGTTTGTCAAGAAACATTGTGTCTAATATGTTCTATCCCTATGTTTGTCAACATTGCGTCTTATATGTTCTATCCCTATGTTTGTCAAGAAACATTGTGTCTAATATGTTCTATCCCTATGTTTGTCAACATTGCGTCTTATATGTTCTATTCCTGTTTGTCAAAAAACATTGTCTAATATGTTCTATTCCAATGTTCGTCAAAAACATTGCGTCTATTGTGTTCTATTTCTGTTTGTCAAGAAACATTGTGTCTAATGTGTTCTATTCCCATGTTTGTCAAGAAAATTTGTGTCTAACATGTACTGTTACTATGTTTGTCAAGAAACATTGTGTTTAATGGGTTCTATTCCTATGTTTGTCAAGAAACATTGTGTCCAATATGTTCTAACCTTGTTTATTAACAAACATTGTGTCTAACATGTTCTATTCCTATGTTTGTCAAGAAACATTGTGTCTAATATGTTCTATCCCTATGTTTGTCAACATTACGTCTTATATGTTCTATTCCTGTTTGTCAAGAAACATTGTGTCGAGCATGTTCTATTATGTTTGTCAAGAAACATTGTGTCTGTGCTCTATTCCTATGTTTAAGAAACATTGTGTCTAATGTGTTGTAATCCTATGTTTGTCAAGAAACATTGTGTCTAACATGTTCTAATCTTGTTTTTCAAGAAACATTGTGTCCAATATGTTCTAATCTTGTTTATTAACAAACGTTGTGTCTAACATGTTCTATTCCTATATTTGTCAAGAAACATTGTGTCTAATGTGTTCTATTCCTATGTTTGTCAAGAAACATTGTGTTCTATTCCTGTTTGTCAAGCAACATTGTGTCTAATATGTTCTATCCCTATGTTTGTCAACATTGCGTCTTATATGTTCTATTCCTGTTTGTCAAGAAACATTTTGTCGAGCATGTTCTGTTTGTCAAGAAACATTGTGTCTAATGTGTTCTATTCCTATGTTTAAGAAACATTGTGTCTATTGTGTTCTATTCCTATGTTTAAGAAACATTGTGTCTAATGTGTTCTATTCCTATGTTTAAGAAACATTGTGTCTAATGTGTTCTATTCCTATGTTTAAGAAACATTGTGTCTAATGTGTTCTATTCCTATGTTTAAGAAACATTGTGTCTAATGTGTTGTATTCCTATGTTTGTTAAGAAACATTGTGTCTAATTTGTTGTATTCCTATGTTTGTTAAGAAACATTGTTTCTAATTTGTTGTATTCCTATGTTTGTCAAGAAACATTGTGTCTAACATGTTCTAATCTTGCTTTTCAAGAAACATTGTGTCCAATATGTTCTAATCTTGTTTATTAACAAACGTTGTGTCTAACATGTTCTATTCCTATATTTGTCAAGAAACATTGTGTCTAACATGTTCTATTCCTATGTTTGTCAAGAAACATTGTGTTCTATTCCTGTTTGTCAAGCAACATTGTGTCTAATATGTTCTATCCCTATGTTTGTCAACATTGCGTCTTATATGTTCTATTCCTGTTTGTCAAGAAACATTTTGTCGAGCATGTTCTGTTTGTCAAGAAACATTGTGTCTAATGTGTTCTATTCCTATGTTTGTTAAGAAACATTGTGTCTAATGTGTTCTATTCCTATGTTTAAGAAATATTGTGTCTAATGTGTTGTATTCCTATGTTTGTTAGGAAACATTGTGTCGAATTTGTTGTATTCCTATGTTTGTCAAGAAACATTGTGTCCAATATGTTCTAATCTTGTTTATTAACAAACATTGTGTCTAATGTGTTCTATTCCTATGTTTAAGAAACATTGTGTCTAATGTGTTGTATTCCTATGTTTGTTAACAAACATTGTGTCTAAAATGTTCTATTCCTATGTTTGTCAAGAAACATTGTGTCTAACATGTTCTAATCTTGTTTGTCAAGAAACATTGTGTCTAATATGTTCTATCCCTATGTTTGTACATAAATGGGTTGTACAAGTACAACCCATTTATCATTTGTCAACATTGCGTCTTATATGTTCTATTCCTGTTTGTCAAGAAACATTGTGTCGAACATGTTCTATTCCTATGTTTGTCAAAAACATTGCGTCGAATGTGTTCTATTTCTGTTTGTCAAGAAACATTTTGTCTAATGTGTTCTATTCCTATGTTTGTCAAGAAACATTGTGTCTAACATGTACTGTTACTATGTTTGTCAAGAGACATTGTATCGAACATGTTTTATTCCTGTTTGTCAAGAAACATTGCGTTTTATCATGTTCTATTCCTATGTTTGTCAAGAAACATTGTCTAATATGTTCTATCCCTAAGTTTGTCAACATTGCGTCTTATATGTTCTATTCCTGTTTGTCAAGAAACATTGTGTCGAGCATGTTCTATTCTTATGTTTGTCAAACATTGTGTCGAACGTGTTCTATTCCCTGCGATGAGGTGGCGACTTGAGTGTGTACACCGTCTTCCGCCCGATTGTAGCTGAGATAGGCTCCAGCGACCCCAAACTGAATAAGCGGTAGAAAATGGATGGATAGATGGACGGTGTTCTAGTCCTATGTTTGTCAAGAAACATTGCGTTTAATATGTTCTATTCCTATGTTTGTCAAGAAACATTGCGTTTAATATGTTCTATTCCTATGTTTGTCTAGAAACATTGTGTCTAATATGTTCTGTTCCTATGTTAGTCAAAAACATTGCGTCAAACGTCTTCTATTCCTATGTTTGTCAAGAAACATTGTTTCTAACATATTCTGTTCCTATGTTTGTCAAGAAACATTGTGTCTATTATGCTCTATCCCTATGTTTGTTAAGAAACATTGTGTCATGACATGTTCTATTCCTGTTTGTCAAACATTGCGTCTTATGTTCTATTTCTGTTTGTCAAGAAACATTGCGTCTTATATGTTCTATCCCTAAGTTTGTCAAGAAACATTGCGTCTAATATGTTCTATTCCTATGTTTGTCAAGAAACATTGCGTCTAATATATTCTATTCCTATGTTTGTCAAGAAACACGAGTGGGAAGTAGCTGTGAAGTGCATCAACAAGAAAAACCTGGCCAAATCTCAATCTCTACTTGGAAAAGAAATAAAGATATTAAAGGTAATTAATACTTGGATTTTATTTAGAAGATGTGTATGCATGCAAATATGAGTAATGCATGACAGCATATCATAGCAATCTCCTAATGACGTGCAAGGAGAGGGGTGTCCTAAGCATGCAATTTTGTTTATATATTATTAACAACTATTTTGTATTCATTGTCAAAATCCTCAATTATTAGTATCAACTTTTTCTTGTTACATTATGCCTTATTTTCCACACTTGGTTGGATTTAAGATACCACTGCCCTAGTCTGTGAGCAATATGGGAATAATCTATTTGGAGAATGGTCAAGGTTCGAGGCATCAAATGATAGTGCATCATTGCTGTTTATGTCTGTGAGCTCATCTTTTGATCCTGCAAGGACAATTTCTTCTACTATTTCTTTTTTAAGCCATGTTTTGTTTATTCATCTCTCCAGGAACTCAAACACGAAAATATAGTCAGTCTACTGGACTATCAGGTAGGTGTGGTTGCCCATCTTTCTTCCAGAACATGTTGTCATTCATCCAACCGTGCATTTTTCTACCGCTTGTTCCTTTCGTGGTAGACCCGAGACGAGTCACCACCTCATCGCAGGGCCAACACAGATAGACAACATTCACACTCACATTCTGTCAAACTTTAAATATCATCTGAAAATATATATTGCTACGGATCATATTTGTTTTTACATTTTACAGTATGCATAAGACCCAGCTAATCATTCAAAACATTTTACAACTCAGACAAGACAAACCATTTGCTCAGATGTGAGTTTGTGTCAATGATAGGGGTGTAACGGTACGTGTATTTGTATTGAACCGTTTCGGTACGGGGGTTTTGGTTCGGTTCGGAGGTGTACCGAACGAGTTTCCACACGGACATATTAGGTAGCGCACCGCAGGTTGTATAAACAATGCAGAGCGAGGCACAACACATGGCAGGCTAGCAGCGACTGGGCTAGGACAACATGCAAAAGCCAGAGCTGGAAGACCCTCCTGCCTCGTAAAGATCTCCCGTTTGGGAGCACTTTGGCTGCGCGGTGCGATACAACAATGGAGGACGGCGGTTTGCCAACATTGTTCAGCAGCAGTAGGTTATGCTTCTGCCAATACGGCAAACATGCTAACCCCTTTGAAGTGTCACCACCGCGTTCAAGCAGCATCTCTTTGGCGAGTCAGGCAGGGCTGAAGCATTCACAAATGCTTTTATAGCAGCAGATTTAAGACCATCCATCCATCCATTTTCTACCGCTTGTCCCGTTCGGAGTGGCAGGGAGTTGCTGTATTGCATTAAAAACTAAATTTTGACCCACTTCTATGGCGGAAGAACAATAAGCCCATATATCCTCTTACTGCCAAGTTAGCCAGTCATCTGAGCAACAACTTGAGTCAGTTTAATGTTGATGAACGTGGACCCCGACTTAAACAAGTTGGAAAATTTATCGGGGTGTTTGCATTCAGTGGTCAATTTTACTCATAAAAGTCTCAATCAATCAATCAAAAAAGCACTTTATATGTAGAAAGGTGTTGTTAAGAAACCATTCTGAGCCTTATCTTATTTAGTTTTTATTTTATATATGTTGACCCCATTAAAATTGGCAATTGACCCTGTGTGTATATGTATGTAATGCCATTGTTTGCAAATTTGGTAAATAAATAACCAAAAATGTTTATTTTGTTGTTTTCTTACTGTACCGAAAATGAACAGAACCGTGACCTCTAAACCGAGGTACCTACCGAACCGAAATTTTTGTGTACCGTTACACCCCTAGTCAATGAAAATCTTCACACTTTGCCAGACAAGCAGACATGTTTGAGCTAATCGCTTTATTTCTGACAGATGGCAGGGTGCATACAGTTAAACAAAGGCTTATGAAGTATCAGCTCACACCAGATGCACTGATGAGTTAAGACTATTCAATGAGACTAGGTCAGGCAGCAAGAGACTTTTCTGATCACCTGTTAACCTGCACTCTCTTATACTAAGTATTTTGTTAAGTCTGATCTGTGGCAGGGCACTTTTCTATGGTACTAATGTCAAAGAAGTGTCGGCCTGTATCCTCCTCACTACTCTCGCCTAAGATGTCAAGGAAACCTTACACTTGGCAGCCTCCATCGCACCACTTCGCCTCACGTGTGACGCTTATACAGTTTTAGGCCGCTGTTGATCCAAAAGTGTGTCTGCTTTGGCCTTGTTGATATTGCTGGCTCCGTACAAGCATCAGATATTTATTATGATGTACAAATGTGTTCCGTGCGTTTTTGTGACGATTATTTTTGTTTTTATCCTCAGGAAATGGGAGGATGTGTATATCTTGTCATGGAGGTACAATATGTTCCAAGGATATTTTTCACATTTTGGGAAAATAATACAATTCCTGATGACATGTCCCTTATCTTGGCAGTACTGCAATGGAGGTGACCTGGCTGAATACCTTCAGTGTAAGTATCCTAATGTACTTGCGTCACGCTTTGCTTTTTAAATTGCTTGTATTCCAAAACGTGGCTTCTTCTCGTTTGTGAAAACCAGTGGTGGTCGACAAAGCTCAGCTCTCGAACTATCTTGAGTACAAAAGAGACCTAAACCTTCCTGCAAAAAGCAGATACGAGCCAAAAAAACCTAACCTTTACAATGAAATAGATCCTATACTTTATCAAAAAAAAAGATTTGTTGACAGATATCAAAGATGACATCGGTTGCGTTCCCAGACATATCGAACGATTGTGCTCCAGATGCTATTTTACACGACAAAACAAATGGAAACTTGGAAAACCCTGGAGGTCTACAACTTCTTTTGTCAAGACTCTCTCCGATAAATATGCATGGTTTTTGCTCGGGTAAGGTTCCGTTTCATGGTTTAATTTTGCGTCTAAGTTGCCTAGTTTGTTGCTGTTTCACACGCCGTTTATTAATAGCATGTTTTATCTCCGTTTTTATCCAAATATAGCTTTAGATGTCAACATTGTGTATGTGCTGGACGCTTCATATATGATCGTTGTCTTTGGTAAAATCTTAACTCTTTTAGGTTTTGCTGACATTTGTTTATTTTTATTTAGACACGCCAAGTTGGTGCTTTTCGAAATACTCCTAGCAAATGTTCATCCTTCCATCCATTTTCTATCGCTTGTAAGAAATGCAACTAATATCAAGATAATACTTACATGGGAAATAATAGCCGTCAAAAGTATATCAAAGAAACCTTTATCGAAGTGATCAATGCAAACTCGTGCATTTTTCGACTTGTCTCCCTTGGACTGGAGTGTGCATGCTTTTTTCGTCGTCGTTTCCACAAATCTTGCACTTTTCCGCCCTGTTTGATAACCTCTCGGAGAAATCTGAAGAAACGTTTATCTTTTACGTGATTTGAACGATTCGTACAGCCGAAAACAACACAAGCACAGGGCATTTTTTCTTTGAGAAAGGCTAAAGGCGCCTTGTACCCATTTGAAAACAGAGCTAGCTTGACCACCACCAGTATTCATTGGGCGGGATGTGAGCCGGATGTGATATCAGTCACATCCCAGCAATTGGGCATTCTCAATACCTGTCACAACTTAAAGGGGTTATATTATGATTTTTATTATTTACATTTAAAACACTTCCTTGTAGTCTATACAACATGTGATGTGGGTGCTTTGGTCAAGATCTTGCATAGATCCCATTTACAGATCATCTTCAGAATGTGCCGTTTTGTGGGCGGTCTTATTTACACGCCAAATCCCTCCTCCATGCCCCCTCGTCAGCCATGTTGTAGTTTTTAGAGCTTTCATATCGAGTTTACTTGACCGATATAAGTTGGAACCATTTAATATTTTTTTATCAGAATGGCAACAGCGCAGGATTTTGGCATGCATGTGCATGTATGAGCCAGTCTGCCCCACAACAAAAGGATTAAAAAAAAGGAACTACAACTCCGGACTAGGGATAGGCGATTATAGAAAAAAAAATATATCACTATTAATTTTTTCATATCAAGTTGGTTTTGCTTCAAGACCGGGTCAAACATAGTTGTTTGGAAACATGTTGAGAGCAGCAATGCCAGCGGGTCAGTGTGGCTTTTAAGAGGCTTGCTGTTTTCTGTGGTTTGGGGGTGGTGGGATTTAAATGTCCCCACAAGTTCTTAAGCAAATTATCACTAATACCCTTGACCAAGATTAAACTAAGCTATATAAATTGGCTTGTGATGAAGTCATTTTTATTAGAAAGCATAATACACCGCATGGCTATTTAATTATTACCAGATTTTTTTCTTCTTGCCTTGAAAGTGCCATGTGATTCCACCACTGATCAACATTTCTTACTAAATGTGTTTTCTGACTCGGGTTAGAAACAAGAATGATGATCATGACGATGATGATACTGCTCTTGACAGTTTATTTTTCATTAGCTAAATCTAGCCGGTCAGCTTGACCGTTTTGAATGCTGATGTAAAGTGCTGGGGTATTTCTGTCGGTGTGTCTTATTTTGTAGACTTGACTGTTTTGTGTGCCTGCCAGGAGGCACGGCCAGCTATTTGCAGGACGCCACAGAAGCACACTGGCTCACGGAGCACGCACATGACCTCACCCATCTGTCACACTTACCCTTGTCCTCTAATGGAAAAACACAGCAGCCTTTGCAATAATATCCAAAAGAAGATAAACAAATTCCCTTCAACAAAATATGACTCAAATATGTTATGAACTCAAAATTAATCTAAAGTAACACTTTTGTTTTTGCTAGCTCTACTCAAAGATCTAAAACATGTTTTCTCTTTTTACAAAAGGCCTATTAGTCTGAAATATTGTTGACAAATCCGTCTAAATATGTGTTAGTGAGCACTTCCACTACAAATGGTTCAGTTTCATGGGATTTGTTCAGCTTTGGTGGACATGCCTATTGCACACTCACTAAAAAATTGAGACTTCTGTGGGTAGGGCTGCAACGATCAATCGATTAAATCGATTTAAAAAGCTTTGATTTATAGTCTGTTGCTTCGATTCGTCGTTAAATGAGTGTAACTAATAAAAATCCGGACCACATGGAGTGCCCATAACTTTACATTCGTGGACATAGTTTCCGCACGGCCACTATAATAGACCGAGCGCAGATTAGAGCGGTGGTTTGTGGGTGCCGTAATCTGTGGCAGGGAACATCAGAGTTGTATTTGTTTTAAATTAATGGACACATGTAAAAATGCAACTTCAATGTGGATGCTGTGCATTTATTACGAGCAATGAAGGCTGTAACCAGCAGAAAAAAAAGTGTATATTTGGAAAATTGTTCCTAAAATACACATTGAGGTTATCAAGTGTGTTTTATCCAGTTACTCGATCAATCGAACAAAGTAATTGATAGTTTACTCGATTACTAAACTAATCAAAAGCTGCGGCCTTATCTGTGGCATGGTTCTGTGTAACATTGCACATTTTGAGTGGCCTTTTACAGTGGCCAGACTAAGGGTCACGTACTGTATGTAATAATAACAATCATGCTGCCTTATCAGCATCTTATTGTGCCACACCGGTGAGGTGAATGAATTACATCAGAAAAGGAGAAACGCTCACTAACAGATTTGAACAATATTATGATAAAAATTTTAGATTGTTGAGTTCAGCTCAAAAAGGTGGGCACAAAACCAATACTGTTGTGTTTCAACCAATTCTTGCAATTTTTGTTTGTATAAAAATGTATAATAAAACCTTTTCAAAACAGGTTATAGGTAACAAAAGCTCCTCTTGGTGCTGAGGTGTAAAAAAACATATTTTCATAAATAGATTGTGGTAGAAAAAAATGGATTATGAAAATAATTAATAGGAATACATTCAAAATGCAGTTTTCAAATGTAAATAGATTTTTTTTAGCATCCCTAATGGCAGTTTTTAAAACCTTTGTTTTGAACATGGTGTAAAGCAATCAAAAGGCCTTACAAACTTTATGGAGGTTTATGAACCCTTCTGGCATGTTTCTTGACATTCTGTATACTTCATGGAATTTTGTTCCTAAGATGCGGTACTAATTCAGTGCGTGTTTTTCTTTCCTCAGGCAAGAGGACGTTAAGTGAGGACACAATCCGAGTGTTCTTTCAACAGATTGCTCAGGCCATGAAGGTTCTGCAAAGCAAGGGCATCCTTCACAGAGACCTGAAACCCCAGAACATCTTGCTTTGCCACCCAAAGGGAAGAAGATCCAGTTCCATCAACACCTGTGTGAAGATTGGTAAAGACTTATGTACATAATATTGCATATGACTTCTTATTTTGCCTGCAGTACACCATTGCTTTGCATGTTTTGTCTTTAATGTGTTGCAAATTCCATAAATTCTCTCACCTTATGCAGCGGACTTTGGCTTTGCACGTCATCTTCAGACAAACATGATGGCAGCAACACTGTGTGGCTCTCCCATGTACATGGTGAGTTGAAGGTCTCTTAATATCCCCTGTGTTCAAGTGTTGCCATTGCACTCAACTTCTAAACTGTGTCTGGACACAGGCTCCTGAGGTCATCATGTCCCAGAATTATGATGCCAAAGCTGATCTGTGGAGCATTGGTACCATTATCTACCAGTGTCTCACTGGAAAAGCCCCATTTCACGTGAGTAACCTAAAAGCATGCACATTAGCCTGCACAAACACATATACTGTACGTCACACAAGTCCTTGTTTAGGTCTCTTATTTCATAATCCCTCCGCGAATCTGCTTTTAGAGGTCCTGGTTTCCTAGAAAGAGTGTTCTCATTATTGTCAACATAAAACTGAACATGATGCATCCTTTTTCGAAACACAGAAATATGAGCCATGACTGAGCAGCTGGCTGACACCCTCCATGGTCTCCAAGTGCTGTGTGGAAATTACTGCATGTTAATTCGGAAAGATCTTTGTTTACTGGGTGGGGGGTGAACGGATGGCTGTCAGCCATTTCTCAGAACCTCGAGTAAATATCGTTGCACAACGTTTCTTATTAGTTTGTGACGTTTACATGGCTGCTCAGATTAAATCTTTTTTAGATTGCTGTACATTGCAGTGCATTTTTAGTTGAGGAAGCAACATTCCTCATTTATGAAGGTCATTTTCCTAGAGATCAGGTTTTTTGGCAGATCAGCAATTTTGGAAAAGTCCAGAGGACACACTTAAAGGGGAGATTTTCATTATTGTTTACATTCCAGTATTCATATAAGAACGATCCACAAGCCTGCAGCAATGAATTGATTAACGTGGACCCCGACTTAAACAAGTTGAAAAACGTATTCGGGTGTTACCATTTAGTGGTCAATTGTACGGAATATGTACTGTACTGTGCAATCTACTAATAAAAGTATCAATGAATCAATCAAATTCTCAACAAAATCAACAGGCTCCCTGTTATACACAGGAGAAGTAGTAAGTACACAGGAACACGTGTACAGAGCTAACTGAGGCAGACAAATGGAGGAATTAGTGACAGGAATGAAAAGATACGAGTAAGACAAAGAATACATAGCCTTTGGCCTTACCGTAACTACAGTAGGAAATGAGGAAAGACTTGTGTGTGTTTTTTATGCCATTCTACTACACTTTGACACGTTCTATCTCTGTGAGATGCATGTTTCTACTTTTGCTGCAATAAACACAAAGTACACATCCCACTTGAAAATTGAGCAAGAGTTGTCAGTAGTAATATCAATTTTGAAGACCAGATTTGAAAGGATGTGAAGTGCATAAAGGGGTTACTGCAGCCACTAAATATAAACAGAATAATCTCCTATTTGATGATGGCAAATTGCATTGAATTTGAATGTGTCCATGTAAAACCGACAAAAGCCGTGAAATAAGTTTGAAATAATTAGTATCGGTTAAAGGCCTACTGAAATTAGATTTTCTTATTTAAACGGGAATAGCAGGTCCATTGTATGTGTAATACTTGATCATTTTGCGAAATGGCCATATTTTTGCTGAAAGGATTTCGTAGAGAACATCGCCGATAAAGCTCGCAACTTTTGGTTGCTAATAAAAACGCCTTGCCTTTACCGGAAGTAGCAGACGATGTGCGCGTGACGTCACTGGTTGTTGGGCTCCTCACATTGTTTATAATGTGAGCCTCCAGCAGCAAGAGGTATTCGGGCCGAGAAAGCGACAATTTCCCCATTAATTTGAGCGAGGATGACAGATTCGTGGATGAGGAAATTTAGAGTGACGGACTAGAAAAAAAAAAGGCGATTGCATTGGGAGCGATTCAGATGCTTTGAGACACATTTACTAGGATAATTCTGGGAAATACCTTATCTTTCGATTGTGTTGCTAGTGTTTTAGTGAGTTAAGTAGTACCTGATAGTCGGAAGGGTGTGTCCACGGGTGTGTTGACGCCAGTCTCTGAGGGAAGTCACGGCAGCTGCAGCACGACTTATTTCCAAAATTTTCTCACCAAAAACTGCCGGTCGACATGTAGTCGGGATCCATGTCCGCTTGAAGGCTCTGATCCATAGTAAAGCTTCACCTCCGGGATTTTTAAATAAGGAAACACCGTGTGTTTGTATGGCTAAAGGCTAAAAGCTTACCACCTCCACCTTTCTAATTTGAATTCTCCATTATCAATTGAACAAATTGCAAAATATTCAGCAACACAGATGTCTACTGTGTAATTATGCGATGAAAAGAGACGACTTTTAGCTGTGTGTAGTGCTGGGCTAAAATGTCCCCTTCAACCAATAACGTCACAAACACGCATCATCATTCCGCGACGTTTTCAATAGGAAACTCTGCGGGAAATTTAAAATTGCAGTTTAGTAAACTAAAAAGGCCGTATTGGCATGTGTTGCAATGTTAATATTTCATCATTGATATATAAACTATCAGACTGCGTGGTCTGTACTAGTGGGTTTCAGTAGGCCTTTAATTGTGTTTAATGAACACATGATTCTCAAACTGATGTTAAGGAGTGAAGGCTTTTTTAACATCTTCTGGTTATAATTTATGTTCAGAAAAAATACTGTAATCGCAAATATTAACTTTTCATCCTTTTTGATAAGCTACAATACAAACTGATGAGGTGGTTCGGGCATCTGGTCAGGATGCTACCCGAACGCCTCCCTAGGGAGGTGTTTAGGGCACGTCCAACCAGTAGGAGGCCACGGGGAAGACCCAGGACACGTTGGGATGACTATGTCTCCCGGCTGGCCTGGGAACGCCTCGGGATCCCCCGGGAAGAGCTGGATGAAGTGGCTGGGGAGAGGGAAGTCTGGGCTTCCCTGCTTATTAGGCTGCTGCCCCTGCGACCCGACCTCAGATGAGCGGAAGAAGATGGATGGATGGATGGACAATACAAGAAATATTGTTGCACATTTTGCACAAAACAAACAAAAAGTACTGGTTCTTTTTGAAAGGGCATAAGCGCATAAGTTGATAGTGACCAATGTTTACAGTTTTAAAACATTTTCATTGTTACTGTTGGGTTTATAAAAGTGCCCAACCTATTAAGCCATTTGTACGTGTTTCTGTCTATTGAAAATCACCAGACTAAACAAACCGTCTTGTTTAAATGACACAAATTGCGTTAAAACTGTAAACTTAACATGGAGATTGATTTTAGTTGTTGCAGATGTTCATCTACTTTGATACTAAGGTTATTATCTAAAGAATGTACATTTGTACCTCACACAGTGCATTGTACAGATAAATATCAAGTTTTCATTAGTAATTCAATTCGTTGGAGAATGTATGCTCCTCATGCAGGTGTGGGGGTTTGGGGGATCATGACAAAAAAAAATTGAGAAGCATTCCTTGGGATTATGTAATGATTGATATCATGCTGTTTTAACTGGCAGCTCCAAAACAGTTTACTTTCATCCTAGGTGAATGATCAAATTATTCATGTTTAAATGCAATGCAGTGTTTGTCATCAGTCCACAGAGATAAACCTATTCTCTTTCTGCGAGAGATATTGGAAAACACTGACGATGTATTGGGTGGTGTTTTTTTTATATAACCATGATTTTGAGTGCTGGTGTATAATATTTTTCTTGTCTTAAATTTATATTTTCTATAGGCGAACACACCACAGGAACTCCGCCTCTTTTATGAGTGTAACAGGACCCTTGTACCAAGGTTGGTGCACCCTTTACATAACTGACGCTAGCTACTGTATACACACACACTCACTTTTTAGCAGTAAGATAAAATACATTTGTATTCATGTTGAGGCAAAATTGTCACCGGTGCAGACACAGAACAACTGACGACATGTGAGTTACTGCAAAAGTAGTACAAAAATATTTAGGAGTTTCTCGAGTTCTGGGGTCCCTTTGCATTAAAAGTTTCTTACAAGAACTACTTTAACAAAGTAAAAAAATATTATTTTCATGCCAAACAAACTGAGCTCTTTTGGCATGAAGATTAACAAAATGTTATTTGAATTTGAATTCAAAACAAAAATCAATTTGTTATTCTGCCTCATGTATTTCAAGATGCATTTCTTTCTAATGCATCTCAAATTATTAACTGTAAACCTGAATGCTGTGAAATGGCGCTACATGTTACAGCTTGACAAACTGACAGCTGTGCACCCAGATCACACGCAAATGGTTGGGTACCAAATTTGGTACTTTTAATGAAGTGAAGTGAATTATATTTATATAGCGCTTTTCTCAAGTGACTCAAAGCGCTTTACATTGTGAAACCCAATATCTAAGTTACATTTAAAACCAGTGAGGGTGGCACTGGGAGCAGGTGGGTAAAGTGTCTTGCCCAAGGACACAACGGCAGTGACTAGGATGGTGCAAGCGGGGTTCGAACCTGCAACCCTCAAGTTGCTGGCACGGCCGCTCTACCAACCGAGCTATACCGCCCACTTTTATGGGCACTGGTCAAATTCTGTTGGTACTACAAATTACCAATTAATGTAAAACCAAGTTGTACCATATTTTGATATCTCTGTTGCACATGACGTCCTCTGGTTGCAGACTCTGCAGCGGCTCAAGCACTTGACGTGCATATTTATAGCAAACTGCCTCTCGATAACGTTGCAATTTCCCATTACAAAAAACCAGACATGCCCGATTAATAAAATGCTCACATGGTAACTCCTCTTTTTAAAATGTGCTAGTGTGATGCTAATTTACATTGCATATGCCATATTGCCCAGGGGTTCTTTTCCTTTTTCACCCTGGGGCCACAACCTTTTCACTACAAAGGTGGCTTGGCCCACTTGAATATTAACACTGAATTCATAATCTTATTTGATTTTCTATCATATCTTTATTTTAACTGTGTACAATAATTGTATCTAACCTACTGACTGTTTTGCAACCTTGTCAAATGATATGTGTATGTGTTCATCACAAAGATTAATATGTACCATATTTAACGCATAAACCTTAAGCTTCATAGGACAGATATGGGGTACGGCGTGACTCGGTTGGTAGAGCAGCAGTGCCACCAACCTGAGGGTTCCTGGTTCGATACCCGGCTTCCGCCATTCTAGTCACGGCCGTTGTGTCCTTCAGCAAAACACTTAAACTTGCTCTTGATGGGTCGTGGTTAGCGCCTTGACGGCAGCTCCCGCCATCAATGTGTGAATGGGTGAATGTGGAAATAGTGTCAAAGCGCGTTGAGTACCATGAAGGTGGAAAAGCGCAAGACAAGTATAACCCATTTACCATTTGTATGAAACCATTAAAAATAAGTGCTCACCAAATATACTGCATAAGAAGAGACTAATAAATAACTGACATAAAAATGAATTTACATACAATTATGTTGTGCTAAAATATACTAAATAAATAATGGTAAATGGTTAGTACTTGTATAGCGCTTTCCTACCTTCAAGGTACTCAAAGCGCTTTGACACTACTTCCACATTCACCCATTCACACACACATTCACACACTGATGGAGGGAGCTGCCATGCAAGGCGCTAACCAGCACCCATCAGGAGCAAGGGTGAAGTGTCTTGCTCAGGACACAACAAACATGTTTCTTAAATAAACTATCAATGAAAGTAAAGTGCAAATGAAAATACGGCTTTAACACTTGAGTCATATTTTTTGCACTTAAAAAAATTCTGAATTCAGAACCAGACTATTGTGTTTGATATAGTCATTACTGCCACAAGTGGTGGAATAGTGTATTACAACTGAGGACAGCTTCGACTCATACGAACCACAGCTGGGAAACAAGTTTTTTCCGCGGCCCAACAAGGCTCATGCTAATGATTAGCATTAGCAATTTTTACACCTCAATTTTAAAAACTCCAAATTTGTTCATCGAAAAGTTACAATCGAACAGCTGGTGGAGAAAACTTACATCAAACACTTTGTAGGGTTCAACAAAAGACAAGACTGGCACATCTAACGTAATGGAAAATGCTACTTCCTGATTACGGCAACACATCGAGGACGAACTGAAATGAATGCACACTCAGAAGTGTAAGAAAACAAATTATCCACTCAGTGTTAAATGTTAAACAGAAAACTTAAAAAAAAATTGGGATGTTATTATTAGAGAATGATGAGCAATCTAGCGATAGTTTGGAGAACCCAGCTCTAGTTAAACTTAAACTATCTGTTTTTTGGCATGGCAGATAGAACAACTTTTTTTTTAACTTTTGCCCTCCCTTATCTACTTTTGGGATTAAGCCACATTTGTGCATGAGTAGGCAAGGTTTTGTTTTCTTTGGGAGGGGTTTCTAAATATAACTTGCTCTTAGCTGCCAGCCAGTCGTCTGTACTGCTACCATTTTCCATGTGACCCACAAAGTTCCACTGAGATATAAACACAGCCTGCGCTGACTAGAGTTACTTACTGGTATTTTAGTGCCCAGCTGTTTTTTTTCCAAAGCTGTGAGTCGGGATAAGCATTAGTATATTTTACAACTCGTTTTGTGTTTAAACAGATGTGGCCTAATAATTTTGTTCTTCAATAAAACATCACGTCAACACCCGCTGTGAACACGCTGCAGCACAAAAGAAAAGTCCGAAAGCATGTAACAGGTTCTCACGATTGCTCATATTCATTTTTGAAAAAAACAAGATAATTGTTGTTATGTCTGTTTTGCAGTCTGATTCAACTTATGCATTCTTTAATTTATTTAAGTTTTGTTTGGTTTCGTACAAGATACACAATTAGTATTTTTGTTTCTAATGTATATCAATATTTGCAATTTCCCAAGCATCCCCAAAGAAACTTCTAGTAACCTAAGGCAGCTGCTGTTGGGACTTCTTCAGAGAAACCACAAGGACCGGCTCAGCTTTGGTAAATTTCCTTTTTTTTTTCTTTTTTTTTTTTTTTCAAACGGTGACATTTTGTCATCATTACATGACACCGCTTTTCAGCTTTTGTCTCATACCATTTTTGTCTACAGCTTTGCTCCAGTTCATTTCTTTAAAGCTTGTAATTCACTGTAAAAAATATTTGGGTCAGCAAAATTATTCCATCTGTCATCAACTACTCACGTTTATAATAACTGAATACCGAAATCTCTTGCAATTGGCCATCTATTGGCAATTTTACTTATGCCACTATTGTAATCTTATACGGACTCATATCTTTGCATTTTCAGATGAGTTCTTCCATCATTCTTTCTTGGAGACAAGCTCAGCCTCAAGGAAGTGTATGTACTTTATCTTAGATTTAATACAGTCCAAGTTGATGTTCACCATCCCAAGGCATACATTTACTTGTTTTTGGACAGGCTCTCCAGCTCCAATGTGCTTCTATCCCAGTTCTGCTTCGGCCAGCTCCTCTAGCAGTTCTTCCACATCCCATTCAGCCTCCCCTCAAGTGAGTGCACAAGGATCTACTTTCAAAAATGTCCCTAAAGCAAATAAAACCACGCAATGCAAATTATTTCAATTGTTATAAATCATTTCTTAGCTTTCCAATGGAGAGAGGCGTCCTCACCTTCAGACCAAGTTGACAAACTCTCCTGTTCAGAACACGGCTGGCTTCCGTTTGAAAGAAGTATCCAATCAAGACAGCAGGAAGTGTTCATCTTACACAGAAGAATATGTCATGGTACATCCTGAGTCTCCCTGTAAGAGCCTGCTCTCACCTCATAATGCTGTCAGAAACTGATAATCATACAATACGTCACGTTATTTTTACTGTTTCACTGCCTTGCAGGTGACTATACATGTGAGGAAGAAGTCGGGTCACCCCTTGAGACCTGCCTGCTGTACAGTGGGTGAGTTGGGCTTTTAAAAATGCTTATTATTGTTTTACAAACCCTGTTGCCTTATTTAGTGGTGTTATTTACTCAACTGCAGAGAGTACCAAACTTTTATAAGGGATGCAGCTTTGATTAGTACAAATGTGTACAGAGTTATCTTGTTTTTTGTGAGTTGCCCGTTCCAAAGGGTCCAACGATATTATATTTGTGCGAAAACCAAGGTATTGGTTTCCATAGGAAATAATATAAATCCGGTTAATCCGTTCCAGACACCCAAAAACATTAATACAAAACATATTTGAAGTGAAGTGAATTATATTTATATAGCGCTTTTCTCTTGTGACTCAAAGCACTTTTACATAGTGAAACCCAATATCTAAGTTACATTTTCAAACCAGTGTGAGTGGCACTTTAAGCAGGTGGGTAAAGTGTCTTGCCCAAGGACACAACAGCAGTGACTAGGATGGCGGAAGCGGGGATCGAACCTGGAACCCTTAAGTTGCTGGCACGGCCGCCACTCTACCAACCGAGCTATACCGCCCCACATTCATTGAAAATAATTAGTTTTACATGCAGAAAAGATGAATAATGAATGAAATGGATAAAATTAACATTTAATATTCACTTGTTGGCCAAGATAGTGAGCGGGGAGAGAGGAGCCATGCTGGCGCCACCTTCATACTTTACTGAGTTCTTTCTTGAATTCAACAATGTTTCTCACCTTTTATATCAAAGTGATTTTACTTGCAAGTTTATTTGGCACAATGGTAGGTTATTTTGCAGACATACTCTATTAATAAAAGCCCAAACAATGTTATTTTTTTTTTTGGGCACTGGCGTCATCGGGCAAACGGACTAGTTTGTCAACGAAAATTATGAAAAATGGGGCGTGCGCTAATATTAATGAAAACAAAAACAATGTTGATGACATTGTTTTTTATATATTTTCTTTTTCTGGTGGCACTTTCATTTTAAAAATTGGACACTTGAATTCAATTTCATTAACTTAAAATGTGTGAGCAAAATGGGTGTTTAAACAAACAGTGTTTTAAAATTCCGTTTATAAAAATTCAGGACATTAAAATTCACTGCAGAGAAATTCAGTGCAGAAATATTTGTTCAAAACTCACTTCCGATGAAGACTGGCGCAAAAGATGGTATTTCCTAATCACCTAATGAGGTGTCACATTTGCAGTCTTGTGACCTGGGTCTTGCAAAGTAAATTCAGTTTACAAAATTGACACACAAAAAAGACACAAATTAACCTCCATACTCCTCTTACTTTCTTGTAAAATTGAGCATCTGATGCCTTTTGGCTTCTCTTTGCCATGTTTATTTATGATCCATCACAGCACTCTCTACCCCCACACACAGTCAGCGCAGAGGCAGGGGTGTCCACACAACATAGGGGGAGCTATGATTCCACACGTAGTTACGATTTGCCACCACTGATTAGTAAGACACAAACAAATATTTCGGCGTGATTTATTTATTTTTGGCAGAAGTGCATATTGCCCCTTCATCAATGCTGCATTTTACCCTCATACATAATGTACATACCAAAAACCGCTAGAGCTCACACACATGTTTTTCCAAATGTTTGCTGACTTTCTTTCTCCCCCATCCAGTAAGCCACATTCTTTTATCAGTGGATATCATTATTTAGTTTTGGCTAAAAAGAAATGCACACGCTTGAAATAATAATCATTTAAAGAACAAAATATGCTTACAAAATGTTGTTTCCTATTCCTTCAGCAGAAGTTCACTGGTTACTGAGAGAGTTATCGGCGCTGTTGGCAAAACACCTCCTTCCTCTCCTGTGCTGGATGGTTGTTCCAAGCTTTCTGGGTAAGAACAAGCTAGTCTGCTTTTTGAAGTTGAAAAGTGTTATGAGCAGTGTTCTAACACTATTGCAGTAATTATTAGTGTACGGCAGGCTAAGACAGTCATGTAAGGTATTAGTATTAACATAATATTCTACAGTACCTGTTACAGTCTCAGGGACACCAGTTAGACTGCACAAGTAGGCCATGGCAAAGCATTAGATTTTTATTTATACCCACTGGCTCAAATGAACCAAGTAGGTCATGTTTGATGTTGTAAAAAAAAATTGTAAGGTAGCCATCTTTAGATAAAGAATAATTTGCGTGATGTTATTTTAGCCTTGTTGGCATCGATTTCTTACATTTTAATACCAGCATGTGAATTGTTATTTTGGCCAAAGCAACACAAAAGTAATGCAGAAGTAGTGCTACAGTACAAGTTTGTTTATTAATTGCTTTCAAAATACCTGTAGCATGTAAGATTAAATATTTACCGTATTTTTCGGAGTATAAGTCACTCCGCAGTATAAGTCGCACCTGCCGAAAATGCATAATAAAGAAGGAAAAAAGCATATATAAGTCGCACTGGAGTATAAGTCGCATTTTTGGGGGAAATTTATTTGATAAAAACCAACACCAAGAATAGACATTTGAAAGGCAATTTAAAATAAATGAAGAATAGTGAACAACAGGCTGAATAAGTGTACGTTATATGACGCATAAATAACCAACTGAGAAGGTGCCTGGTATGTTAACGTAACATATTATTGTAAGAGTCATTCAAATAACTATAACATATAGAACATGCTATACGTTTACCAAACAATCTGTCACTCCTAATCGCTAAATCCCATGTAATCTTATACATCTAGTGTCTTACGTGAATGAGCTAAATACTATTATTTGATATTTTACGGTAACATGTTAATAATTTCACACATAAGTCGTTCCTGAGTATAAGTCGCACCAAACTATGAAAAAAAAATGGCGACTTATAGTCCGAAAAGTACGGTAACATTATTTAAGGAATTTGCCCAAAACAATTTGCATACACTCTAAAAAGTTACTTACTGTATAAATTCAGTTAAAACCTGCTTTTAAAACAAAACAGTACATGTAAACACTCCAATTAGATTGTGGTTGACTGTTTAAGAATCTGATCAGCGCATGGAGACACTGCGACTGGAAACCAGACCCCTTGCATGTATACACGTCCATCAATCGCGGGCTTTCACAAATTAAGATTGGACGCTGTGAGGGTTTATTGTGCAGCATTACCAACATTTAATTCACAGTAGAAGAAGGCGGTGGAAGCGGGGTATGTTTCCACAAACAAGGAAACAAATTCACATTCCAGAAGCTGAAATAAGTCATTTTTTTTAATGTGTATGGATACAATAAAAAAAAAAAGTTTAATAAGTCAGTTTTATTATTCCACATGACGCTTCAGCATATCCTTATTTTAGAAGTCTTATTTTAGCACCAACATATGTGATGTATCACATTGAAACTGTATACATGTTCAAAATAAACTTCAACCAACCAAAATTTATTGGAAACCTTCTCATCATATGCATTACAGTCTTGCTCTTTATCCTTATAGCAAGTCTGCTCTCTGTGTTGGCAGCCATTCAGAGCCTATTCCCGTGCCAACACAGATCCAAAACTACCAGCGCATGGAGCAGAACGTTCAACCTTCAGGATCAAATGGCTCCTCTGGGTTTGTAGAAGCGTTCAAATGTCATTTAGCTGCTCATATTACAGTGCATCTTTACTACTATGACATGTTTTTCTCTGTCTGACGGTTCCACATTTTCTCCAGGATCCGGTTGTGCTATGCTGGCTGCAGTAGAAGTTCCTCACCGCGTGGAGGATATGCATCTCCTGATTCATTCACTGCCCCCTACTTCTCAAGGCCAACTAGTAGAGGAGCCCAGGCACAGCAGCACTCCCCACTTGGTAGGCATCGTCATACTTTTGACATGCTGTTTTTATCCTGTGTTAGTGACATTTCAATTGTTGTTTAAACAAAAGTGTCCATATGGAATGTGTTCATTCTTGTAATATTCTACTTTACAGTTGGAACTATTCCAAAGGCAATAGAGCAGACTCTACCTCTAAGCACAAGAACTGGATGGCGCACAGGGTCACCTGACAAGAGGGACAGTACTTGTCAAAAGGTCAGACTCTCACAATAACTGCGTTACACAAAGAAACCCCCCCCCACACACACACACTAAAAATAAAAAAAAATGATTTAATTGTATCATGTATTATTCCCATGGAGGAAAAGAAATGCCCTGATAATAGTGATAACATACGTGATGATAATTTAAATTGCCTACCAAAACAGAAATAAATCGGTTCAAGGCCCACAATGATAATGTGGTGTATATACTTCTAATGTCTGTTGTTTTTATAACTTGCATTTTTTTGCAGGACAATTCATGTCTACATAGTCCGAGCCTGACACCTGCCTCCCACTCCAACTACGGCAGGAAACCCACCAACAAAAAAGGGCCATTTAAAAGGTCAAAACAAATTGTAGTGCTAGTAGTAAGAACAGATAAGAAAAATGTCATTTGAGAAATGATGAAATTAAATGTTTACCTCTTGCTGTGTGTTGAATGGTCAGATCACAGAGCATTGGCCGACTGTCAGACATGCTGCTTAAAGCTGCATTTGGTGCTCAACTTCTTGAACGAAGAAGTAATGAAAGCCTCTGGTGTGAAAAACGCATGGACACTGCAGGTACTAGCTTTCTTTACAATAAAAAATATTTAATTGATCGCCGTATGCACAGACAACCATTATCTAAACTGTACATTTAACTTTAGTAGAGGTAGCGTGTCACCTAAACCCTACTTCTTACAAACTTCTAGCTCCACCTACTGGCTGTTCGACCAGACTTCCTTCATCAGAAAGGCCACTAACTCCTGTTTTCAGCATTGGTTCCCCGGCCAGTGGAACCACTCCTCCTGATATTGTGCTACAAAGGATGTTAACAGGTAGTTTAGCTAAATTTTTTGGCTTACAGAAGATAGTGCTGATGTTAATGTCGTAGATCAGTGGTTCTCAACCTTTTTTCAGTGATGTACCCCCCTAATCAGAGCAAAGCATTTTTGGTTGAAAAAAATAGATGAAGAAGTAAAATACAGCACTATGTCATCCGTTTCTGATTTTTTAAATTGTATAACAGTTGAAAAATATTGCTCATTTGTAGTGGTCTTTCTTGAACTATTTTGAAAAAAATATATAAAAATAACTAAAAACTTGTTGAAAAATAAACAAAGGATTCAATTATAAATAAAGATTTCTACACATAAAAGTAACTGTCAAATTAAAGTGCCCTCTTTGGGGATTGTAATAGAGATCCATCTGGATTCATGAACTTAATTCTAAACATTTCTTCACAAAAAAAGAAATCTTTAACATCAATATTTATGGAACATGTCCACAAAAAAATCTAGCTGTCAACACTGAATATTGCATTGTTGCATTTCTTTTCACAGTTTATGAACTTTCATTCATATTTTGTTGAAGTACTCAATAAATATATTTATAAAGGATTTTTGAATTGTTGCTATTTTTAAAACATTTTTTTTAAACCTCACATACCCCTTAGCCTACCTTCAAGTACCCCCAGGGGTACGTGTACCCCCATTTTAGAACCACTGTCCTAGATAATTGGGGGGAAAAAAATCAAATTTTGACATATTTGATGATACAGGATTAATCAAATCTCGTTTGATTTAGTATTTATGTACTTAAATCAAACTTGATATATTTGCAACTACAACTCTAAATTTTCCAGCTAAGCTGTTTTTTAAAAAATGGGACCCATTGTCTCCCTGCTTGGCACTCAGCATCAAAGGTTGGAATTGGGGGTTAAATCACCATAAATGATTCCCGGGCGCGGCTCCGCTGCTGCCCACTGCTGCCCACTGCTGCCCACTGCTGCCCTCACTTCCCAGGGGGCGATCAAGGGGATGGGTCAAATGCAGAGGACAAATTTCACCACACCTAGTGTGTGTGTGTGTGTGTGTGTGTGTGTGTGTGTGTGTGTGTGTGTGTGTGTGTGTGACAATCATTGGTACTTTAACTTTTTAACTTTTTCTCTGTAAGATCCAATAGTTTTTTTTTTTTTAATGCAGGCTCCCCCAACAGTTTTAGCACCGCCTGGCTACTCAATGCTCACCCTGGCCTTCAAAGAAGTCGTCGAAACAGTGACACTGAATCCATGGATGCTACACTACAGAGTAGTCTGGTCTTTTATCCTCCCGAGCTCCCGGAAGACACACTAATGGAGGTAAAAAATAAAAACTGCTACATAGACTTCCATACCAACATGACGTAATATAACTTTTGTGTAGACATTGCTTCAGTGTTTTATTTTTCCACAGCAGGCCCATACAGATGCTCTGAGTGAACTTCAGTTCACATTGGCTTTTGTACACTGCATCATGGAGTTGGCTTCTTCCAAAGACCCGGTGCTGGATCCCGTCAGCTGCCCTGAAGTTTCGTTTTTAGAACACAGTTTGCTAACGGATCAGATTAGCCTCTTAAGTCGAGAATGGAGGTCAGTACTAGGATTTTTAACATTTACTACTCAGGATGCTCTAGACGTGTGACAAATCTTTGGGAATTCCTTGTGGTTTACTTTCTTTTTTTGCAGCTACGCAGAACAACTAGTGTTGTACATGAAGTCGGTAGAGTGTTTGTCGGCAGCTCTGCACAATTCAAAAGAACATATCCAGCAATGTCGACTGCTCCCTTCCTCTGCAGTCAAGCAAGGTGAGACTACTGATACAGTGGTACCTCAGTTTTCTTACGGCCCAGTTTTGGTGTGATTTAGTTTTAGGCGAAAATATATCCCCGTTTCCTACATTTTATCAGTTTTCGTACAATTAAAAACACGTTGGTGACTCTCTGCTGTTTTTCTTTGTATGGCTGCAAAATAAGGCAGAGGAGAAAAGAAAGGAAACGGCAGATCAACTTGTCTAAAAAGGGGGTCTATTTAAAGGCTAGAGTATACAAATGAGTTTTAAGATGGGACCAAAATGCTTCTACTGAGGTAGTATCTCTAACTGTTACCGGGAGGGCATTCCAGAGTACTGGAGCCCGAATGGAAAACGCAGACTTCTTTGGGGCTCTGGGAATCACTAATAAACCGGAGTTCTTCGAATGCAGATTTCTTGCCGGGACATATGGTACAATACAATCAGCAAGATAGGATGGAGCTAGACCGTGTAGTATTTTATACATAAGTAGTAAAACCTTAAAGTCAAATTTTAAGTGCACAGGAAGCCAGTGCAGGTGAGCCAGTACAGGCGTAATATGATCAAACTTTCTTGTTCTTGTCAAAAGTCTAGCAGCCGCATTTTGTACCAACTGTAATCTTTTAATGCTAGACATAGGTTAGACCCGAAAATAATATGTTACAGTAATCGAGACGAGACGTAACAAACGCATGAATAATGATCTCAGCGTCGTTAGTGGACAAAAAGGAACGAATTTTAGCGATATTACGGAGATGAAAGAAGGACGTTTTTGTAACACTCTTATAGTGTGACTCAAACGAAAGAGTAGGGTCGAAGATAATACCCAGATTCGTTACTTTGCGTAAATGTTTGGTTGTCAAATGTTAGGTGGTATTATTAAATAGGTGTCGCTGTCTAACAGGACCGATAATCAGCATTTCCGTTTTCTTGGCGTTGAGTTGCAAAAAGTTAGCTGACATCCATTGTTTAATTTCATTAAGACACCTCCGGCTGACTACAATCTGGCGTTCAATAACATTCAATAACAGCTATCATAACAAAGTGACTGTGAATTAATTGTTGCTTCTCTTGGACTGCTTTTGTATGTGTGTACGCACTCCCTGTGCGTCGTGGTAACGAGACTGGGCGAGTGACTTCCGTAAACACCAATAATTTTATTCAGGTCGGTAAAAATGTTATTACCGTATTTTTCAGACTATAAGTCGCAGTTTTTTCATTGTTTGGCCAGGGGTGCGACTTATACTCAGGAGAGACTTATGTGTGAAATTATTAACACATTAGCGTAAAATATCAAATAATAGTATTTAGCTCATTCACGTAAGAGACTAGACGTATAAGATTTCATCGGATTTATCGATTAGGAGTGACAGATTGTTTGGTAAACGTTTAGCATGTTCTATATGTTATAGTTATTTGAATGACTCTTACCATAATATGTTACGTTAACATACCAGGCACCTTCTCAGTTGGTTATTTATGCCTCATATAACGTACACGTATTCACCCTGTTGTTCACTATTCTTTATTTATTTTAAATTGCCTTTCAAATGTCTATTCTTGGTGTTGGGTTTTATCAAATACATTTCCCCAAAAAATGCGACCTATACTCCAGTGCGACTTATATATGTTTTTTTCCTTCTTTATTATGCATTTTCGGCAGGTGTGACTAATACTCCAGGGCAACTTATACTCCGAAAAATGCAGTACATAACCTGTGAGGTGAAAAATATTGACAATTGTCAAACAAATGTGTCCTTTTAAACCACTAATGCTAACATAAGGTAACCACTGCTGTTCTTGTTATATTTGTTGCTTTGAAATAAAGTAGAAATAAAAAACATTTTTAGTTTTCTGACATGGATTCATTGGATTTATACAATGTTTGCGGTTTTCAACAGAGAAGTAACGGAAACCAAGGTACCACTGAATTGTAAACATCTCAGAAAATAAAGTTCTTATTAAGAAGAATTTAAAGGCCTACTGAAACCCACTACTACTGACCACGCAGTCTGATAGTTTATATATCAATGATGAAATATTAACATTGCAACACATGCCAATACGGCCTTTTTAGTTTACTAAATTGCAATTTTAAATTTCCCGCGAAGTGTCCTGTTGAAAACGTCGCGGTACGATGACGCGTGCGGTTGACTTCAGCGGTTGTAGCGGACATTATTTTCCAGCCCGATCCAAGCTATAAATAGTCTGCTTTAAACGCATAATTACACAGTATTTTGGACATCCATGTTGCTGAATCTTTTGCAATTCGTTCAATTAATAATGGAGAAGTCAAAGTAGAAAGATGGAGGTGGGAAGCTTTTAGGATCAGAGCGGTCAAGCGAACATGGATCCCGAATACATGTCAACCGACAGTTTTCGGCGAGAAAATTGTGGTAATAAATCGCCTCTTACCGGAGACATCAGCAGAGCTTCCACTCTGCTGCAGCTGCCGTGACTTCCCTCAGAGACTCTGGCGTCAACACACTTGTGGCCACACCCCTCCGACTTTCAGGTACTATTTAATGTCACTAAAACACTAGCAACACAATAGCAGATAAGGGATTTTCCAGAATTATCCTAGTAAATGTGTCTAAAAACACCTGAATCGCTCCCGCTGCAATCGCGTTTTTTTTTCTCCCCAGTCCTTCACTCTAAATTTCCTCATCCGCGAATCTTTCATCCTCACTCAAATTAATGGGGAAATTGTCGCTTTCTCGGTCCGAATAGCTCTAGCTGCTGCTGGCTATGATTGTAAACAATGTTCAGATGTGAGGAGCTCCACAACCCGTGACGTCACGCGCACATCGTCTGCTAAAGGCAAGGCTTTTTTATTAGAGACCAAAAGTTGCGAACTTTATTGTCTATGTTCTCTACTAAATCCTTTCAGCAAAAATATGGCAATATCGCGAAATGATCAAGTATGACACATAGAATGGACCTGCTATCCCCTTTTAAATAAGAAAATCTAATTTCAGTAAGCCTATAACAGACATTTATTCGTAGTCTGGTGAGAATATTGCTTATAACGGTACTGATAAATTTGTGTTCTGTCTCATTTGTGCAGTGATTAAGAAGCTGAATGAGTTGTACAAGAGCTGTGTTACATGCTGTCGCTCCCTCAGCGATCGGCTGCAGAGTTTCCTTTTGGACAAGCAGAAGCTTATGGATCGCTTTAATGGACTCACAGCAGAGAAGCTCATCTATTGCCACTCTGTGCAGATGGTGGGCTCCCCTGTCGCACTCCAATGATTAACTACTCACATTGCATCTCTGTCTCAACCTTGTCGTTTGTTTTTGTAATGGCCTCCAGGTACAGTCTGCGGCTTTAGATGAGATGTTCCACTGTGGTACGGAAGTAGTACAGCGCTACCATAAAGCTCTCCTGCTGATGGAGGGTCTGTCTCGATTCATCACAGAACGAAAGGACATTGACAATATAGAAAAATGTATGTTGGAAGTGAAAATAATATTCTTTAAAACAGTGTTTCTCTTCCATCACATTGTCCGTCTTTGCTTTTTCCAGACAAGCAGTGTATTGAGCGACATCTCTCTGACCTGCAAACCTGACAGTGCCAAAGAGCCATACTACTGCCTCCTAAAGAAAATGTTCCTCATTCCTCCTCTACTTCCTTGCAATGATATACTTTAAGAATAGAAGGTATATGCTCCAAGACTATCGATATACACCAGCACTTTTATATTTCTCAAGGGAATAAACATTGGAGCGCCTCGTCCGAGAACATAGTCCATCCAGCGCACGGTCAAAAATCCTGACATGCACAAGGAAGACTGGACATGGGCATGATTTTGAAGTGAGTTTTTTTGACTTGACAGATGTTTTGATCTGCGCTTGTTTTTGTTACGAAAGTTCGTTGTGTTTCTGTTTTGCAGATATAATAGTTCAAAACATAGTTGATACTTGAAACAAGAGTTATTACACAAATGTCAACCGACATATCAAAAGATGCTGAATATGACCAATTATTGTGATTGTGTAGCCATATTAGTGCCTTGTATTTTTTCTAGATTGGATTCACACTTTATGAATGAATATATTGAGGACAGTTTTAATGACATGTATATTAAATAATGACCCAACTGATGTTATTTATTGCACGACACATGTTTTTTATGTATGCGTGTGTGTGTACTGTGTACATTGCTTTCTTTTGACCTTACTGTGCTAAGCTTTGTGTGCGTGTGCGGGCTATAAAAGTTGATGTATAATTTGTGGGTAGCATTTTTCTTCAAGCCATCAATTTGCATTTTCTACAGGTTTTGTGATGGCCAGTGTTACTTAAGGCATGTTGTTGGAGCAGGTTCATCACATTGTAATGAAAATAAATATTTATTATTGAAACCACTTTTCTATTTGTCTATCCATCCATCCATTTCTTACCGCTTGTCCCTTTCGAGGTGGCGGGGGGTGCTGGAGCCTATATCAACTGCCCACTTTTTTTTATTTGTGTGCTTTAAATTGTACTGTAACTAATGTAATCGTCTTAAAAGTATACTAAAACATAATTTAATGTAGAATATATGTATAATATATTTATATTATTCACATTATATACTATATATGTAATATATATATTATATTATTTATTATTATTAATGTCTATTGTGAGCGAACTGTGGTGCTGAATTTCCCCCAGGAATCAATAAAGTACTTTCTATTCTATTCGACCTAAATGAAACAGTCATTGTCGCGCTCGACAGACTACTATGATGATGATGTATATATATATATGTATATGTATATATATATATGTATGTGTGTATATGTATATATATATATATATATATGTGTTTGTATATATATTAGGGGTGTGGGAAAAAATCGATTCGAATACGAATCGCGATTCTCACGTTGTGCGATTCAGAATCGATTCTCCTTTTTTTTTTTTTTTTTAATCATAATTTTTATTTATTTTTTTAATCAATCGAACAAAACTATACACAGCAATACCATAACAATGCAATCCAATTCCGAAACCAAACCTGACCCAGCAGCACTCAGAACTGCAATAAACAGAGCAATTGAGAGGAGACACAAACACGACACAGAACAAACCAAAAGTAGTGAAAAAAAAATGAATATTATCTACAACAGTATCATTATTAGTTATAATTTCAGCATAGCAGTGATTAAAAATCCCTCATTGACATTATCATTAGACATTTATAAAAAAGAACAACTGTCACAGTGGCTTACACTTGCATCGCATCTCATAAGCTTGACGACACTGTCCAATATTTTCACAAAGATTAAAAAAAAATCGTATTTTTGGTTCGTTTAATAGTTAAAACAAATTTACATTATTGCAATCAGTTTATAAGACATTGTCCTTTACAATTATAAAAGCTTTTTTTTCTGTATTGAATGAATACAGAATCGTTTTGAATCGGAAAAATTGCGTTTTTGAATCGAGAATGGGCTTCACGGTGGGAGAGAGGTTAGTGCGTCTGCCTCACAATACGAAGTTCCTGCAGTCCTGGGTTCAAATCCAGGCTCGGGAACTTTCTGTGTGGAGTTTGCATGTTCTCCCCCGTTACTGCGTGTACTCCGGCTTCCTCCGATTCCAAAAACATGCACCTGGGGATAGGTTGATTGGCAACACTAAATGGTCCCTAGTGTGTGAATGTGAGTGTGAATGTTGTCTGTCTATCCGTGTTGGCCCTGCAATGAGGTGGCGACTTGTCCAGGGTGTACCCCGCCTTCCGCTGTAGCTGAGATAGGCGCCACCGCCCCCCGCGACCCCAAAAAGGTAGAAAATGGATGGACGCATGAATCGAGAATCGCGTTGAATGGGAAAAAAATCGTTTTATCATCGAATCGATATTGAATCGAATCGTGGGACACCCAAAGATTTGCAGCCCTAATATATACGACACTTAAAAAAAAAAATTATATATATATATATATATATATATATATATATATACTTGTCTTTAGCTTCCGGTTGGAGGAGACTACATCCGGGTATCGTTGGTCGCCATGTTGCCCAATGAAATTAGCTTCAAACATTAAATACCCGCTAGCAATATTGATATGTTAACGTTGGCTTTCCAGACATTGTTCCGGCTTTCGTCATATTACAAAATGCCTTAGGTACTATCAACCTACGAAGGAAGCCCCGTATCCTGTAAGTAATACCGCACATGTGTTTAAATGTGTTGCTCGTAAATACTGGCCTTTTAGCAATAACAAGCTAATGCTGCTAGCATTAGCTTACAGGCGCACGGTCGCAATGGTTATTGTATGGAATGGAATGACATATATATATATATATATGTATATTTAATTCTAGCTGCACATAGTAGGTAGTCTGGGTTTAATTTGATCAAACACCTAAAGCCAAAGTTGGTCAGTTTATGCTTTTTATAAATTGAAGTATCGATGAGCTCGCCGCTGGTTGCTAATGCTAATGTTACTCTCCTAGCGACGTTCTTACCGTAAGAACCAGAAGTAAACATCCCGCAGCGAATTTGTCACTGTCCTGAAATCATTAGCGATTAAAGCCTATTTAAGTCTTGACTCTTAATACGAATATATATTGTAGGTATCTTTAAAAAAAATCATATTACATCTCCTACCAATGACAGTATTTCGTTAATAAACATGCCTTTATTTTTATTTAGCCTTTATTTAACCAGGTAAAAATCCCATTGAGATCAAAGACCTCTTTTCCAAGGGAGACCTGGCCGAGAGGGCAGCAGCAAGGTTACATTAAAAACAGTAAACAACACATAAAACATCACATTTACAACATTAAAACTTGCTCACAAAACACATGTGCATACAGACAAGGTGGACTGCAATCCTTTCACAGAAGCTTTAAACCAGGGGCGCTCACACTTTTTCTGCAGGCGAGCTACTTTTCAATTGACCAAGTCGAGGAGATCTACCTCATTCCTATTTATAATTTATATTTATTTATTTATGAAAGAGACATTTTTGTTAACAAGTTAATGGTGTTTAGTGATAATACAAGCATGTTTAACACACATAGATAACTTTCTTTCATGAAGACAAGAATATAAATTGGTGTATTTGATTCTGATGACTTGCATTGATTGGAATTAGACAGTGGTGCTGATAACGTCCGCATTTTCAAATGGAGGAGAAAAAAAAGTCCTCCTTTCTGTCCAATACCACATGAAAGTGGTTGGATTTGGTATCTCATTTGTCCAACTTGCATACTCGTTTTTAAACACTTTGTTATGAGAGTAGCATATGTGTGTGGCCCTTTAATGTCTGGCAGCAGGTGAGTGACGTCAGTGACTGTGCGGGTGGGCAAGCAAGTGAGAAAGCGGTCGCTGAGGGCGGAGGAGAAATACATTGGCATCAAACTCCGTAGCCTGCTAGCTTGTGCACGCTAGCTTTCTGAGACTCTTATTTTGTTAGCACAGGCAGGATGAAACAGGTCTTTTATGGTGAAGACAGGAACTGTGCTGTCGGTCTTTAGAGTTTTGACAGTAGGTACGGAGTCTCTAGAAATAAAATGTGTTTCTCTGCGTCCGCCCTGTTAGTGATTTTTTTCTTAAATATGAGCTCGCAGCAGCCAGCGTCATCTCACAAGATCCTCGGGTGCCGAGAATGTCAAACAACTGACGAAACTGAAGTCTTGGTATGATTGATGATTGCTCATTTTTATGTCTATTTTTTAATGCCTGGCTTGAGATCGACTGACACACCCTCCGAGATCGACCAGTCGATCGCGATCGACGTAATGGGCACCCCTGCTTTAAACTCATTCAATGTAACAAGGGTTTGAAGTTGAATATTCGATTGTAGGTTATTCCGAGCCTTCGCTGCTGAAAACCTAAATGCTTTCTTGCCCAGTTCAGTTCTTACTTTCGGGATGACAAATTGAAGACTGTTCATTGATTGCAGATTGTGACTTCCTTGTTTTTTTTTTGTTAAAAGACAAGATATATAAGATGGAGTGATAGTGGATGCCTGATGACGTAAATAGAGACCATGCTAATTTATCTTAGGGCTGGGTGATATGGCTTTCTTTGAATATGTCCATATTTTTAGGCCATATCGCGATATATACGATATATATCTCGATATTTTGCCTTAGACTTGAATGAACACTTGATGCATATAGAATAGAATAGAATAGAAAACACTTTATTGATCCCTGGGGGAAATTCAGCACCACAGTTGGCTCACAATAATAATAATAATAATAATAATAAATAATATATAACATTTGTTATATATATATATATATATATATATATATATATGAATAATAGACAGTGGGGCAAAAAAGTATTTAGTCAGACACTGATTGTGCAAGTTCTCCCACTTAAAATGATGACAGAGGTCTGTAATTTTCATCATAGGTACACTTCGACTGTGAGAGACAGAATGTGGGGGAAAAAATCCAGGAATTCACATTGTAGGAATTTTAAAGAATTGATTTGTAAATTAGGGTGGAAAATAAGTATTTGGTCAACAATTCAAAGCTCTCACTGATGGAAGGAGGTTTTGGCTGAAAATCTCACGATACATGGCCCCATTCATTCTTTCCCTAACACGGATCAATCGTCCTGTCCCCTTAGCAGAAAAACAGCCCCAAAGCATGATGTTTCCACCCCCATGCTTCACAGTAGGTGTGGTGTTCTTGGGATGTAACTCGGTATTCTTCTTCCTCCAAACACGACGAGTTGAGTTTATACCAAAATGGATACATGGATGATACAGCAGAGGATTGGGAGAATGTCATGTGGTCAGATGAAACCAAAATAGAACTTTTTGGTATAAAGTCAAAGTCGTGTTAAGGAAAGAATGAATGATCGTTACATTTTGAGCCAAAACCTCCTTCCATCAGTGAGAGCTTTGAATGGTTGACCAAATACTTATTTTCCACCATAATTTACAAATAGATTCTTTAAAATTCCTAAAATGTGAATTCCTGGATTTTTTTTCACATTCTGTCTCTCACAGTTGAAGTGTACCTATGATGAAAATAACAGACCTCTGTGCAAGTTCTCCCACTTAAAATGATGACAATCGGTGGCTGACTAAATACTTTTTTGCCCCACTGTAAATATATTCTACATATATTCTACATTTAAGTGCAGTCAAGGAGGAACATATGCATTACACAGTCTGATGGCTGTCGGTATGAAGGACCTCCTGTGTCGTTCCGTGTTACATTTTGGGAGTGTGAGCCTTCCACTGAACGTGCTCATTCTCTCCGCAAGGTCCGAGTATAGTGGGTGGGAGGTGTTGTCCATAATGTCTAGGAGTTTTGCTAGACTTCTCTCTGGCACCACCGCCAGAGAGGCTAGCTCCACTCCCACCACGTTACTGGCCTTCTGTACCAACTTGTCCAGTCTGTATGTGTCCCTCGCTCTCAGCCCGCTGCCCCAGCAAGCCACGGCGTATAAGAAGGCGCCCGCCACCACCGACTCGTAGAACGTCTTCAACATCTTTGTACAGACGTTGAAGGATCCTAGCCTCCTGAGGAAGTAGAGGCGGCTCTGTCCCTTCTTGTAGAGGGCTTCAGCATGTATTGACACATTCAGCTTGTTATATATAATATATATTATCACAGCAGTATGATGATTTTATGTGTCTACGTTAAAACATTTTTCTTCATACTGCATTAATATATGCTACTTTTAAACTTTCATGCAGAGAAGGAAATCACAATTAAGTGACTTGACCAAAACTGTATTTATTTAACAGTTATTAAGCAGTGGCACAAACATTCATGTCATTTCCAAATCAGAAAGTGCAAGATTGTAAGAGACATTTTAAGTGTCAAATTCAAATGAGCTGCATACTAGGAAATCAAATAGTATTCGTCCTTCGCTATGTGGTAGGTTACTACGGAGGTTATGAAATTCTCTTCATTCTCTAGCAGGTGACTTTTCAAATGATGCTACATATTAGCAATGATGCTACTTTATTTAGCAACGATTGTGCCGCATGCTAGATTTATTACGGTTGTCTGTTCGACATTCCCACTTGAAGCCAAACCACCGCCAGACGATGGACCCCCTGCTGTTTTTCTTGGGAATTAATTCTTCCTTCATTCGCACCTTCTTTCTCTCGTATTACCACTCGCACGGCTCTGCTAGCATCACAGCTAACGTTTCCCACGCTGCTACCTCTCTGCTCCGCGAGGGCGTAAACGTATGTGACGTATGTAAGAAGGTGCGCTTGTCTGTGAGAAGGAGAGACGGGAAAGAGCATGAAGAGCCTGTAATGTGATGCCGCAGTTAAAAGCAACTGCGTGAGAACATATACTCGAATATCACGATATAGTCATTTTCAATATCACACAGAGACAAACCCGCGATATATTGTGTATATCGATATATCGCCCAGCCCTAATTTATCTTCTGAATTGTTTCACATTCGGTGCATAATTTACACACTTTTAAGCTACACAAATGTTCTGTGTTGAAAAATGTATTCGATTAGTGTTAATGAATGAGTTCATGCAGCACAGCATAGTGTTTATTAAGTTTTTCTGTTTGTGTTTTTTGATTGATTGATTGATTAAAACTTGTATTAGTAGATTGCACAGTTTAGTACATATTCCATACAATTGACCACTAAATGGTAACACCCGAATAGTTTTTCAACTTGTTTAAGTCGGGAAGCACGGTGGTGGAGGGGTTAGTGCATGTGCCTCACAATACAAAGGTCCTGAGTAGTCCAGAGTTCAATCCCGGGCTCGGGATATTGCTGTGTGGAGTTTGCATGTTCTCCCCCGTTACTGCGTGTACTCCGGCTTCCTCCAATTCCAAAAACATGCACCTGGGGATAGGTTGATTGGCAACACTAAATTGGCCCTAGTGTGTGAATGTGAGTGTGAATGTTATCTGTCTATCTGTGTTGGCCCTGCGATGAGGTGGCGACTTGTCCAGGATGTACCCCGCCTTCCGCCCGAATGCAGCTGAGATAGGCTCCAGCAACCCCAAAAAGGGGCAAGTGGTATAAAAATGGATGGATGGATGGATTTCAGTTGATAAAATGGTTTATGGGGTCTTTCCTTTTTATTTGTGGTTCGTACAAGCGGTAGCAACTGGATGGATGGATTGAACTTGTTTAAGTCGGGGTCCACGTTAATAAATTCATGGTACAAATATATACTAGCAGCATAATACAGTCATCACACAAGTTAATTATCACAGTATATACATTGAATTATTTACGTTTACAATCCGTGAAGTTGGATGTCTATCTATCCTGGTGTTGTGGTTATAGTGGTCATTTACGTTATAGAAGTAGTTTGACATGTACTTCGGTATCAGGGATGTGTAGCGGATTGTAGAGACTAGGCTCAGTGCAAGTTGTTGTACTCTGTCCTCCACCCTGAGCCAGCCCACTTTGGAGAAGTGGGTAGGAGTGAAGTGTGATCTGGGGTGGAGGTGTAGAAGTAACTTGACTTGCTTCTTCTGGGATTTATGGAGACTAGATTTGAGGGTTTTGGAGGTCCTGGGGTACCATGCTTTGATGGATAACTAACATATTTGTAGATATTGATGTCCAAGCGTCTCCTGCCAAGCATCTCTTTACATTGGTCAATCTTTTTGGTGCTAGATTAAACCTGATCAGATAGCTAGAGCAGATTAATGTATTATAATGTACATCTGTGATTAAATCTTTCTTTTTTTTTTTTGCGCAGATTATTGAGGCAACCATTGTAACTGTGCCACGCAATGCACCATGGAAGCGGTTCACAAAACCTTCAACGACAACTTCAGAGGTCTAAGTCGGTCAGTGGATCAGAGGTCGAAGATCAGCAGCAAACGACCATGGCAGCTCCACAACAACCAACTACAGTTACCCACCCTCAGTCTCCCGTAACCACGTTTTCTTCTGCTGCCAGCCCATCAGCTCCACAGTCTCCCAATTATCAGATAATCATGAGTCGTAGTCCGGTCACCGGTCAGAATATGAACATCACTTTACAAAACGTGGGGCAGATGGTGACTGGAAACCAGCAGATCACCCTAACCCCACTTCCACTCCAAAACCCTGCATCCCCTGGTTTCCAGCATACGGCACCACAATGGAGGATTGAGCATGCTCCATCTTCCTACATCCAGGTCACATCTCCCCTGCCCCAGGTCATGCAGCCCCAAAGTCCCACCCAGCATAGTCCAGTCACACTGCAAGGTGTCACAAGGCCAGGGGCTCCTGCACTTGGTGTGTGCGGACAGAGCCCGACAAGGTTTGTCGAGGCCGGTATGTTAGTACGGCAAATTGGTTTAAGCAGTCCATCGGGAAGTGGGCATTTTGTATACCAGGAGGGGACAGGGCTTGCACAGATGGCACCAGGCACTCCGGGCCAAATACAACTGTCATCTCCAGGAGCACCAGGTTCTGTTCGGGAACGTCGACTTTCTCAGCCTCACTCACAGACGGGAGGCACCATTCACCACCTTGGACCTCAAAGTCCTGTGACTACCTGTACTGCTCTCCCCACTTTGGGCAGCCCTGGCCACATCACCACCTCCAACCTACCTCCACAGATCAGCAGCATCATACAAGGACAGCTTGCACGCCCTGTGATATTTGAGAAGACATCTCAGGGTGTTGTTGGAACGACAGCCACTGCATCTTTTAGTATACCTTCCTGTATTCCACCTTCCAGCCCCTCCTTCACGAGTTCATCCCAAGGACACAGCAACAATCTTCTTACACCAACCAACACTGCAGTTGGCACTGTTAGGAAACAACTTCCCAAGCGGTTAGAGGAGATTGCTCCTTCTACTCCAGAGATTGCTCAGCTTCGGAAACAGTTTTTAGAGCACCATATCAAGAAGATGGATAGTTTAAAGGAGGTGTTCAAAGAATATCTTATAGAACTATTTTTTCTGCAGCATCTCCAAGGAAATATGATGGACTACTTGGCCTTTAAAAAGAAACCATGTGTTCCATTGTATACCTATTTAAGACAGAATGACTTGGACGTTGAAGATGAAGAAGAAGAAGAGGAACAGTCAGAGGTCATTAATGACGAGGTATAGCATTAGCTGTCATTTAGCGTTGTGTGTTTTATTGTAAATGTTGTCTTTTACGCAATTTTCAGTCACTTCCTTTCATAAAAAATGTTGCCTTGTATTTTTTAAGGTAAAAGTTGTGACAGGAAAGGATGGTCAAGCAGTGACACCTGTTGCCATTGCAACACAGCTTCCCCCTAATGTTTCTGCTGCTTTCTCCACCCAGCAGCAGTTTCAGGTAAGAGATGCAGTCATTGCCTGAAATCAAATAAATATCTATAGCAAGAAGACCAATATCCCTATATTTCCTGTGTGACAGGGACACCAGGTGACAGTTTCTGGCACCCTTGCCAACCCAGGAGACATGGATGCCTTTAAGAGGCAACAGGCAATGATTCAAGCAGGTAGGGCGAGGATCAATAACTTGTCTCTCTTATGTTCCGTTTTTTCCTCCCCGTTTGCTTTGTTTTTTGTTCTTTTGCTTTTCTCCCTTTAATTGCTTCTGCTTTTAGATATTTGGCATCTTCTACTAGCGCTCTATGTGTAAGTCTTAACTCGAGGAAGGAGAGGTGACCTGTGAGGTCTTCCGAAGGCCATTGCCGTGTGCAGAGTACTTTTTTCCGTTATGAGGGTATTGTGTGTTTTGAATCCCAGATCAGGCTAAAAGATCCCGGATTGACGTTGGTCGCCATGGGCTGATTTTCCAGCATCCTGGTATAGGTCCTTTAGGATCACCTGGCGTGCCACTCCAGCAGCTAATGCCAACTGCGCAAGGTAGGGGTGCTACAACCAGGCCCTCCTTTCTTCTCATGCTGCTGGACGGTTCCCAGTCTTCACATTAAGAAGATGTAAATATCTGAGCCAAAACATTCATCTCTGTCAAATAACTCCAGGCTGCATCTATAAGCTGATCTTCATATACTGGCGTTGTCAGCAGTCCTCAAGAAATTCAGTCTTAGTTCTACCAGCACCACCTTTCTTTTGTCAGGATGAAAGGGGAAGAAGACTATCCAAGTCTGAAGAAGCATAGTCACACACTGGGAAGATGCCTTGTCTTATGATTTTTCTTCTGTTGTGTGCTTTTTGTTAACATTCTTTGTTGTCCATCTCTTCTGAGGTTTCTTTCATTTATCAGTCATCTCTGTTTTGACCAAACTTCCTGTGATGATGGATTTAAAAAAACATCTACTGGAATTGGATCACAGAAAGTGGGAACACACTTTCTCATGGGTTTTGCTTGCCATCCCTCGTTTTGACACCATTCGTATTTCTTCTTTTTCATTCTCCATTGACATTTATTGATCAATTGTGTCCTGCGGTTGCCCATGAATCATCATTAGGGATTTAGAGTCATCATCACGATACTTCTTAATGTGTCTTTGTACATCCCATGATCACATTCAGTTTGGACCTCCATTCATGTTATTTCATGGCATTTTGTTCTGACTTGGCTTCTTTCCCTCAGTCTTAGTAGGAGGTGAATCATGTGGAGGAAGTTTTTGCAATTGTGATGGTGTGTCAGGGCCAGGTGTTGGTGGTGTGACGTGCAGGGAGGTAAGGCAGGCGCTGCTTTAGTGTGCTCAGACCTGCTGTCGGCAACACCCCACGTTTGTCCTTTTGCTCACTTCTGTGCTTTGCTGCTGTTTCAGGCATTCATATGCCTGGATTACTGCTAAAACTTACATCGCTTTCATGCATGCGAAACATAGTGTTATTGTGTGTACGCTTTGTATTTTTATTTTCTGTTTCCTCTCCCTGTCTTTTAGTTTTTTTCCACCTGTCTTTTTCTTTAATTCATTTTAATCTGTCAAACCTCAGTGCATGTAAGTTTTTAACATTTGAATCATATTTAACATAAATTGCAACATTTTGATTTTGCATTTAATGATGTAGTGTTTTGTTTGAGAGACATGTAGATGATCATATTAATTTCATTTCTTCTGTAATCATTTTTCTGTATAGGTTTCTGCTCCAATCATCAGGAAGTAGTACACTTCTGTTGAATCAAGTTCATCTTATTTCATTAGGCAAATTTTTCAATAGCGCTAATTGCTGATATTCAATTTAAAATATATCTACTTCAACCAGCACTACTTGCTTTTAGCGTCACATTTACAGGGAAGGCTACAAAACGATTACTTTCAAATAAAAGACAGACTACAGAATGAATGCTAAAAAATTCTATTATCTATGCATTTAGCCACTTTATTTGTCCTATAATTTGGTTTCTATGTGCACAGGCGGGATGCCGCCAACGCCACAAGCAGTCCAGATTGCCGGACAGAAGCAAAACCAACAACAATATGACCCATCTAAAGGACCTCCGGTGCAGAATGCAGCTAGCTTACATACTCCACCGCCGCAACTGCCAGGCAGGTTGCCACAGGCTGCCCCCCCAATGGCTGGCCTGTCAGTCACACTCCCCCAGCAGTCTCAGATTGTCGAGAGTACAGTCCAACCTGGAAATCAGTTCCAAGCGCATGTGAAAGTGCAGACCGGCGGCCCAATCATGGCGTCAGTAAATCCCCATGCACAACTCCAGGCACAGCTGCAGCAGCAGATGCAACCAGGTCTTCATATTCAGTTGCCTCCTCAGCAGCAACAAACGCAGCCAATGTTACATTCAGGACAAGCGGTCAGTCCCACAGAAACCATTTACAATTTTCGGAAATTGTGTTGCAATGGTAAGCTTAGTTTTTCTTTCACGCAGACGGTGACTCTTGGTCGTCCTGGAGCGGAAGCTACCCAGCCAGTTCAGAGAATAATGACCAACTCAATACCAGTCACCTCCATGTCTACTCCTGCCCTCCCTACTTGCAACTCTGTTCCAACCTTACAACCGACAAGTCCTTTGCGCACTCTTGGTGCCAGTACAAACCTGAGCACACAGTCCAAACTGACCGGTACCAATGGTTTCTCTGGAATCAAAATGAGTGGCTTTGGTCAAAGTGCAACCATGCAGGAGACTTCTCAAGATAAGCAAGTTGAGCAAGCTAAACTGGTAAATTCTTAATCTGCACACAGATTACACATAATCTACATTATAATTTCAAAACATTGAATTTAATTGTTTTTGTGTACATCATAATCGATTATCTTTATATCTGCTTTTCTCACCCTCTTTTAAGACCCTTTGATATAAATACTGTATATGCTTTGAAACTTCATGAATACATCTGACACTTTTTCCTTGCTTCATGTCCTTAGGAGAATCAAGTGCATCAACGCATCTCTGAGCTGAGAAAGGACGGCCAGTGGTCAGCCAGTAGGCTCCCTAAACTTGCGGAGTCCTCTCGTCCAAAGTCCCACTGGGACTACCTCCTTGAAGAGATGCAGTGGATGGCAGCTGACTTTGCCCAGGAGAGGAGATGGAAAGAGGCTGCTGCAAAGAAGGTACGACGTGATATCATATTTCAGAAAATAAAATCTGACAAAAAAAGTATTTTCAGAGACTTTATTGAACTTGATATTCAGTGTCAAAATGCCGTTTGACTTTATTTCAGCTTGTTCGAACCTGTGCCCGTTACCACCAAGAGCAGAAGAAAAGTCAAGAGCGGTCAAAGAAAGAAGAGGAACTTCACCTTCGCCAAATTGCCCGCACAATTGCCAGAGAAGTGGATTTTTTTTGGTCTAACATTGAACAGGTATGGTTGCTGAATTTGTATGCTTAAAAGTCAATAAAGTTGATGTTGGTAGTGTGAAAACATCCTTTTGTATAATATTACATGTATTGTTAATGGTCATGCTTAAAGTTCTACATTTTTAGGACAATATGAATCAGTGTTTCCCAGAGCAATATACTGAACAAATAGTATATTGTACCAAACAAACTTAAAGGCCTACTGAAATGAGATTTTCTTATTCAAACGGGGATAGCAGGTCCATTCTATGTGTCATACTTGATCATTTTGCGATATTGCCATATTTTTGCTGAAAGGATTTAGTAGAGAACATCAACGATAAAGTTCGCAACTTTTGGTCGCTAATAAAAAAGCCTTGCCTGTACCGGAAGTACGTCCTCACATTGTTTATAATGTGAGCCTCCAGCAGCAAGAGCTATTCGGACCGAGAATGCGACAATTTCTCCATTAATTTGAGCGAAGATGAAATATTCGTGGATGAGTATATTGATAGTGAAGGACTAGAAAGAAAGAAAAAAAAAAGGCGATTGCATTGGGAGCGATTCAGATTTTTTTAGACACATTTACTAGGTTAATTCTGGGAAGTCCCTTATCTTTCTATTGTGTTGCTAGTGTTTTAGTGAGTTAAATAGTACCTGATAGTCAGAGGGGAGTGGCCACGGGTGTGTTGACGCCAGTCTCTGAGGGAAGTCACAAAGCTGCAGCAGGACAGAAGCTCCGCTGATATCCTGTAAGAGGCGAAAACTGCCGGTTGACATGTAGTCGGGATCCATGTTCGCTTGACCGCTCTGATCCATAGTAAAGCTTCACCTCCGGGAATTTTAAACAAGGAAACACCATGTGTTTGTGTGGCTAAAAGCTTCCCACCTCCATCTTTCTACTTTGACTTCTCCATTATTAATTAAACAAATTGCAAAAGATTCAGCAACACAGATGTCCAAAATACTGTGTAATTGCGCGATGAAAAGTGACGACTTTTAGCCATAAGTGGTGCTGGGCTAATATGTCCCCTCCAACCAATAACAATACAAACACCCGTCATCATACACGTCATCATTCCGCGACGTTTTCAACAGGAAACTCCGCGAAAAAATTTAAAATTGTAATTTAGTAAACTAAACCGGCCGTATTGGCATGTGTTGCAATTTTAATATTTCATCATTGATGTGTAAACTATCAGACTGCGTGGTCGGTAGTAGTGGGTTTCAGTAGGCCTTTAATAGCCTTAGTTAATAAGTTAGCGAGTGTGCTGTGGATTTTTACTTTTTGAACTATTTTGGAGCCTTTGTGCTAATGTCATTTATGAAAGGTAAAATGTATTATATATTACCTGGCAAGGTGCGATCAGTCCTTTGAATTTTTTTGAGATCATATTCAGGAAAATATTTTTTAACCAGAACTTTGACCTTGGACTGCATTTTTTGTCAGGTTGTGGAAATTAAACTTCTATTTCAAATGAATGAAAAAAGGATTCGCGCACTTGGCTTGCAAAAAGCCTCAATCAAAGGTAATGCCTAAGTTTGTATGTTTTTTGTATTATGAAGTAACAGTATGCATATTTTAACTGTTATTCTGTTCAATGCCATTCCATAGCGGAGAGAGGTGACAAGGAGGTATGTTGTGTGATCAGTTTTAAATAAATGTCAATTTAAAAGCATGTCTTACATTATATCTCCTTTTGTCCCTAATTTTTAGGAAGTTCCCACTCAATCCAGAAAGAGAAAATTAAGTTCATCATTAAGTGAGAAAACTGGTATGCTTGACACAATTACGTTTAGTTAAAAAAACATTTGAATAACGTGCAAAGGTTCGTTTATTCCAGCAATTAGATTTACAAGTTGAAACAAACATATGACATCGGCTCACAACATGCAGCTCGATATATTTTAAGCCTTCTTTTGATATAATTTTGACAATTATGGCTGACAGCTTCTAAAAATCTCCACCTGAAAATCTCAGAAAATTGGGGGTTTTCCAAAACTGTAGTCCATGATCATCGAAATTATAACAAATCTCACTTTGAATACAATGAGTTCACATATTAGTTCCAATTTTGAAATTGAATTGCTGACATAAATGAACTTAAGCATTACATTCTAAATGTTTGAGTTTAACTTGTATTTGAGTGATTTTTGTGTGTGTGTGTTTTAGATGAAGAGAGCACGATAGCGGAGCAAGAGGTTGTGGAGGGCGAAGCAGATTATAAAGCTGAGTTGGCTGAACTCGCCAAAGATGGTATTACTCACTGTGCAACTTTGCATGTCCATTTTTGCCGTAGGCCTGTTTGCTTGTGTACAAAATATTAAGAGGAGGGATTTTTTGGGAGCATATCTATTTATTTTAGAGAGTATTTTTTTCCCTACAAGTGATGATTTAGATTTTACATTTGCTGTATATGGGCATTGGGCATTATCTCTTCTCCCCACAGTTCATATCACTCTCTTTGTCTTATTGGATGGAAATGTCAGTATTCTTTGATATACAATATTCTATGAATAAGTACATACAGTAATAACTTAGTTTTCATTAGTAATCCATTGCCAAAGGTCAGACAAACATCAGTGCAATCTTCTCTTAAAAAAATAATGTAAATCCAATTAACCACAAGAGTATTATTGGAGACATATTTGTCCTTTGGGGTAGAAGTTCGCTCTTTTTGGAATGGAAATATTTTTTTCCAAAGGTGAATCTCTCACATTCAAATTTTATATTTTTATAAAAAAAATGTACATATAACATGAGATACACTGGGAAATCCTGTTAGACAATTAAAATTGATAAAAAATTATTCTGCGGCCCGGTACCAATCGAGCCGTAAATATACTCTAAACCACTGGTTTAGAGTATATTTAAAAAAATGTCTACTTTTTGTTGCTCAAATCTCTTAATTCAACTCCAGTCCGAAATACAAATACCGAACATGTCATTTATACACAACATTTTCAATGCCCACTTGATTTCATTTTGTCAGTTTTTTTATTTTGAAAAATTACATAAAATTAGTTATCATCCATATAGTAAATGTAAAAGTAGGGGTGCTGGGGTAAAGATAAAGCCTGAATGTACAAAATACTAATAACAAAAGTAATTTTGATGCATAGTTTTTAACAAAAAAATATTTAGGCCTTAAGTTTGAGATTTGAGAAAAAAAAAAAATCCTAAAATATTTTATACACCTTGAACTCCCTACAGATTATTTCGTCCTGGTTCTACTTAATTGCTATTAAACATGTTGATAATTGTAGTTATACATGTAGGAAAATAATGCAAATGACAAATTAAAACATTTAAACATCACTTTTGTGTTTGTTTGTGAAGAAGGTGATCAGAATGGGAGAGCCACGCGGATGCTACGGTTCAAAACTTTGCTACGAGTTCTTCTTTCTTTTTTTTAATTTTAATACAATGATGTTTTTCCCCTTTTATCAAAGTGCTGGCACTTGCAAACGTTTTTGGTCCCATTATTTTGCGGTTGTACTCCAAAAAAAAAAAAAAAAAAGCATAGGGACTGAGTCACCAATCCATGGGTTTCCTTGTTTGGGCACTTCATTCCACAGAATGTTTGGCCGTACAATTACTGAAAAGGTATACTGAAACCACCACAAATTTCTGGCGCAAATTTTCATCAAATTTGATCATACGAAAAGAGGCGCATACAAAACCAAACTTACAACTTTGTAGCTGTTACAGTTCAGTGGACACATGAATGTCAGGTGGTAAACTGTTATTTTCAAGGTTATATTTATTTCTACATTCAGTTGAGTCTTCTTGTGCATGTAAACATTTGTTTTCTAATGTGTCATCAAAGCTCTGTTTTCTGAATAATTTTTTGTATTGTTTGCTCTTAGCTGAGTTGCCTCTGGATGTTTTGAAGAAGCAATATGCCGGTGCCTATGCTGAGGGCTTCATGTGGCCTCACTGTGGTCCTCAAAGTGACGACGATGAAGAAGTGACTGAAGGTGCCAGTGTTTTCCCTGAAGAAATGCAGTGTTTTGACGCACACCTTTAAACCTGTTTGTGTCACGTTATTCTGTCTCATTGCATTGTATTCAAATTTTCAGAACCTACGTGTCCTGTGAGCAGTCTGCCTGAGGCCGTGCTGATAGACTCTCTGCTCATCGTGGACCAGTATCGTAGTCCTGACAAAGGATCTTCCTGCGAGTCTGATAAAAGATCTGCCAGAGACATATCGCAAGTGGCTGCCGCAACAGAAGTCCTTTTACCAAAGGGTCCTTTCAAGACCACTTCATTGGTAAGACCTACACATGTAGAAAACAACAAATTGTACACCATTGTTTTAAAAAAAAAAAAAAAAAAACTTTTTTACTTTATTTTGCTAGAATTCCAATCCTGCACCCTTTCTACTGCATGGTTCACTGAGAGAATATCAGCAAATTGGTGTTGACTGGCTGGTGAAGTTATATAAAAAGCACCTCAATGGTATCCTCGCTGATGAAACAGGTCTTGGCAAGACTGTTCAGACCGTTGCTTACATGGCCCATCTGGCTGGCCAAATGGGTATGCGCCCCATTGATATTATTTGAAATATGTTCTAGTCTTGCATGCAATAAATGTCATTCTTTTTTCCAAGGTGTCTGGGGACCCCACCTGATTGTGGTCAGGACATGTCAATTGTTAAATTGGGAGGTTGAGTTCAAACGTTGGTGTCCTGGCCTTAAAATCCTCCTCTATTTGGGAACCAAGAAGGAGCGCAGATTTCAAAGAATGGTAGATGTTTTTAAAGTACCAAAAAATATATTATCAACACCCACCTCCTGAAGAAATGCAGAAATTAATTTTTTTATATGATTTGATCTGATCTACAGAGGTGGCAGGAAGCAAACAGCTTCCATGTGTGTGTAACATCGTACAAGCTGCTGATGAAGGACCAAAACCATTTCCGGAAGCAAAAATGGAGGCACCTGATTCTGGATGAGGTGCAGCTCATCAAAAATATGACTGAAAAACACTGGGAAACCATATTTGCGCTTATATGGTGAGTTAAGATAAATACTGTAATTATTTCACAATAACTATTTAGTCAGCTGCAGTAATAAAGTATTTTTTTTATTTTTATCAATGTTAAGTGAACAGCGGATCCTCCTCATAAATACCCCACTGCAAAATACCCTCAAGGAACTGTGGACTATGATCCACTTCCTCATGCCAGGTATCACTAGACCCTACTCTGACTTCCCTGTGAAGGCAGCCACAGACCAGAATCAGGACTACTGCCACAAACTCGTCATTCGCCTGCACAGGGTGGGTATTCTACTAATTAGTGGGAGAGCAAACATGTATATTTGCATAACATAAATTCCATTTGATCTTACCGATAGATGATTCAGCCTTTCATTTTGAGACGCTCCAAAAGGGAAGTGGAAAAGCAGTTGCCAAAGAAGTATGAACACATCCTCAAGTGCCGCCTTTCCAGCAGGCAGAAGAGCTTTTACGAGGATATTCTCACTCAACCGGGGTGAGACTTTTTATTATATTTAGGAAAATGTTTATTTTTGCTCCATACAACTCATTTGCACACGCTGATGACAGTTTCATTAGTTGAAGTGTATTTATTAGATCAAGGGTTTTCAAAGTTTGGCACATTGAGCATCTCCTTCGATAACTTTAAGCGACTAGATCAGGGGTGTCAAACGTACGGCCCGCGAACACGTTTTATCTGTCCTGAGATATGACTTTGCCAATTATAAAAATAAGATGACTTTTTTGAATGAAAGAAACTGCTGTTCTAAATGTGTCCACTGGATGTTGAAATAGTAATTATTTGTATCTCCTGCAGCAAGAGTGGGCATGACTTCAGAGGGAGTAGAGCTATGTGCCGTGTTAAGATAAAGGCAACACTTCCATGTTTGGATACAACATACTTATGCTGCTTATGAGTGATAGTATACAAAATGTGGATAGTTACGTGAATGTTTTGATTGTCAAATATGTTGTTTATAATGTAACCTGTGACATTAACACCGAAATAAATGATATTGATAATCTCACACTTGTGATATAGATAATCTCACACATGGGCGTACATCAATATGCTGAA